>NC_079437.1:12593081-12740581 GCF_903798145.1 Danio aesculapii | reverse complement strand
AATTAAATAATGCATGATGCAAGATAATAACTATATAAAAATAAATATAAATAAATAAATAAAAATAAATAAATATAAATAAATAAATAAATGTAAATAAATAAATAAATAAATAAATAAATAAAAAAAAAATATATAAATAAATATTAATAAATATAAATAAATAAATAAATATAAATAAATAAATAAATAAAATAAATAAAAGAAATATAAATAAATATAAATAAATAAATAAATATAAATAAATATAAATAAATAAATTCATTAATTAATTAATAAAAATAAATAAATATATAAAAATAAATAAAATAAATAAATAAATAAATAAATAAATAAATAAATAAATGGACAAATTTTGGTGCTGAACTTAAAGAGGACTTAATTTTGTTTAATGAAGTCTAAGTCCAAGTACACTAAAATAATATGTTTGCGTTTGCTCTAACTACTTATTTAAAATGAGCTGAAAAATCCAATTACTGAATTGTTGGGGGGGGGGGGGGGGGACAAATTAATTGTTTATGTTCAATCTACTTATATTTATAAACAGTAATACGTTAACTTAATTCACTCATGTTGACCAAACACAAATTGATTGTATGGACTTTGTATGGGCATTTTTTTACAGTCTAATCAAGTTGTGTGTGTTTTGCTAAAGTGGCAAACTTACAATAAGCAGCCAAGTCTTGCACCACTCACAAAGAAACTAGTTAAAATATTTTCAAATGTATTTTTATATGTATTTTTGTAAGATGCTTATTTTTATGTTACAAGTAATATTTTGTTTACTTCAGCAATAAATCTCACTGAAGTAAGGTCAGAACAACCAAAACCTAAAAATGTGGTGACTTTGGTGACATCTGGTGGCTCAGAATTCTGCCATTTCCTATTCATTTCCTATGGGTTCTCATATTTGAGCATGAACAACACATTAAGGACTTCTTTTTTTACCATTTAACTCTCAGACAAGTCTTCCTTTGTGTGTGTGTGTGTGTGTGTGTGTGTGTGTGTGTGTGTGTGTGTGTGTACGTGTTTTTGTGACATGTCATAACACAAATCTGTATAATGACATAGGTATGACACAGGTATTACCAAAAGGTGGTGAAATATGAGGACATTGGTGACATCCCCATTTCTTAAAGGCTTATAAATCCCACAGGATGAGTTTGATCAGAGAGTTAAGCTGCACACAGTCTCCCATGATGATTGGGTTTAGGGGTAGGTTGGGGTTAAGGCAATACAATATATGGTTTGGACAGTATAAAATGAATGGAAACCTATGTAATGAACCCACTTTTCACAAAAACAAACGTGTGTGTTTGTGTGTGTGTTTGTGTTTGTGTGTGTGCGTGTGTTCAAACAAACACTAGTTTGAAAATTCCCACCTCATGTCCTGCAAGATGGTTGAGGGTTAGAGAAAGTTCACCCAAAACTGAAAATTGTGTCATTTATTCACTCTTGATTTGTTATAAACTTGTTTGAGTTTTTCTTTCTTTCTTCTGTTTGACACAAAAGAAAATCAGATCAAGAGAACAAAAAAAAAAACTCAAACTGGTTGGGAACAAGTCAATGATGAGATAATCAAAATATAATTTTCATGTTTGAGTGAACTATGCCTTTAATGCGCCCTTAATCCTGAATAAACAATTTAAATCAACCAAACTTTTGAACATGAATGTGTCTCTCACAGCTTTTATAACTATATAACCACAGCTTTTGTGGTTCCTTGTAACTTTTGTGGTTCCTTTTCCTTGTAACTGTAACTTAACTTGATTGTAATGCAATAACGTGCACATATTGTAAAGCAGCTCTGAAACAATAATTACTGTAAAAAGCGCTAAACAAATCAAATTGAATTGATTTTAATAGAATATAGAACGAAATCTACATTTCTGTTCATCTTCCCGAGCTTTAAAACACCAAAACTCCTCATTCAAACAATGCTTTCCTCAGATATCAGATGAAGCAGAATGAAAGCCTGAGGCCTGACGCTGCCTTCGTCTCCTCGTTTACTGTGACGCACAACAGACCCCAAACCTGCTCACTGTTCCCCGAGGCTGCGAGCGGACACTCGTGCCAGCGCAGAGAGGTGCACAGTTCAGACATATGCTGAAATGCCAGCGCTCTCAGGCCTGGAGCAGCCTGTGCCATCTGCTCCAGCTTCTCAGGTGGCATCGCTGTGACCCTCCAGTCAAATGCTTATATTTAGACTGTTTACATGCAATTTACACCTGAATCGGCCGCAAATATAAAGCAGATTCTGGTAAGATGTTAGCTTAATTCTTACTATAAACAAGTGGCTTATTATTACATGCCTATTATCAATTTAATGACTGTTTATAAGCATATTGAAATGAGTACACCCCATTTTGAAAATGAACATAGTTATTCATTTCTCACATATATAGGCCATATATGTTGGTGCATTTAAACAACCAGATTTATTGAACGGATATATTTATTAAAATAATATTTTAGTCACCGAACATCTTTAGAAATAGAAAGATAATTGTTAAGTGTTTTGGGGTGTTTTGTTTTTGTTTTCTGTTGCGCTCTCTCTCCTTTTTCCCAGTTTTGTTTTCTGTCCTGCCATTGGTCGAGAGGGCCATCACTCATCATAATGATGCCACTGTGTTTAAAAAGCATTCACTTGCGTTTTATCTCAATTTCATAAGCAATTTCTTCTCTCCTCAGAAATATTTTATTTGAACAGCTAAAATATTATATACAAAAACAAATCTCTTTTTTTTTCAATGCTGGTTTGAAGCAAATATTCTGATTGTTAGTCAATTATTTAATGCAAATGGCCATTTATTAAAAGAATTTCTTAATTGATTCAATATTCCCATCCTTCTGGTTTTCCCCCTACTACAATGGTAGGAAAACTTCCTCAAACAAATCAATACACTCTTTATTGCGTAATGGAAAATCAGTCCCAAATGTTACTTTTCATTGGAATTCTTTAGTTTCTGATATTGACTGGAAAAACATATGGCTCATCCCAAATAGCTACTTAACTACAAATAAGATAAAAGAAGTTTCATTTAGAATTATTCATCGTGCATACCCAGTGAATACTCTCTTAGTAAGATACAGTAAAAGATATTTCCTAGTTCACTAGTCCCTAGTTCACCTGTTTTGGCGATGCAGTTATTCTAATTTGCTTTGGAAAGATTTTTCTCTTTTAGTAATTGAGAATGTTGCTAAAGATTTTTCTTTACTATGGGGAAATGTTTTGTTTGGTTTTGTTAATTATAAAACATTATAAAGCTTTACATTAAAAGAAAATATATTTTCTTAATATTCTGATCTTATTAACAAAATTTAATTTACAGTTGAAGTCAGAATTATTAACCCCCTTTGAATTTTAGTTTCTTTTTTACATATTTCACAAATTATGTTTAACAGAGCAAGGAAATTTTCACAGTATGTCTGATTGTAACACATTTCTAAACATAATAGTATTAATAACTCATTTCTAATAACTGATTTATTTTATTTTTGCCATGATGACAGTAGATAATATTTGACTAGATATTTTTCAAGACACTTCTATACAGCTTAAAGTGACATTTAAAGGCTTAACTAGAAGCCTAGGCAGGTAACTAGGCAGGTTAGGGTAATTAGGCAAGTTATTGTATAACGATGGTTTATTCTGTAGACTATCGGAAAAATATATAGCTTATAGGGGCTAATAATATTGACCTTAAAATGGTGTTTAAAAAATTCAAAACTGCTTTTAATCTAGCCGAAATAAAACAAATAAGACTTTCTCCAGAAGAAAAAATATTATCAGACACACTGTGAAAATTTCCTTGCTCTGTTAAACATCATTTGGGAAATATTTAAAAAATAAAAATAAAATCTATAGTCATTGTCAAATGATCCTTCAGATATCGTTCTATTATGATTATTTGATGCTCAAGAAACACAAGACCATGATAAACATCAGTGGTGTAAAGTAACAAATTACAAATACTCAAATTACTGTAATTGAGCAGTTTGTCTTCAGGAATTGTAATTTACTACACTACCTGACAAAAGTCTTGTCGCCTATCCAAGTTTTATGAACAAAAAATAATAACCTGACTTCTAGTTAATCATTTGGTATGAGAAGTGGTTTATTTAAAAGGCAAAGGCCTCTAGATTACGCTTATTTTATCAAAATAAAATATGATCATGCTTTGATTTTTAACTATTTAATTAGGACAGTAAGGTCTGACAGTAAAGTCTTGTCACTTAACAGAAATAATGTACAGTATAGAATGTAAAGTCAGGGTGCAGTGGAAAAAGAATGCATATTGTGTATGACTCCCATGAGCTTGGAGGACTGCATCCATACATTTCTGCAATGACTCAAATCACTTATTAATAAAGTCATCTGGAATGGCAAAGAAAGAGTTCTTGCAGGACTCCCAGAGTTCATCAAGATTCTTTAGATTCATCTTCAATGCCTCCTCCATCTTACCCCAAACATGCTCAATAATGTTCATGTCTTGTGACTGGGCTTGCCAATCCTGGAGCACCTTGACCATCTTTGCTTTCAGGAACTTTGATGTAGAGGCTGAAGTATGAGATGGAGTGCTATCCTGCTGAAGAATTTGCCCTCTCCTGTGGTTTGAAATGACTAACTAGAAGTCAAGTTATTATTTGTTGCTCTTACAACTGGGATCGACAACAAGGCTTTTGTCAGGTAGTATACAGTGAGTAGTTTTAAAAATGTGTACTGTTACTTTCCCTTGAGTACATTTTTAGTGCAGTATCAGTACTTTTACTCCACTACTTTCCTTCAACCTGCAGTCACTACTTTATTTTGTTATGTCTATAGGGATTGACTTGTGCACAAAAATCAGTTCTGCTATACCAGTCTAATAAAATAACAATTGTGCATCATAATAAACAATTTCAAGACGAGTTTGGAAAGTGTCCAAGAAGATCTTTCGCTATCACCCTAACCACTGAAATCGTCAAAGGGCCTGAAACCGTCACTAAATGCATTACAGAATGTTAAGTTTACACACACATGCACAAACTGCATATAAACACATCAGCTTTTTATTGTGTAGTACTCACTACTCATGTAGGCCCACACGGAATCTGTGCGCGCAGAATTCCGCAGATTTTCTGCAGAATTCCGCAGATTTTTAGCCCATCATTAATTCTGTTTATTTACTTGAGTAAATGTGTGTAAATTATATTTATTCAGTTTTTAAATTAATTACTGTAAAATTATTGACTAATATGAAAAAGTTCATCTGATTTATGTACAATGCAGTTTGTACAGTAATATTTTCTGTATTTTAGTAGATATATTATATAAGAGACTTGCTTTGTTTGTCACATAAATTGGATCTAATTGGATTTTGCATTTTAAACATTAAATACAAGTGTAAAAGGTGTTATTTTTTATTTCACATATTAGGTTTTAGTTATGAGACTCCCAAAATAATTCCGCAGAAATCCGCAGATTTTTAGCAAAATTTTTCGCAGAAATAGCAAAAAACATCCGCTGATTCTGTCTGGCCCTAAAAGGGCTACTTTTTACTCATGTTTTGAGTAATATTTACAACAGATACTTTTACTTTACTACCTTTTACACTACCTTTTTGGGCAAGTAATGGTACTTATTCTTGAGTATGATTTTTCAGTACTTTTTCCACCACTGATAAACATACAAAACCAAAAATGCAACTTTAAATGTATTACACGTCAACACTTTCGGGGTGCTATTACACCCCTTTTACATTATTTTTGGCTCTTAAATCTGCATATTATATGTTCACTTTGTACTTTAAGTGCCAAAGGAAGGAAACACTTCAGTAACAGCAGTACAATCTGATTATGACTAGGTCACAGATTATAGATTTTCACATTTTCAGAAAACAAAGCTCATCTAAAACACCTGCAGTTTTTGAAAAGGTCTTTTGGAGCAGAACTTGATTCATTCTGAACTGCTTCTTTATGACATCTTTCAGCATTAGAGTTTGGCTCTTTTGATCATGCTCTGTAAAGATCTTGACGGAGAGAGTGTTTATCTCAGACTTTCTTTCATCAGTCTGTATCACTCATACTAACAGTCTCCAGTTCTCACATTCCCTCCAAATTAATCATCAGAACTGTGAACACTCTTTCATGCAATGAAAGTCAGTATTTGATGTGTTACATGCTCTTCTGAAGGCTCAAATAGGCTAGAGTATTATTCAACACATTTTTCTGAGTGAAACTGAACTTTAATTATAATATATTATATTATATTATATTATATTATATTATATTATATTATATTATATTATATTATATTATATTATATTATATTATATTATATTATATTATACTAATAATTCAGGGGGTTTAATCATTTTGACTTCAACTGTATATACTGTATATATATATTTGTTAAATATTTCCCAAATGATGTTTAACAGAGCAAGGAAATTTTCACAGTATGTCTGATAATATTTTTTTCTTCTGGAGAAAGTCTTATTTGTTTTATTTCGGCTAAAATAAAAGCAGTTTTGAATTTTTTAAACACCATTTTAAAGACAAAATTATTAGCCGCTTTAAGCTATATTTTTCAACAGTCTACAGAACAAACCATCGTTATACAATAACTTACCTAATTACCCTAACCTGCCTAGTTAACCTAATAAACCTAGTTAAGCCTTTAAATGTCACTTTAAGCCGTATAGAAGTGTCTTGAAAAATATCTAGTCAAATATTATTTACTGTCATCATGGCAAAGATAAAATAAATCAGTTATTAGAAATGAGTTATTAAAACTATTATGTTTAGAAATGTGTTGAAAAAAAATCTTCTCTCCGTTAAACTTCTGACTTCAACTATATATATATATATATATATATATATATATATATATATATATATATATATATATATATATATATATATATATATATATATATGTGTGGTAAAGGTTAATTGGGTATGCTAAATTGTCCGTAGTGTATGTGTGTGTGTGTGAATAAGTGTGTATGTGTTTCCCAGTGATGGGTTGCAGCTGGAAGGGCATCCTCTGCATAAAACAAATGCTGGATGAGTTGGCGGTTCATTCCGCTTTGGCGACCCCAGATTAATAAAGGGAATAAGCCGAAAAGAAAATGAATGAATATATCTATCTATCTATCTATCTATCTATCTATCTATCTATCTATCTATCTATCTATATATATATATATATATATATATATATATATATATATATATATATATATGTAATTAAACCCCCTGAATCCCCCCGTTTAACTTTTCCCCCAATTTCTGTTTATTTCTGTTTTAGCAACGAACAGTATCTGAGGTTTTCGCTACAATTACTAAGCAAAAGCATGAAAGTGAAAGATTGAAGCAGTGTACCAACGCTGTGACACAATACCTGATAGATTCAAAAGGCCGAAGAGTTGTTAGATAAAGACAAGATGAATTAAACATCACGTTTAACAACTATAGTGAGATGCAATCCAGCAGAACATCCTTGATAAACTGTACCGCCGTCCACTGCTCTCTGGGGTTTTGTGTTCAAAGCACCCACTTACTGCTGGAGCTCAGACGTGCGCATGTGCTGCAGCACATGCCAGAGTGTGTGTGTGGTCATGTGATGTGCTTTTTCAGCAGTATAGTGTGGACCGAGATCTTTTCAGAAATGCTAGGTGAAATGCCAGTGTGGACGTGAATCGTTTTCTTTCTAAAATGCCATTTTAAAACTAAGACGTATAAGTGTAAACGGAGCCTAAGTGTGTATTTTTTATTAGCGGGTTGCTGCTGCGACGGGGGCAGAGCAAAGGATCGCAATGCTGGCCCAGCGTTGTGATTTCTATCGGCATCGACCCAACCCTAGTGGCAAATGCATAGCATATTCCATCTCTTTACTCATGTTTGCACTGACTAGAATGCAATTTACTTTGCGAAATATACTTAATTCCCCGTTTGACGTAAACTCAGTATAAAAGTGTCTTTATCGCCACCTGTTGGTTTGGCATACTCATAACATGCATCACAGTGCATTTGTGTTTTTACGTGGACAGAGATTGTTTTTAAAAAACAAAAGAGGGGAAAACTATTTATAAAAATACCCATGTACGTGTGGACATGGCCTTACATGAGAACAAGGAAACAATAGTGTGTCAGGCTCATGATATGTCATTTCAATGGACTGAACTCTTATTATTCAGTATTGCCCATGTATATCCAGATTTTCAATTTTTGTAAAACTGTGTACTTCATAATACCTTAAAGGTACAAAAGTATACCCTTCAGGTACAAAATTGTTCCTTTAAGGTACCAATGTGCACCTGCAAGGAACAAAAGTGTACGTTTTAAAATTTCTTAGTGTGTATGACACTTTTAAAGACATGCCCAATGATGAATGGCTTTAATTAAAGAGTCTCAGACCCCTGATCTGGAGGTCTTTACTCCCTCGGAGACTGTGGGAAGCCCCTTATAAAAGACTGAATATGACTTTCAGGAGTTCAGGCCAATGTGAACATCATTGCAACACGCTGACATGAACACTGTTAACACGGATGATGAGTCTGTGTTTGATGCTGACAACTGATGTCACGTCACCCAAGGGCAGTGGTGTCTGCTTTTGGATGAACACTTCATTTCATTGGTTGTGGGCCATTCAAGACAAGCTGATGCCAGTGAGCTGCGTAACACCAAGTGAACCTGAACTTAAATAAACTCAAACACGTCCATGACTGCTATTGTGTATGTAGAGTTGAAGACAGAATTATTAATTATTTCTAAACATATTCATTTTAATAAAGAATTTCTAATAAATTATTTCATGGTGACAGTACATAATATTTTATTTTATTTATCAAGATATGAGCATTCAGCTTAAAGTGCAATTTAAAGGCTTAGCTAGATTATTTGGCAAGTTAAGGTAATTAGGCAAATCGATCTAGTAGGACTAGTAATATTGACCTTAAAATAGTTATTAAAAAAGTCAAAATTGCTATTATTCTAGCCAAAATAAAACAAATAAGACTTTCTGCAGGTGAAAAAATATTATCAGACATACTGTGGAAACGTTCTTTCTCTGTTAAACACTATTTAGAAAATATTTGGAAAAAGAAAAATAAATTCAGAGGAGAGCTAATCATTTTGACTTCAATTGTATATATTTATGTGCATATAGTCTGGACTAACTACAGAAAGAGATACTAGTATCCTAATAGGACTTTCCTAGATAAATGAAACAAATTATAAATAAAATATAAATAAATAAATCCAAAATACATATTTGTTTTGAAAGCGATTACTAGATATTTGGCAAAGATGCATTCAAACAAGTAAAAATTTTGTTAAACAGATTTTTGTAATGTTACCAAAAGATTACATACATATAAAGCAGTTTCTTTGAAATTTATTTTCATCAGACAGTCCTAAAATAAAGCACAATGTTTTTAGTTTTGATAATTAATGTTATTTCTTTAAGTGTGTTTCTCTAGTTATCATCATCAAGGAAATACAGAGCAGGTCTACATCAGTGTAAACATCAACATGTAAATAAAAAAAGTATGAATTTTCATAACGTTTTAGTCACTACTGTAGTTAAGTTATATATATATATATATATATATATATATATATATATATATATATACACACATGTACATATATACTGTATCTTTAACGGGATAATAATATTGACCTTAAATTTTTTTTTTTTAATTAAAACTGCCTTTATTCTAGTCGAAATAAAACAAATAACAGTTTCTCCAGAAGAAAAAATATTATCAGACATACTGTGAAAATTTCCTTGCTCTGTTTAACATCATTTGAGAAATATTTAAAAAATTTAATTATAATAATTATGACTTTAACTGTATATACAGTTGCGGTCAGAATTATTAGCCCCCCTGAATTATTTTTTTCCACAATTTCTGTTTAATGGAGAGAAGATTTTTTTCAACACATTTCTAATGATAATAGTTTTAATAACTCATTTCTAATAACTGATTTATTTTATCTTTCCCATGATGACAGTAGATAATATTTGACTAGATATTTTTCAAGACTTCTGTACAGCTTAAAGTGACATTTAAAGGCGTAACTAGGTTAATAAGGTTAACTAGGCAGGTTAGGGTAATTAGGCAAGTTATTGTATAATGATGGTTTGTTCTGTAGACTATCAGAAAAAAATTTGCTTAAAGAGGCTAATAATATTGACCTTAAAATGGTGTTTAAAAAAATTTAAAACTGCTTTTATTCTAGCCGAAATAAAACAAATCAGACTTTCTCCAGAAGTAAAAAATATTATCAGACATACTGTGAAAATTTCCTTGCTCTGATAAACATCATTTGGTAAATATTTACAAAAGAAACAAAATTCAAAGGGGGGGCTAATAATTTTGACTTCAACTATATATATATATATATATATATATATATATATATATATATATATATATATATATATATATATATATATATATATATATATATATATTTATATATATATATATATATATATATATATATATATATATATATATTTATTTATATATATATATATATATATATATATATATATATATATATATATATATATATATATATATATATACATACATATATACATACATACACACACACATATACATATATATATATATATATATATATATATATATATATATATTGTGTATGGCCATACACCCAAAGTGCTTCACAATCATGAGGGGGTCTCTCCACACCACCACCAGTGTGCAGCAACCACTTAGATGATGCGACGGCAGCCTCAGGACAACCGCGCCAGTGCACTTGCCACACACCAGCTATAAGTGGAGTGGAGAGACAGTGATAGAGGCAATTCAGTGGAAGGGGATGATTGGGAGGCCATGATAGGTAAGGGCCAATGGAGCGAATTTGGCCAGGATACTGGAGTTACACTCCTAATCTTTACAAGAATTGGCATGGGATTTTTAATGACCACAGAAAGTCAGGACCTCGGTTTGACATCTCATCCGAAAGACAGATAAAATACCATTTAAGTGCATTTTCATCTGGTGGTGGTAGTGTGGAGGTTCGTGCCTCGGCCTGGTCAGTTGGCATTTCTGTGTGGAGTTTGCATGTTCCCCCTGTGTTCGAGTGGGTTTCCTCCGGGTGCTCCGGTTTCCTCCACAGTCCAAAGACATGCACTATAAGTGAATTGAATAAACTAAATTGGCCATAGTGTATGAGTGTGAATGTGACAGTGTATGAGTGTTTCCCAGTACTGGGTTGCAGCTGGAAGGGCATCCGCTGTGTAAAACATATGCTGGATAAGTTGGCAGTTCATTCTGCTGTAGCGACCCCTGATGAACTAAGGGGCTAAGCCGAAGGAAAATGAACTAATGAATAATAATAATAATAATAATAATAATAATAATAATAATAATAATAATAATAATAATAATAATCTGGGTGGAAAGTGGCCGTATCTTGATAGATAAAAGCAGCAGATGTTGCACAGTTCATTCCCTCTCTCATTCTCAAAAATCACCACCCCTGCCAGCCATCACAACACCTGTAAATGAGTCTCTGCCTGAATTTCTATCCCACCATGCCTTGCTTGATTCCTCATACATTCTCTCATTTGTCAATCGAACAGAAGTCCTCCATTTTATGCGTCTCTCGGCCTCGTCTTGAATTGGCTGTACTTTATGTGTGATTCTGTTTTGGCTCCGGCAGCTCATGTACACACATACACACAGAGATCTTACTGCAGCCCTAAAACACATGCATGCATGCACACACACACTAGCAGAAGCACACGCGGCTCTGGCAGAGGGAGGCACATCCATGTGGTCCCACAATCTGCTGCCTCCGGTTCACAACGGGGCAGGGAGACACCAGCTAAACCAGCACCTTCCTTACTGGACATCTCACTCACATCTTCACTTCAGCATTAACTTAATTTCTGATGCTCCTCCATGATTTCCCTATGGGTCAGATTTCTACAATCTAATAAATCTGTTGCACCAAAGTTTTAAATCAAGCAGGATTCCATTGTCATTCTGAAGCTTGTTTTAAAGGGATAGTTCACCCAAAATTTACAAAGTCTGTCATTAATTCATTTCTGTTTGAGCTGTTCCTTTTGTTGAATACATTGGGTGTTGAATACATTCAGTTTTTATTATTCCTACTTTGGATGTCAATGGCTGCTTTCTCCAACATTCTACATTGTTTTGTGTTCAACAGAAGAAAGACATTCATAATAGTTTTGAACCACTTGAGTGTGAGGAAATAGTGAGGAAATATTCATTTTTTTTCAACGATCCCTTTAAATAACATTTATTGAGGTGTTAACTTTAATCATTTTGCTCATTTAATTCACAGTTAATTGACATTAACTCTGCTTTATATCTCAGTTTGACATTTAATTTTTAAAAAATATGTATTTTATTTATACTGTACGTTTTTTAGAAGCACAAAGCAGAACAAAACATGTATCAATGTATATGCAGGAACCCTAAAGAAAATTTCAATACCTTTTTAAGACTTTTTAAAGACCTTCTCTGAATATTTTAAGACCTCATCGCACTTCCAGTTCTAATTAGTATCAAACCTTTAACTTAATAAACAGTTGGAGTTAAATAAATCAATGGAGCACAACCATGCAAGACAACTCCGATAGGCTCGAAAGAAACAAAGTTTGAAAGAATAAATTACAGTACGTGGTTATTTTCAGCGACAGGCTTCAGCCACTGTTTAAACTCGTCTTTCTCCAACCAGGAGTACGCAAACTTACATTTTCCCATTTTGCCATCTGTTTCGCTCTATGGTTTCGGTACATATGGAGAGCGTCACATCACCTTCCCGCATTTGTCGCAAATTACGTGACGTCATCCATAACCAACCAATCGTGTTAATCCAGCATGTCGTTGTTAATATTAGGAGGAAACAAAATATTTTTATGCGTTTTTTGGAGTCAAACACTTTGGATAACACTTGAATAAAAACTAAGACCTTGTTTAAATGTGATTAAGACTTTTTAATACCTTTTAAGGGGCTTCATTTTCCCATAATTGATTTATCAACTTTTAATGCTTTAAGACCCTGCGGACACTCTGTTTATATAATCTATAATGCTTTTTATACAAATGATAACAAAGAAATAGAGAAAAAAATCAATTAATTAAAAAAATATATTAATAATAATAAAAAAACAAAAAACCAAGCACCAGTCAATCAAAACATGCATCATAGAGTAAATAATAATCACCATCAAGTTTTATATTGAAAATGGAGTGGAAGAGTAAGAGTAAAATTGTCCATTAATCATAAGGGCCAGACTTTTGACATTTAAAAAGATAAGCAAAGGAAGAGGGCCAGATTTTTTCAAACATTTTAGAAGCATCTGCCCTAGCAAAATTAATTCTATTAAGCTTAAGAGTGGCAACCATTTCAGTCAGCCATTTATAAACAGTAGGTGGTGGAGCAGACTTCCAATTAGGGCTGGGCGATTTGGCCTAAAATCAAAATCTCGATTAATTGAACATTTTAACTCAATTATGATTAATCATTTGCTTATTTTATTCATTACATTTTGTGCCCTCATTGTTCACTGACAAGTTTCAATGAAGTGCAAAGAAGGCTTAAGAATGAGTCCATCGTCCTACTTGACCAGAGATCAGATGTGACTGCAAAGTGACCGCAGAAGTAGAAATCAGTCACAGCCTTTAACAGAGCGGGGTCACATGCCACAAGGGAAAGTCACTGAAAAAATTGTCCTCGAAAAATTTGATTGATTATAGGTTCCGAATTTCAATTACTTTTCGATTAATCGCCCAGCCCTACTTCCAATCCATCAAGATCACTTGGGATTTAATTTTAAACTTATAGGCGGGAAGGCGCAGATTTGGGATGAGAAAGTTTCAAGTTCATATTGAGATCTCTGACTGATTGATTGGAGACTTTTGTGTTTTAGCAACAATTATACAAAAAAAAAAAAACACTCGATTTAATTTAAGAAAAACTACTGAGATCTTACTGTTGCCTACAACTTTAATTGTCATTAGTATATAGTTTGAGTAATAATAAAACATCACTCTTCGAAACATCTGTGTTAATCATTTTTTAATTTTTTTTGTTTATGCTGAAAAACAGGATTTTTTTTAAAAATCTACATTTTAATATTATTGCCATGACAACAATTTACCATAAAATTTAGATTAAAATTTAGATAACGCCAGAATTTCCTAAAATCTCTAAATATAATAAATAAAATAAAAAATGCATTTTATTAAAATATATATTATTACATAAATGATTTTTTTATTTTACTATAAAAACAAAAACACTTTAATTAAGGAATATGATAACTATCATATTGTATTACTACTTCTATTTAAAGTCTATTTTCTACTCTTTTATTATCACATTTTCTAACTACTACTATCTAAAGTACATTTAAGTAGTAATTCACATTTTTTCCCACATTAATGAGATTTATGATAGACTTTTATCCTTATTTCATTAATTTATTTATTTTTAAAGGTTTCCCAATATAAATATATAACTATAAATATACATATAATAAGCATATGTTCATGGCCAGCACGGTGGCTCAGTGGTGAGCATTGTTGCCTCAGTTGTCAGTCAGTTGGCATTCTGTGAGGAGTTTGCATGTTCTCCCTATGTTCGCGTGGGTTTACACCACAGTCCAAAGACATGTGCTATTGCTGAATTGAATATACTAAATTGGCCATAGTGTATGCGTTTAATTGTGAGAGTGTATGGATGTTTCCCAGTAATGGGATGCAGCTGGAAGGGCATCCACTGGGTAAAACAAATGCTGGATAAGTTGGCGGTTCATTTCAATGTGGCGACCCCTGATAAATAAAGAGACTAAACCGAAGGGCAAATGAATGAATGTTCATTATAAACATATAATAAATAAATGTAAATTTTAAAAAAATCTTGAAATAAAAACACAAAAATATGAAAGGAAACATAAAATAACTGACATATAATTTCACATATATTTGTCCCTTTATTTTGGCATAAATTATGACCCAGACCTGTTCTTGGCAGGATTTGTGGTGCTGGATTATTTATAACAGTCTCAAATGTGTTACAAATTCAGTAACAATATAGATTATTTGTATTGTGTTATTGTATGACTATTACTTTTGACCTAACAATCTTATTTTTGGTATTAATTTGTCACCATATTAGAATCCATTACATTACATTTATATACCATTGTTAATATTTAAGCCAAAAAATTAAAAAATAAAGACAAATAAACGAGTAAAATCCACTTTAATCATTTACAATCATAAAACCCATAAAAAGCAACACTAATCTGATAACGAGCATTTTAAAACAATGCATCTATAAACAAACACAACATTTCTGGAATATACACACAAACACACACACACACACGATGCTGAAGTTCTCACTCTCACTCTCCTCTCATAGAAATGAAGTGTTTTACTCACGGTTATAGTGGGAATAGCAGCTATCAGCGAGTACACGAGCACCGGCGGCACGTTGCTGGTCTCATCCGGTCCCGGGTACGGTTTGGAGAACGCCTTGTCGAAGCAGAAGAAGCCCTGGATGTGCACGGGGAAGGTGTCCGTGTATTCAAAGTAGTACGCCATGAGCACGGTGCCTGCCATTATCACCAGCTGAAAATAAAACATGATCCACGCTTTATTACTAGTGAAGAAGACGCTCCGCCACAGCGCGCGTGCGACCGCATAAATCTCACACACACACATACACACAGGCGTCGTGATCCTGACAGCGTTACATGCTGTTCCTCAGAGCGCGCGCGAACACGGCGGAAAAACAGGGAAAAGATGTGGAGAAAAACAGCGTGAACTGGAATCTGAGCAGACACAAATTGGATTTGTGTGTGTGTGTGTGTGTGTGTGTGTGTGTGTGTTCGTGTGCGCACGTAAGTGACATTTTGGATGCGTGTGAAACGCAAGGAGGGTGTGAACGCGCTCGTTAGCGACTCTCACAACGAGCTCGCCTTCATTCAAGCCTCATTATCTTTCTCATTCATCTTTAAAAATTACAAAGATCACACCTCTGAAACTAACAAACAGCAAAAGACTACTGACGTACTCTCTGGTAAACCCAAAATGATGGACAGAATAGTGTAGCAACAAGTTGAATTTAGAAATGTAGTTCAAAGAAACATGAAAAACTGAAATTATATAGGCTACTCTTGTTCATACTGTACTGTACAACATACTTTAATATTCTTTTATTGGCAACTCTGAAGAAAAAATCATCTATATTGCTATTATTGTTCATATATTGCTATTTATATTATTGTGTTTTGGTATATCTCAATATGGGGTGACACAGTGGCACAGTAGGTAGTGCTGTTGCTTCACAGCAAGAAGGTCGCTGGTTCGAGCCTCGGCTGAGTTGGTTGGTGTTTCTGTGTGGAGTTTGCATGTTCTCCCTGTGAGAAAGAAATTGCGCTTCACTCTCGTGTTTGTCCGTATCTGAAAGGATTGAATGTCAGAAGCACTTCAATAATTACGCACACGTTATTATCATCAGCTCAAGAAGTTCGTTATTTCAAATATAGAGATGCGGCAAGCACACGCGAGCTCTCGGGAGAATGTGAAACCGCTAGCACGTTTAGACGGCCTCATGAACAACAGGACACGGCAGATTCTATTCTTTTTGGCCTTGTGGCTGTTCATCAAGACAACAACAAGGTTTGTTTGAGCTCAGGTTGACCATGGCTTGTTATTATATGTATATATTATTATAGTATATACTGTATATTTATATATAGCAATCAGCTGCATGTCTCACTCCGCCTTTTGGTACCCTTTTATTGTGCTAGGTACCGTTTGGAAAGGGTGCCCAAAAAGTGGTACAGTACGGTTCACTTTTTGGTACCTTTTGACAGTGGAGATGGAAAAAAAGCATACCGTACCCCTCAGTGAAAACAGGCTATAAAAGGTACAATAATGGCTCATTTCCACTAAGCAGTACGGTTCGATGTAGTACAACACACACTCAGAAATAAAGGTACAAAATGGTACCTTTAAAAGTGGTACCTTTTCAAAAGTTACTCTTTTGTACCGCACAGGTGGACATTAATACCTTTAGGGTACACTTTTGGTACCTTTAAAGAACTACTAGGCACACATTTGTACTCTTTAGGTATAAATATGTACCTTTAAGGACCTGTTAGGAACAAAAATTAACCTTGAAATGAAAAAAAATAAAAAAATTGTTTGGGTTGGTGTTGTATTTATGCTACACAAACCTTGTAATAAACTGCCAGTACGTTTTTTTTATTTTACAGACTTATTGCTCTCTGTTTTAAATTGCTCTTATACATTTTTATAGTTTCAAACTACTAAAATGTCACTAAAATCACTTTGTTAAACTGTAGAGTTGAATGTTCAACATCAAATATTGACAGAGCAGAGATCAAGGTCCCATAATGCAATTCACAACCTTAAATAGAAAACACTTGTGAATCAAAAATATGGAAACTGTTAATTAACAGATACCATGCATACAATTCAAGGAACATGGCCCAAAGGAAGATATTACAACTTCGAAGTAAAATCAGAAGCGTTATACTGTAGATCCCTAATATAAGACCAAAAAAGTGTATAGACATAAAAATAAATAATACTAATAACCAGAAAATTAAAGCTCACACAGAATAATACAACAACACAAACAGAAAAGAAAACCGAGAGTAAAGTAAAATACATTCTACAGTTAAAATACAGACCACAGTAACATTTTCATATCATAAACATCTATTTCCTGGGCATCTTAAGCTTGAAGAGTTTTGTATGAGATTATTCACACAGATCTCTCAAGCCACCCAGACACAAACCTTGACCCAGATGCCAGCCAGAAGTGTTCTCAATCTTCACTAAAATATTGCACAGTTCTAATGCTTTGTATTCTTATGTTACAGCACCACTGTATTTATATAGGTGAGAACAGCCAGTCTGGTTTTATTTATTTTTTTGTAATTTGTGACTGTCTCATATGGTCTTATATAGGGAATAAAAAAAGAGCTTACATTCAGTAGTGCAATGCTTAAATGTGTCCACCAGAGGACAGACTGGGGCTTTTAAGATGATTAGTAGTGTTTGATAGGGGCAACAGTTAAAATCACTTTTTCTCAGATTGAAACGTGAACAAACCTTTAATTCTAAGCGTTAAATTCTAGTGAATAATTATAATAGACAATTAAATACATTTCACATCGTGTGGTTTGTCCAGGAGGGATTTGAGGGATTTTTTAAGTAATCAAATGTACACTGTAAAACCCAAAAAGTTAGGGTAACTCAAATAATCGTTTGAGGAAACCGATTGCAACAAACCATTTAAATAAAAAAACAAACTAATCCTAATGAGTACTGTGAACTTAATCCATTTGAGTAAATGAAGCAATTTGAGCACAGTAAAACCCAACAAATGAAGAGAACTCAAACCAACTGAGTACTGTAAAACCCAATAAGTTAAAGCAACTCAAACTGTTTGAGGAAACCGATTGCGACAAACCATTTGAGTTAAAAAACTAATCTATGAGTACTGTGAACTTACTCCATTTAGGTAGTATTTAAGTAATGGGGTATTTAATTAACTCATTACCTTTAACACTGAGTTCAAAACTCTTTTCAAATGAGTAGAATTAACTTTCAGTCAATTTTGAGTTAACTAAACTCAGTTCATTTCATAAAGTTGACTGTTGGGTTTTACAGTGTATAATTTTGGACAATGAATGAATATGGCAAACTTATATTCAATTATTTACAGTAGCATCTGTTTATCACAATTTAAAGTAAAATAATTCAACTTTGTAGCCTTTTGGCTGCTCATTTACATAATAACAGCATATTGAGGGTCTAAAAAGGCAAAGTACACATTATTAAAAACAACATGATCTTTGCGTTATCAACATATATTAAAAACATATATTACATTTTCATTAATTTTCCTTCCTTTCTTTCATAACTCCCTTATTTATCAGGGGTCGTCTATTCTAACTATTCCATTTGTAACTATTCCAGCATATGTTTTACATAGCGGATGCCCTGCCAGCCGCAACCTAGTACTGGGAAACACCCATACACTCTCGCATTCATGCACACAATACGGCCATGTCTTTGGACTGCGGGGGAAACCGGAAAACCCGGAGGAAACCCACACCAACACAGGGAGAACATGCAAACTCCGAGATGAGAATGTGATTGAGGGACGTTTTTTGGAAAATATCCAATCAGAATTAATCTTGGTGTGTGATGGTGTGTTTTTATTAAAACTTTCTTTTATTTTGCAAGTATATATGGCCCTAGATTGACTCCATATAAACACCTTACTGACTTCACACGACTCTTGCTTTGCACATATAGTATCATGATCTGCTCATTCATGCATGTGATAGTTGTAAATACTCTGCCTAAATGTTAAAACAGTGTTTCATTGGAGCTTGCTGCTTTAATTGGCATGAGTTAGTGAAACAATCATTAAACCCACTGTGCCAGAATCACTCTGTGGGTCTGTGTTCACTCAAACAGGCTAATTAGAGAGCGGAGCAACAATCCATATGGCAACATGTTTTTCCACAGCAAGCTAAAATTCAACATAACTCTATTTTGGATATAGTTCAGCCTCAAGTCAAATGCAAAAAAAAAAAAAAAAACAGCTTATAAACAGCCCATGTAATGTGGAAAAGGTGAAGGCGAGTTAATATTTGTCACTACACTGTAAAAAATGATATAATCAATCAGTCATGTCATTTGTTTTTAGTTAATTGTAAAGTTAATCATGTTCTAACTTAATTTTATAAGTTAAGCGAGCTGTTTTAAGCCAAAGGAAGGTTGTATTAAGCTGCGGTCACACTGGGCTTTTCCTCCCATAGACTTCCATTCATACGCACGTGAATGCGTCAGACCGGAAACGCAGGGTCATGCGTTAAGTTTCGCAGCTCGCTGCGGTGCAAAGTTCAAGCTTGGTGAACTCTGACCTGCGAAATCGCATCACTTGACTGCGTGAGACCAACTGAGGATTAAAACACGACCTCTCTGGACAGAAATGTAAAATATTGAGCAATCACTGGCTTTTTAAAATGTCTAATTATCTTCTTTAATCCCGCCCCTCTTCACAGCACCGTACGACAGAATTTTGCGCACACAAAGCCCAGCGTGACCGTAGCTATACTCTTATTTTTGTCCAGAATCTTACTTTCTCTGAGATTTTACTCCCCGGAGCATCTGACATCATGTACCTCTCTCAGGACACGCATCGGGGCTTTCCCTACCGTAATACACCTAAAACACAAACTGCCGTAAAGCTCGTCGTGGCAGTGAAGCATCAAAATACCAGCCACACATGTAAAGCACAAATAATGTCCTTCAATCCAGTCACGTCCAGTCGCGGTCATCCTTGAACCAATCTCCATCATTGTAAGCTGCTTGCTTTTCTGTCTGTTCCATTGCTCCATTTGTTAGATGTTTGCTGACACTTTTTTGCAGTCTAAAGCATGTCAAACGCCAAATTTGCGCCACATGATGTCTAATCGTATCTTTGCATTGACTTCACATGTAAATCACTCGCTCTTTATCCACATCTGCTTACTGCACAGGCTGCCAAACAATTTCTGCCCTCTTCCATGTAATGATTGTGAGGGCGCAGATGAGACGTCATTTTTTGAGAGACCCTCAAATACATCATGGGTGCTGCGTATGCAACCTCTGTAAGTCATCTAAAACAATTAATTACAAACTGAAATGAATATAATATGATTACATGGTTTGGACTTAGATGTTTTATGAGATTATTTAAATTTTTTAGATTACTTTGCGTTTAATAAAGAATTTAGGATCAGGATCTCAAATTTTTTTGACTTTTTTGTTGATTTTGCGTCGGATTCAGCGATCGCAAAAATTGCAAAAACCTAGGGGGTCTGATTAACAGACAAAACAGTAGACTGACCACATTTACAACATCTGGAATGTTGTTTTTGATCATTATAAAACCCTTAAATCAAAGTCTGTCATCAAAGTGGTTTAGTATTATTACCTCCAGAACTGTCTTGATTATCTGCGCTACCAAAGAGCGTCTAAAACTACAGCGCGTTCATTGCGTTTCGTCTTCTGAGTTACAAGTAATTTATTATATAAGAAAAAGGCCCACAGTGGCTTCTCCTACTGCGGCAAATTACAATTATATGTTTGATAATTTAATGTAAATTTATGTAAATTTAGGAAGTGATAATTTTGTTCTTGGACTCTTTTTATTATTCCCCGAGGTTTCCATAATCCTGGACCAGGCCGTATCCTGAGCAGCTGCTGTGGTGGTCAAGGAGGAGTAGAGAGCATGAGCCTGATTTTTTTAAGACCCCAGTGACAGACGAGTCCTCGCATTGATCCTGAAGGGCCAGCCTGTACACCAGCCTGTGACCTCTCCCACCTGCAGCTTCTCCACTATGGACGTCCAGCTTTCTCCAGTCTCTGGCGCCTAGACTGCAGCTCCGCACAGGAAGTTTGGCCATAGAAGAAATGGTTGTGCCTAACTGAGCCTGGTTTCACTCAAGGTTTTTTCACTTTCGTCAATTGGTGAAGTTTGTTCCTTGTCACTGTCGCCACTGGCTTGCATGGTTCAGGATTTGTGGAGCTGCGCCTTGATGGATGTGCTCTTCAGTGTTTGGACTTTCAGCAGTGAAAATTAAACTACACTGAACTGAACTAAACTGAACTTCAACTCTAAAAACTGGACTGACACTGTTTCAGTTTACTAAAATCTTCAATGTGAAGCTGCTTTGACACAATCTACATTGTAAAAGCGCTATAGAAATAAAGATGAACTGAATTGGATAGAAATGCCGGAGATGTTTTATCCGATATTCCACTTTTGTGCCTAAATATTATTTGTGTATTATAATATTATTATACTGTATGTATGCTATTTCTGTGGCACATCCAGTAAACAAAGCTGAGGCAGATCAATAGAGACTCTTGCTATATTAACTGCAGCTTCACTGTAAACAAAGCTGACAGCAGACTCCACAGTCTGGAGAAGCACAGACTAGGACACGCTTATATTGGAGGAGTGTGGCGAGACGGACATAAAAGAAACGATTCACCGCTCTCAGAAATAAAGCATGACAGATGTGCTGTATCCTTAGGAGGCTCGAGGTGAACCGAAAATCTGTTTTATGGGTTGTTTGAGAAAGTACGGCAACTCAGAGGATTCTGACCTCTTTCTGATTGAAGATTAAAGCTGGACTGGGAAATTAATTATTAGATCTGGAGGAACCAATAGCCTGAACTTTACAGACAGACAGACAGATATATAGATTGATGGACGGACGGACGAACAGACAGACAGACAGACAGACAGACAGACAGACAGACAGACAGACAGACAGACAGACAGACAGACAGACAGACAGACAGACAGACAGACAGACAGACAGACAGACAGACAGACAGACAGACAGACAGACAGACAGACAGACAGACAGACAGACAGACAGACAGACAGATAGATAGATAGATAGATAGATAGATAGATAGATAGATAGATAGATAGATAGATAGATAGATAGATAGATAGATAGATAGATAGACGGATGGATGGATGGATGGATAAATGGAGAGATCGATAGATAGATAGATAGATAGATAGATAGATAGATAGATAGATAGATAGATAGATAGATAGATAGATAGATAGATAGATAGATAGATAGATAGATAGATAGATAGATAGATAGATAGATAGATAGATAGATAGACAGACAGACAGATGGTCAGATATGACTCATTATTGACTCATCATTTCAGTGTCATTCAAACGTCTGACCTCTAATTAGGCTTGAAATCAGACTCATCTTTCAGAGTATTTTTAGAGTCTCTCTCTCTTCAACACTGTTCTCCGGCTGGCAGACACTAAAGACTGCAGCCGTCTGAGTAGGTCAAGTCAATAATTCTGTCTTTTTGTAGTCAAGTCAATAATTCAATAATCTGAGTGACAGCTCTCTCTCTCTCTCTTCTCCTCCATAGCTCATTAAGGGCTTTTATTCAGCATGGTGGGCAGAACTAAACAGCAAACCACACAATGCATGTAAAATATGCTTGCACTTTGTGAGGACGATGGATGTATTCAAAAATAAAATCTTAAAGAGACCCAAAACATGAACATTTACTCACAGTCAGATGGTTTTAAAGCTTTATGAGTTGATATGAGTTTTCTGTTGAACAAAAATTAAGATATTTTGAAGAATGCTGGATACTGGTAGCCATTGATACCCACAGCAGAATAAACAACGCTATGGAGGTCAAGAGCTTTCTTCAAAATACCTTCATTTGTGCTCAACATAATAAAGAAATTCAAAAAGGATTCATTTTTGGGTGAACTATCCCTTTAGTGCAGGGGTGACCAACCCTGTTCCTGGAGATATACCTTCCTGCAGATTTCACTTGCAACCCTTATCAAACACACCTGGCTGTAATTATCAAGTGCTGTTCAGGTCCTAATTAATTGGTTCAGGTGTGTTTGATCAGGGTTGGAGCTGAACTCTGCAGGAAGGTAGATCTCCAGAAACAGGGTTGAGCACCACTGCTTTAGTGACTCCATGTGATGATTTCTCAGCTATTTTTCATGCGTTCACTTAAGAAGAACCAAAGCTGGTCTGCAAATCTGCTCAGGTTGGAATTTTGGACAGTTTTCAGCGTTGTTTTTGTGTGTGGATGTGGGATGATGCGCATCTGTGCTAGGCTCCGTCTGCTGTTAGTCAGTGTTTGTGCGTGTGCGGTGGAGCCTCAGCTGTAAACACACATCATCCTGCTGTGGCCCCGCTGAAAATCCACTCCAGCAAAAAAATAAAAATAAAAAAATCAAGTCATTTTGGACCCTGTCAAGTCATGTTCTTCCCCCTTTCTACAAGTGTTGTTTCTTTCATCCGTCAAGATCAGTGCCGCTCCTTCTGCCATCCCGCTGTTTGTCTTTCATCCTCCTACTGAGGAAAAGCGCTCAGCTCCCACAATGCTCATCAGTGACCTGCCAGTTCAAGCGTCAAACTCACTCTGAAAAATCCATTTTTTTTACTCCTTCGCTATTGCAGATCCTTAATAGCTGCTATATCACCGGGCTAAAGTCAAACAAACACACTGCCAAACATCTACTGATGAAGAAAAGGACTGATTTTTGCATGCATTAACCTTTACTTTTTAAATCTTGCTTCTTCAATATAAAGTGTTTCATCTTTTTCACCTTGTTAAACCTTAATTCACAATCTAAATGCTCATTTCTAAATAAACCCTTTGTGGTAAAGTATGGTAAGCACTTTGACAAAACTGTAGGAAATATTTGTATTATTTTTGATAGGAAATATTATCAAAAAGTGTGGTTATGAACACCTTCTGACAAGCTAATGCAGCAAAAAAAAAGTTCTTAAAATGTCACTAAAATGCAGTGAACCTCATAATTTAATAGAAATTGAGGAGAATAACTGCAAGGTACACTTTTTGAGAAAAAAAAGAACCACACCTTTCAATAGGCTGGCTATGGGCCTGATAACGGAAGCAAAATGGAAACTTTCCACAAAAATCAATGGGAATATATGGAAATTAATAGGAATAAACTGTGAATTTGGTGAATTGATGGTTAGCGAATATGACATTGTACTTTAACTGTAATTGAATAAATATCTTATATCTTTATTACCTTATAAAACATTATTTAAAACCACCAGATGCCATTTTTTGCCCTGCATATTTCCCAAAATCACATGCAATCAACACTGCATGCACCAATATTTTCTTGAATTTTTAAAAATGTCCATCTGTCTATTTAAATTACATACATTTATTTTTTTTTACATAAAATGTACTTGTGGTGTAAGCCACTGTGCGCCAAAATTTACCCCCATTTTCCAGGTGCTAAATATCACAGTATCATATTGAAGCCACATTTCTGCATTTGAAACCAAATAATACATCAATTCAAGTAAGTTTGATTTTATTTGGGGAAAGGTAGGGAATTTATACACTTTACAGCAAACATAAGAGGATATGTTTTCTTTTATTCAACACTTTTGTGTTGCCTAATGAGAAAATTAAAGTTAAGCTTACAATTAAATCAATCAAAACGTTTATTTCTAACATGTATTAGTTGTGCATCAGCTCATGAACAAAATGTTTATAGTTAAGATTCCAACACTGAAAAAAATTATTCAAAGATGATTCCTTGGATTTACTCAATTTTTTTATGTTAAGTGGTTGTAAACAATTTATTTAAGCTGAATTTAAACAAACAAATTAAGTTGAACATTGCTCAGTTTAATTTGTTTGTTTAAATTCAACACAAATAAATTGTTTGCAACAGTTTTGCATGCAACACTTTTTTCTGTGAACTTGCAATATTTACAAAATTCATGAAATTAAAAAGAAATTAAAAAATAAAGTTAAACTTACAAATAAATCTGTTAAAAATGTCATTTTATATGTAGTTAATGTACATGTCAGGTTATGAACAAAATGTTTATAGTTAAGTTTGTATATAGTTTACATAAATTCCTCCAAATTTCGAAGTAATTTAAACACTTTCCCATAAATTTCAGTAAAGTTTCCAACCTGGAATATTTCACAAGATGAAGTTCCCATGGATTTGTTTTGGAAATTTACTGGATATTTTCCACCCATTTGCAACCCAACATTAAGGAGAAGGTTTTTTAGTTTTTAGTAATCCTGAGTCTCCAGGATGATGTAATCCTCAGAGAGCACTCTAATATGTTGATGTGCTTCTCAAAAATATTAATTAATTAATTAATTAATGCCACACTTTATTTTGATGGTCTGTTTGCTACATTGCATCTATATGTCAACTAGCTATCATTAGATTAAAAGTAGACTGTTAGGGTTGGGGTTAGTGTAAGTTGACATGTACTTGCAAAGTTTCTTATGGTAAGTTAAATGTATGTTGAAGAAGCAGTATCAGCAGATATTAAGCAGACACTCTATTATATTCAAATGGACCATCAAAATAAAGTGTTACCTTAATTAATAAATAATAATAATAATAATAATAATTATTATTATTATAACAGCTGTGCTTTTTATTTTATATAAAACCTAATTAATGACCACTAAAATGTATGGTATGAGAAAAAACTTGCATTGTTTTTTATAAATAAACTATATATATATATATATATATATATATATATATATATATATATATATATATATATATATATATACTGTATATATATATATATATATATATATATATATATATATATATATATATATATATATATATATATATATATATAATTTTTATTTTTTATTTTATTTTTTTATTATTTTAGGGACACAAAAATTTTCAAATATTGAAATAGTAAAGACAAGTAAAGACAAATAATATTTTTATGAAATATATAATTTGGAAAATAAATCTGTTCAATTGAAGTTATTATTCATTCTTTATCAATAAAATGTCTTTTATATCACTGTAGTACTCACCTAATAAATAAATCAATTAAATAATAACAATAAATAAACAAACAAACAAACAAACAAACAAACAAACAAATAAATAAATAAATAAATAAATAAATAAATAAATAAATAAATAAATAAATAAATAAATAAATAAATAAATAAATAAATAAATAAAAGTGAGAAAAATCTCTTAAAATCAAAGCCATCACTTGACTTCCAAAAATCTATTTATTTATTTTGATGTTCCTGGTCACTATAAGAGCAGCATGAACATTCTTTGAAACCTCTTCTTTTGTTAAATAAAGACTCACAGACTTTCTCTCAAAACTCCAACACACAAAAGCACTAAAAAGCCCAGATTTTCTATTTGCCTTTCCATTAAACTTGTATAACAGTCTGCGTTGTGTTTCCTTCACATTCACAGCTGTCACGCTTTCTTGCTTCGCCTTGCTAAAGTGAGTCACAGCAATACTTGAATGTGCTACATGAAAAACAAAAGCAAAGTGGCTTATCAAATAATCATACCAGCATGCTGCAAAAGCACAATGAGTGTGCAGGCGTATTACTGTAAGAAAGCATGAGAAGGCGGCGGCCAAGAGGAGATTTACACGTGTGGGAGAGAATCTAAAAATGATAGCATTGAGACCAGATCCAGATGATTGGTCTCCATAGTAACAACAGCAGAGGTAAGCGTCGTGATGGGTTTGTGATGAACGCACACAGTCACACACACACACATACGATCAATACAGCTCAAAATCATTACATCCTTTAGTAAACAAAGAATGAAATAGTACATTTGGATAAAAGTTTTATATAAATATATTATGAAAATATCTGAACCATAAAACACATGTAAAGGATTTTGTCTGTGATGTGTGTGTGTGTGTGTGTGTGTGTGTGTGTGTGTGCATGAATATACAGCTTTTGAAAGACTATTATATAAGACAGCACTTAAAGAGACCACTTTTCTCAGTTTCTCCATGAATTAATCATTGTTTTGTCTGATAACATTTATTCCAAATGTATAAAATAATATTCATATTTTAAACCTCATCATTTTAAATATTCAGACACACGCATGCATGTACGCACACACATATTTGATCAATTTTAATTTTATAATAATATTTGAAGGGCACCTATGATGAAAATCATCTTTTGTGAGCTGTTTGGACTAGGCATGGGCTGGTATATGATTCTGACGGTATGATAACCTCGGATAAAAAAAAATCACGGTTTTACCGTATCACGGTATTGTGATTACCAGAGGTGGAAGTAAGTCGCACATGTGCAAGTCACAAGCAAGTCTCGAGTCATAACCTTCAAGTCTCAAGCAAGTCAAGTCAACTTTTGTCAGACTCAAGTTGGAAGTCGAGTCACTGCTTATCTCAAGTCAAGTCATACAGCAGCTTGGTCTGGCAAGTCACTTTCAAGTCAATCAAATTTTTGTCGGTTTTTGAACTTTTACAATTTATATTTACATATTTAACTTTCGGTTTTGTATGTAATGCATAATAAATAACAAACAGTTATTTATTTAACAAAAACAAGTTATTTCGTGTCATTTGGAGTATACACTAACCTGCACATTATTCAGTCACAAGATGGCACCAAATAGTCAAAAACACAAAGCTGACATAAATGAAAACAGCTAACGGAGTATACACTAACCTGTGCATTATTCAGTCACAAGATGACGACAAATAGTCAAAAACACAAAGCTGACAGAAATGAAAACAGCTAACGGAGTATACACTAACCTGTGCATTATTCAGTCACAAGATGACGACAAATAGTCAAAAACACAAAGCTGACAGAAACAAAACTGGCTGGTCGAAGCATATAACCTAGCAAGCAGATATATATTCCAAGATATATATATATATATATATATATATATTTATATATATATATCTGCTTGCTAGGTTATTTGCTTCGACCAGCCAGTTTTGTTTCTGTCAGCTTTGTACAGAAACAGATACTTTGAATTGTCTTGACCAATATATGAATGTAAGTATTTGCCAGTGAACGGATGGTCAAGACAATTCAAAGTATGTGGATCAGCCTGCATTATTTAGCAGTTGTTATCTCAGAATAACATACCCTGGAATGTCACGACTAACCAATCAGAATCAAGTATTCCAGACAGCAGTGTAATAAGACCAGGATAACTCACCTCCACAAATAGGAAACATGGTATAATGGAGCTGCTGCTCTTCACAGCAGGTTTCTCTTCTGCTGCCATTGTAGATACTTCTCCTTTCTGCTCTGATCCTCCTCTCGTGCTCCCACTTTATTCTTCACACATGAAAGAGACAGAAACTGCAGGTTAGCTGTTAGAAAACTTCATTACAATACCTTACTTGTCTTATGCATTATATCCTTATTTCCAGAAATTTTTTATCAGGAATGTTTAGAGCAAGAATCAATTGTTGAGATATTATAAGACTCTATTTACTCAATAATACCAAAGACTATAGAATACACAAGACATGTCACTCGGATAGCTTTGAATGGGGAAAAGTGTAATGTTCAATATGGTGAATAAAACCCACTACTAGTACAGGAGCCAATCATCAGTCGTTATAGACTGACGTTTCTCCAGGGGAAGAAGCTCGGACTACTTTACAACATTTTTGTGGTCGACAAATGCACTGGAATCTCAGCGAATACTTGCTTCACAAACATAAGAAATATATCCACATAAAGCTTGAAAACTGTACTTTTAAATGAGCTAACTACACTTGAAACGCACGCAAGGTACAGTTCATACTGTCAAAAGCACATCAAATGACAGCAGCAACTACTCAAACGCCCACAAACTTGTAAACAAAGAGTCGCGTTCGTTTCAGGAGGAGATTTGCCATCAAGACCAAGTTGTGAATTTCTTCAGAAGACCATTGCGATCTGACAGAGTATTTTCCACAGGATAATGTGTAGAATGGCTATAAAAAAGGTTTGTGTCGTGATCTTGTTTTTTTCGAGTGCGCATTGCCATGGGCAACCTGAAAAATATAAGATTTTGTTTGATTCGATCATTTAGAAATGAAACTTATGAGATGGTTGTTGTTTAATCTTATTGGTGATTCCAAATATGTAATCGTAAGCTTGGCAAACAGTTTTGGAGATTTTGATGTTCCCAGACAGAATGCCCAAGCATTACATTTCAAAGATGGCCGCAGAGTGAAATGACATGCCGGAGCAAGCTCAACTAGCACTCTAGGCAAACGACGAGAATGCTGCCCTCAAACCGAAAGTAATGCTGCCTTCAATCCCAAAAATTGGGTGTGGGTGGGTATGGGGGTGGCGGAGCTGGGTGTTGAGATGATGCAGGGTTTGTAGTGGACAAAAGTGAAAAGCGGGGGGTGGGAGGGGGTGCGCTGAAATGTGGGGTTTGTTGCAGACTAAAGCAAAGAGTGGGGGAGGGAGGTGGGGTGGGCGATGTGGGGAAATGGGTTGGGGGTGGAGGACGCGCTGCGGACGCCGCCCTGACTTCTCTGCCGCCTAGGTCGCCTCTGTGGACGCGTCGTCCCTGCTTGCCCTAAAGAAACTTTGGTAATACTTCCAAAAACTCATTAAAGGGATAGTTCACCAAAAAGGAAAATTCTGTCATTATTTACTCACACTTCACTTGTTCAAAACCTATTTGAGTTTCTTTCTTCTGTTGAAGACAAACAAGATATTTTGTATAATCCTTCAAAATATCTTTTTTGTATGTGTAAAAAAAGAAGACACTAATTTAAAGGCTTTAATTGCAATTCAAATCTTTTATACTTTGCCACTATGCTTCAAAACACTAGGTTTTACCCACATGCCACCAAAAAGTTTATTTTAAAAATCATTTAAGCTACAATCCAATCTATAGCCACACATATTCTATTGGTCAGAATATATTGTTTAATTTCTACATTAACCTGTAGTTTTAAATGATTTTCTTACATTATAGCATTAAATATTAAAGCAGACATAATTTGCATTTAATAAGTTTTTTTCTGGATTTTCTAGGTATGACAGAGTAAAATGTTCATTTTTGTCATTGTTGTTGCAGAAAAGTCTGATAAGATTCCTTCAGAAAGTGGCAAATGGTCAAAATAGCATTTTTATGATTATAAATAATTTCTTATGATTGAAATTCAGGGTTATTCCAATAATATTTATTTTCCATTATATTTCTTCTGAAGTTAAAATTCTTTTATTTTTTTATTGCTCTTTTTTGCAACATTTTAAAGCTCTATATGACGACATTTTTATTTGACATTAGGAAGAATCTGGAGTTTGTGAAACAGAATTTTATTTATTATAACATACACTACCAGTCAAAAGTTTGGGGTTGGTAGGATTTTTAAATGTTTAAAACAAAAACTTCTCCTGCTCACCAAGGATGCATTTATTTAATCAAAAATACAGTACAAACTTTAAAATTGTGAAATGTTGTTGCACTATAAAAAAACAAAAGTAGTTTATAATTTAATTTAATAGTTTATTCCAGTGATTTTAAAGAAGAACTTTCAGCCTCATTACTTTAGTCTTCAGACTCGCATGATCCTTCAGAAATCACTCTATTATTACTATTATTATTATTATTATTATTATTATTATTATTATTATTATTATTATTATTATTATTATTATTATTATTAATGGTTATGAGTATGAGTATAATGATTATTTATTTTATTTGAAACTAAAAATGTAATAAATATTTAACAATTTAACAATCTTTTTACATGTAATAAATGCCGCCTTGATGAACAGAATAATTTTTCTTTAAAAAACATGGAGAAAAAAAACTGACCCCAAACCTCGATCGGTAGTGTACATTATAGATTTAGGACATGTTCATGTAAACAAATAGCTATAATTGCATTTTATTATTATAACTAATAAAAGCTATAGTTCTATTATAACTAATATAACTATTTGTTTTCATAGCTGTAAATAGGAATATAAGAAACAAAGTAAGACATTTAGAAAAGACTTTCTTCTTATGAGGAATGTTACATTTTTTCTTAGTGACACAATATAAATCAGAGTAATCCTGTTTCTTTTAGTACAAATCAGCAGCAAAGGGGGAGTAATAATAATATTACTAAAATAATCAAATATGTTTTTGACAGGAACACACACACACGCACACACACTTCATTCATTCATTCATTCATTCATTCATTCATTCATTCATTCATTCATTTTCCTTCGGTTTAGTCCCTTTATTCATCAGGGGTCACCACAGCCAGGGGCGTAGCAACCGGGGGGGACAGGCGGGGGATCCGTCCCCCTCACTTTTAGAGACAGACCATTTAAAACAGGTGATTAATAATTATATGAACATATGATCTCATACAGCCGTCCCCCCACTTTTAAAATGTCCGCTACGCCCTTGACCAAAGTGGAATTAGCCGAAAACTTATCCAGGATATGTTTTACACAGCGGATAGCCTTCCAGCAGCAACCCAGTACTGGGAAACATCCATACACACTTATTCACACACATACACTACAGAAAATTAAGCTTTTTCAATTCACCTATAGCGCATGTCTTTGGACTGTGGGGGAAACCGGAGCACCATGGAAACTCACGCAAACACGGGGAGAACATGCAAACTCCACACAGAAATGCCAACTGACCCAGCCGGGGCTCAAACCAGTGACCTTCTTCCTGTGTGGTGACAGTGCTAACCACTGAGCCACCGTGTCACCTCACACACACTTCAGTGGCTCATTTAAATAAAATCGAGGTCATAGCATGAATTGTTAGAGGCTGATCTCCATTCATTTACATGTATTGCTTTCATGATTATTTATTTGCTGCATGTCTTGTTCTTGTGTAAGCTGAATTTATAAAATGACTTTATTACCATTGAGTTACATGCCTGAACCTCATTTCAAATATGGCAAACCACGTTTTCTACAGTACAAGCCTTAATTGGATCCTCTAATTGGATCAGATGTCATATTACGTGATGATTACTTTACAGAGAGCTTAAGACTGACAAGATTACCTATTACGGTTAAAACAAACGGCACAACCATTGGTAGTAATCTAGCCTTCACAAAGCCCCTGGTTGGTAGGATTAACTTACGAACAGGTGGTCTAAAGTAACTCTCTAGGACTGGACTTTCACTCGTGTGTAAACCACAGCATTTTGTCAGCAGGTTGGACATCGCAGTGTAAACCTCTGAGTTTAGGACAGAGACATTAATATCACATGAAGCCCGGCTCTACAGCCCTTCAGCAGAAAGCTTCTAGTACATGTCTCCGCTTTTGAGTGTGCCTTACTTACACAGCGGTCAACATTTTACATCTGTCAGTGTGCGAGTCCTCAGACAATGTAGAAGAAAAAGCAGCAGGCCACAGCATTTAGAAGAATGTTTCCTCGTTGCTAGGCAACACTGGAATTAAAAACAATTCTTTCATTCTAAAGCCTTTGAGGGAAAACGTCAGCTGAACAGAGAAGCACGCTCTAAAGCAGGGCTACGTTTGAGGAAATATAAATTAATATTTATTATCTAATCTAACGGCAGCACGGTGGCGCAGTGGGTAGCACAATCGCCTCACAGCAAGAAGGTTGCTAGTTCGAGCCCCGGCTGGGTAAGTTGGCATTTCTGTGTGGAGTTTGCATGTTCTCCCAGTGTTGGCGTGGGTTTCCTCCAGGTGCTCTGATTTCTCCTACAGTCCAAAGATATGTGGTAAAGGTGAATTGAAGTGAAGTTTCATAAACTAATTTCGAGAGGAGCACGTGATATGATTGAGCACGACTGGCCGCTCATCTGTAATCAGTAATAATCCAATCAGAGTGATCCTAGTTTACTATAAATGGATCATTTTCTTCCCACTGCTCTATCTTCGTTTGGAAGAATCCCCCCTTCCACCCAATCTCCTCCTTTTCCTCCCTTTTCTAAAGGGGGAGTTCTTGAGACCTACCTGATCTCGGATCTGATATGCTTATCGACCGGGCGGGAGCACTGAGCTCAAATATCTCCGAGCTCAGGGTTCTGTCCTGGGACAGCATGCCAAACCTGCTTTAAACGCCAAGCTTATCTATGTGGGAACTCTTGAATTGGACGTAGTGTATGTGAGTGTGTGTAAGAGTGTGTGGGGGTTTCCCAGTGTTGGGTTGTGGCTGGAAGGGCATCCGCTGAACAAAACATGTGCTGGATAAGTTGGCGGTTCATTCCACTGTGGTGACCCCTGATTAAGTGATTAAGCCAAAAAGAAAATGAATGAATGAATGAATAATCTAGTTTAATATTAGCAGTTATGTATGCGAGCAATATCACACTTGTAGCAGTGCGATATGGCTGTATATATATCAAACACGGAGAGTCTCAAAAATCCTTTTGTACAAAGAACTACTTTCTTACATCATTCATTCACATCTGCAGCTGACAGAAACCGTTGCAACTTCACACATCACTTTAGAACTAGTGTTTGAATGATTCTCTAGCGTAATGTGCATCCGGCATCCACTGTGTATAACATGCTAGAACAATTGGCAGTTCATTCTGCTGTGGCAACCCCTGGTAAATAAGCGACTAAGCTGGAGGAAAATAAATGAATGAATGTTATTCCAGGGACATGGAGTGTCTGGTGGAGAAGTGTCTGGTGCATATGAAGAGGAAAAAGTGTGTCACCTACAGGTGGTTTGTCCAACCCACTCACCGGGGCCAAGCAAACTCAGGATTGCACAATGTTATCCCAGGAACTAAGCCTAAGGCCCTATTTACACTAATACTATTTCGTTTTAAAACGCAAGTTTTGTTACGGTTATGCCATCCATCCACACTATGCCGGAGTTTTCGAGCACAGAAAAACTGAGCTTTTTGAAAATGCTGAAGAGGCCGTTTTCATTTTAAAACACTGTTGCTCGATATCAGTGGGGATGAGGAAAAACTGAGACATCTGAAAACGGAGATATCTGAAAACAGAGACGCGGCTGCAGACATTCACCTATCAGATCGGGGCAACAAACTCTAGAGGACATGATAATATAAGAAACTGCCTCTTTTCATTTTGATATTAACAGACACTAAAAATGTTGAGGCGTCGTGTAGCTGCATACAATATAGGAAATAAAGGCAAGCAATCAGTCGAATGTGCAGAATCAGTGTGCGCAGTTACATTAATTAATATATGAACTTATCTTTGTGCTCAACCAAAACACGTTACCTGAGAACAAGTAATAGATTCAAAACAGCAAAGTCAGGGAATAAACAACAAGATGAATTAAATATCATGTTTAACAAATATAGTAAGATTAGATCCAGCGGTAGATCCTTGATGAACTGTCCGATGTGCACAGCTCTCATATGGGTAGATGTGCTCAAAGCTGATAAAGTCCGCATACACTGCAGTGCATGCCAGAGTGTGTGTGTGGTCATGTGATGTGCGTTTTCAGTGGTATAGTGTAGACAGAGAGCTGTTCAGAAACGCTGAGTAAAACGTCAGTGTGGACGCAGATCGTTTTCATTATAAAACGGCATTTTAAAGCTAAACCGTATTAGTGTAAACAGGGCCTAGGGCTACAGATTTCAGCTTTTTTAAATTTCTGAGACAACCACATCATAGCTAAAATCAACAAAACTGGTGTTTGTGAACAAAGTACTACTTCACTCATTATCTTTGCTTTGTCTTTTATAAGCTGCGTTTATGCATTCACACTTATGTTAACATTGCTAATTATGTACATTCTTCAGCTTCAAAAGCATCCAGCTAAATTGTGTGGACGAGCATATGCTGTCCTTCCTCATTTGCAGACACTCTTAAAAGGCACTGCCTACACACCGGCCATGGACCCATTAGAGACAGTCTGGTGCATCTCACACACCGAAATAGCAAGACTGGTGTCGAAACTGTAAGCTAGAATGTTACAGCAGTATCAGTGTGAATAAATCCTAAAGTCACCAGGAGCACATTGGTGACATTCCTGTCAGCTGAGAACAGCAAACTGAGGATATAATTCACACAGGCTAGACAAAACTGGACAATGGAAACATTTTTTTCTGGTCTAATAAATCTCAGTGTTACAGCACTGCAAAAATATGTATCTAAATATGAGAAATAAATGAATAATTTAAGAAGATACAGACTAGAAACAAGTCAAATGATATACCAGTGCAGTAAGATAATCATACTTAGTAAGATTTCTTGAAATATGAAAATGTTCCTACTAGGCTTTAGTAAAGAAAAACAAAGGTCTAAAGCCCTGGTCAGATAACACAATTTTTATTGTCAGTTAAGAAAGTCACTATGTCAGATTATGCAATTGCGTGGATAACAAATGTGCCAGACTACACATTCCTTCACGATCAGACATCCTGTGACGTCTTCGATGAACGTTATTTCCCAAAGCACTCACAAGTGTTGCTATAACAATATTTATTATCTTAATTTTAATGTTTTTTTTTTTTTATCTTATGTCAATCTCAATAAACACTGATGCTTGCTCACAACTAGGCTACATTATTTAAGGGCATTCGTTATGACATTGATAGGATCAAACACATATTTCCTTTATAATAATAAGATATTTTCTTTTAAATCCAAGTGGATATTTTCCAGGCACGGGTTTCTTATTAAACACTCCCTCACCTGAACTTGCTGCGAATGAGAAAATAAACACATAACAGCACATAAAATGGTGTTTCTAAGCACATAAACAGCAGCAAGGAAAAATAATCTTTAAAATAATGACATATTAAAAATGAGCATATATATGACAGAGGTTTGTTATACAACAATTACAGTGGAGCATTCATTAAGTCCTTATTTTCTACTGAGTGAAACAAATCATCCAAATTGAGAAGTGTACGGGCTCAAACAAAAACATAATTTGTTTAGTTTTCTTGTAAAAGTTTCGTTTGGAATCATTTGTATCTTCATTTTCATCAGTTATCTGCTAGCTTATCTGCTAGCTTTCAAACCAGTCCGCTATATGCTTCAGTGCCAAAGCACAAACTGGTTTGTTAAATAAAATAATAATCTAGCCTAAATAAAATTAAAGGGAAATATTCAGTTTCAGAGACACCTATATTAAACTTTCACTGTTAATGACAAAATCATCCATTGCCATTGAGTTCCAATTTAATTCATTTGATCAAGTAATGTGAACAAGCAAGACAGGCTTTTACAATGTATTAGTAGCACTAAAGTGTTTTCAGATTACCTCGGAGGAACGAACTCTGTTGGAAGGCTGAGAGAACTCAGAAACTCGTTGTGTGAATAGAGATGTCTGCATATTTGTTCCAATCTGTTAAATAAAATTGCTTTATTTGACCACCACTGGCTTGCATGGTTCGGGATCTGTAGAGCTGCGCATCGTTGGATTTGCCCTTCAATTTTTGGACTCTCAGTAGTGATTATTAAACCACACTGAACTGAGCTAAACTGAACTGAACTTAAACACTACAAACTGAACTACACTGCTCCTATTTACTGTGACCTTTTATGTGAAGCTGCTTTGACACAATCTACATTGTATAAGCGCTATACAAATAAAGGTGAATTGAATTGAATTGAATTGAATTTAAACAGTTTAATATTTTAGAGAAAGTAGTTAAAGTTTGCATAACCAATAGTTAATCTTATCCACCCGTGACCCACCCATAAGTAAATATGCAGTCAGTTTTTTGACCGGACCCACGGATAAATGGCAGCACCTGTGGATATAACTGGTAAATTATGTTCTCTTATTGTCTATTGGCACCCACATCATGGAACATGTTATTGGTTATCGTGAACTATGCCACATTACATGAGAAGGAACAATTGAATCAGCTTTTCTTACTTTGTGTTAAAAGATCTTAAAACTAGAGTTACTAAACAGGAGAATTCTTCCTCATTTAAAAACTGTAAGTCTTAAAAGGAACCCATTATGCAAAAAAATCACTTTAACAAGGTGTTTAAACACAGTTGTGTGGCAACATTGTGAAAATATAACCAGCCTCTAATCGTAAATATTAATTAATTCTATGTATTATAATCACACTTCATAAAAACAGTCTGCAGAAACACTTTGATTGACATTCCTCCATTGTACGTCATCAGAGGGGGAAAGCTCCGCCCATTAGGGATGATCTCTCTCTCATTAGCATTAACAGCCCTGAATTAGAAGCAGCCATCCGCCATTAGGGTTTTGAATCTGACCATTATGGTGACCCCCTTAAAATTACAGTTCGAAACAAAATTATTGTATGAATTAAATCAGGATCACACATACATGCATACTGTATGCAATTTCTTATTTAATTAAGACAGTAGTTACAATGTAAAATTATTACTTGTAGCTTCTCAAAATAAACTGAAGCTTATTGCAACAAAACATAATGGAATGTATTTTGTCCAGCCTGATCTCACGAGGAAACGTAACTATTTTACATTTTGTCAGTGGCTAATTCATACAAGTTCAGTCACGTGAAAACGTACAACTTTAAAAAGTAGGCGTGGGACTAGACCCCACCCTTAAACACAACCATCATTGGGGGATGAGCAAATCACACTAAATTGTGAAAGAGAATGTAAAAATTCCTATGAATTACAGTAGTCACTAATTCAAGAAGATAGGAATTGCCATAAGTTTGTGTTGATTTTGTCACACTAACAAGTGTAAGTGTGATTGAGCTTTCTTTTTTAAATGGACAAGCATAAATCAAGTTACTACAGCTATAATAAGAATAAGTGTGATGATTGAGCCTTTTTAATAAGCAAACTTAAAACAAGTCATTACAGCTGAAATAAAGACTTAAGGCTGGTCTCTTGATTGTAATCAAGCTATATTTGCCGGTAAAATACAAAACTTTTAACCTTAACCTGCACTTTTCGCCCGATAGACAGGGTGCGAAGTACAGGGGGTTATGGGGGGATTGACTCCCCAAATTAACACTTGATCACCTGCCACGGGCCCTCTGACAAGTAATCGAGTTTGAAAGTGAAGAGGGGGGGATGCTGGGAAAACGATTGGGGGGGGGGGGGGGGGGGGGGTTAGGACCGGGCCCTTGATAATGTCTCTGGGGGCGAGAATCGTCCTAACTTTCCCCCCCTAGCGGCGCCCCTGCCCCTGAAGGATGTCAAAAACAAGTTGTATGGGGGGAGGGGTCAGCTCTTTATTTGAGAAACAGTTTTCTCTTATCTGTATCTTAAATAATAATTACTATAATAATAATAATACGTTTATATAATAAAACGCATGCAATACATTTGACCACTCCACTATACCATTGTTTTTGATTTGATTTGATTTGATTTATTTATTTTCGAACAAAGTATCATACATAAAATATCATTAACAAAAGAATACATTTCAACATGGTCGAAAATGGAGTGGGATGAAGCACAAGCTTGTTATTTTCCCACCCCATTACCACATACATCATTCGTCTATTACTTAAACTTATTTCTTCATTTATTTTCATTTCTTCTTATTTATTCTTATTGTGAATGCTCAATAGCGCCAATCAGTCTCAGAAAGCAATTATTCAACAGTCTGAAGCTGGCAGATCTAGAGGACCAATAGACATTGCCAGTGCTCACAAAATAGCCTAAAAGTAAAATCTAATTAAACGCAGTTTGAACTTTGACCTACAGCAACCTCTGAAACAACTAATTAGACATTATTTTTGGGCAGAATAGACTAAATATCCCTCAAAACACTGAAAATTCAACATGTTTTTATTAATAAAATTAAATGTAATTTAAATAAACACATATATTTAATTCACTGAAGGATGTATTAAACAAACTAACATTACTGAAAAAGAATTTGCCATGCACAAACTCTAGTGTGACCGCGGCATCACTATGAAAAAAAGAAAAAGTTTTAAAACAGTCATGGTAATCTCACATTATCTGAACATTCATAGTATTACATTCTTAAAATAAGATCAATATGATTTTTATTGGCTAGAAATAAGATTGTAACTCTTGACTAGCTAGGAGTTTTCGCAATGTGCACACTATAAAAGCATGGATCCATCCTGCCTTGTATCAACGGTTCAGCAACAGCATATCTGAGTTTTGTAGCTGATTGTGTCCATGCTTTTATGGCCACGATGAGCCCATCTCGTGATGTGTACTTTCTAAAAGATAATGCACCATGTAACAGAGCTCGAATCTTCTCAAACTGGTTTCTTGAACATGACAGGGAGTACACTATCCTCAAATATACTCTAACAGCAAGTCTTTTTAGATGTGGAACAGCAGATTCGCATTATGGACGTGCAGCTGATAAATATGCAGCAAGACGCTGTCATGTCAAGCTACATGGCAAGGTGAATATAAAAGAGGGTGGTAAGTGTACATGCATGTACAGATTGCCTTTAGCAATAAATGCAGAAAGCAATTAGCAAAGTTTAAAACAAGCATACAATAAAGACTTTTTAAAAATCATTGCCATTTAAATAATTCAATTTAATTCACCTTTATTTGTATAGCGCTTATGCAATGTAGATTGTGTCAAAGCAGCTTCACATAAAAGGTCATAGTAAATAGGAAGAGTGTAATTCAGATTGTAGTGTTTAAGTTCAGTTTAGTTTAGCTCAGTTCAGTGTGGTTTAATAATCACTACTGAGAGTCCAAATATTGAAGAGCAAATCCAACGATGCGCAGCTCTATAGATCCTGAACCATGCAAGCCAGTGGCGACAGCGGAGAGGGAAAAAACTTCACTAATGGCGGAAGTGAAGAAAAAAAACCTTGAGAGAAACCAGGCTCAGTTGGGCACGATCATTTTAATTTCTCCGCTGGCCAAACGTCTTGTGCAGAGCTGCAGTCTCAGTGGCGGAGGCTGGAAGCTGGCCTCAGCGAAGAGTCGTCTGTCCCTGGAGCGTCACAGGAATCAGTCTCATGTTCTCCACTCTTCCATGACCATCACAGTAGCTGCTCAGGATACGGCCTGGTCCAGGATATGGAAACCTTGGGATCATCTCGTCGTTGGTCTTGGATCGAATCAGTGACTCTGCATAGTCTGAGGGCCTCGGGAAGAGTATCCCCAGGTGGAAATGGAGAATAAAGAAAATAATTAGCGTAGCTGCTGTTCATAGTGTATATAAACAAGATGCAGAACCTGTGTGGAAGCCCGCTAAGTGGTGCACTAAGTGTATGCTTTACTGAACAGATAGGTCTTTAATCTAGTTTTGAATTGGGAGAGTGTGTCTGAGCCTCGGACGTCATCAAATAGCGCATGATAGATACAGTAGATTGTGCCTATATATATGATTACATTTTAATGACAATTAAGTTTAAAGGGTCCATTAAGTTTAACAAAATTCAATGTATATACCTACAGTTGAAACCAGAAGTTTACATACACTGTATAAAAAGGCACATAACCATTTAAAAAAAAGTCAGATGTTAATGTGACTAAACTTTTTCTCTTTTAGGCAAGTTAGGATTATCAAATTTGTTTCTGTTATGCTTAATAGCAGAATAATAACAGAGATAGTTCATGAGAAATTGTTCTAACTTTTCTTGAAAGTCAAGTTTACATACAATAAGATTATTATGGCTTTGTAAAAGCTCAGATGATGGTGTCCAGGTTTTGGAAGTTTCTGATTGGCTATTTGACAACATTTGAGTTAATTAGTGGCAGAACTGTAGAATAGTATTAAAGGAAAACCTCAAACACACTGCTTCCAGACATATGCAGTGAACTATTGGGCAAACTGCACTGCAAAAAAATAAAATCACCATTTGTTCAGCACACTGTACTTATTCTGTTGTATATACTAAGAATTGTGAATAATTATTGATCTACATAAAAATATATGTTACGTCAACAAAATTCACTAAAATGTTGCTGTATGTCTATATGTTTAACAGAGTTTTCTGGACAAACATTTATGTGCTGAACAGGAATGTTGATATTTAAATAATTCGCACATGCGTGATGCGACGATCGAAAACTAAGCTTGTTTATGTGTTGCTTGTAAGAGGGGTGACACAGTGGCGCAGTGGGTAGCACAGACACCTCATTGCAAGAAGGTCGCTGGTTTGAGCCCTGACTGGGTCAGTTGGCATCCTTGTGTTCACGTGGCTTTCCTCCAGGTGCTCCGGTTCCCCCCACAGTCCAAAGACATGAGAGGTGTCTGAGTGTGAATGGGTGTTTCCCAGTACTGGGTTGTAGCTGTGTAAAACCATAGACTGTGAAAGACATGGACGTAGTATCATGACGTCACCAATAGGTTTCTGAAGAACACAAAAAAAGCTACAAGTAGGCGTGGCCAAACGTCACCATTTTGTTTGCGCGTCATCGCACCGACCGGGGGATACCAAACAAGGGCAAAGACGCCTGCTAGCATTTTGCTTAGACTGGCTTTTCTTTGGGAGAAACGCTTAATACTTCATTACCTGTGACTCGTTTGTTTTCTGACCAAATGTGCTTGGTTGTACACTATATCAATAAAGTGTTTTAAAAACACTGTTGTAATACATCATTGAGCCACATAGCATTGTTCTTATGACGTTTTTCTACAGGAGGAAAGACCAAATTACTTCCAAACACTTAAAATAAAGTCTGTGTTGGTAAATAATATAAATGATAAATGATCTTAAATAAAACGAATACATTAACAGATATGGTATTTAAGTAACTTCACTCACCTGGGAAATGGAGGCCACGTGAATAGTTTGTGAGCACAATTAAGTGCACACAGCATGCCATATCATCTGATGATTGTAGGAAATAATTCCAAAAAGCAATTGACTGTGTAAAGCCAAATAAAGCAACACAAAAATACGATGTATTTGCTGAGTTCAGCGGCTAATCAGCTGAATCGGAATCAGCTGAGGTGAAGTGACGGCGACCAGCGAGACCTAGCGGTCACTCAAGTGGCCACGCCCTTAATTATGCAGACTTAATAAAACTTAATATAAACGAAACGGACTAGTGGAATTTCGATAAATTGCAGTTTCAGTTACTTCTGTATTTGTTTCACGAGGGAGAGTGTGAGGTTGCCGCTTGTGTAAAACATGTGCTGGATTAGTTGGCGGTTCATTCCACTGATGAAAAAGGGGACTAAGCCAAAGGAAAATAAATGAATGAATGAATGAATGAATTAAGTAGTAAGCTTGTGTTTGTCATTTGTAAGTAAAATGATTAAAAACAGCATGATATGCTAACTAGTACTAATTATTTTGTAAATTTGAAAAAAAAAAACATCCACTTAACAAAAAAATGTGTAACTGTTGTGATGTGATGTGACAAGAATATCTTTATTAGTAAAATACAATAATTAAGACTGCATGAATAAACAAAATTATATTAGCTGAACAAAATATTGTTACTGAGAAGAACTAAAAAAAACAGTTGTTGAGACAACTCAAAGTGCTTACTGCATCAAGTTGCCTTGTCTTTTTATGTTTTCTTTTATACAGTGTGGTGACATTAGAAAAGCCGTCCACACAGAGGCAAGCGGAGGCATAAGCTGTCTGTCATACCTCCCTATAGCATTCATTTTAACGACAAAATGCAGCCAGATGTACCTCTGGGTACATAATTCACGCTCTCCAGAAATGTAGACAGGGGTACATATCCACAATGAGCCTATGTTGCAACAACATCTCTATAGAATAAAGAGTTCAACATTCCTTAATTAAAAATATTCACAAGTCATTATAAATGTATTGAACTGTTAAGGGCTGTTTTGTAGAGACTGCCATGCATTATTATTGTGACCAGATGGCACTAAATGAACAGGGTTTTTTTGTTGCAAATTGGGCAAGACTTTGATAATAGTCATAAGTCTGGCAATTTATTACAATATATCATGTTTCACAGCATTTGTAGTCTACAGGGCTAAGCGGACAAACAAAGCCAATAACATTAATAACATTACAAACCATAAATCCAATAACCCTTTACTGAAAGAGCCACTTCAGAAAGGAGGGCTTTTCCAGGCATGGAGGGTCGCTGGATTACCACAAATTGAGACTAGGCTGCTATTCTCAGAGGACACTTGAGCTTCAATTAGTACAGTCAAGAGTCTGCAGGCTCCCAGGCGGACCAACTCCATTACAACTCAAAGCTTGCCCTGACTTCCCATTATGGCGCATGTATAAAAATATACACAGTCCGCATCAGCTGTCATTTTATGTTAGAGTTCAGAATGATTGTTAATAACGGATGGTGAAAAGTGAAGCAAAACAATCTCCTCCAGCTTTCTGTATCTAATCTTATAATGGAGAAATACTCACACATTATATTCAGACTTTCAACAAAATGCTACAATGTTCAACAAAACACCCTAAATTGAATGGATATAATGTACAAAGAGAAGGCACTCCCACTGACTGCAGATTTATTTTTCATTTTCATTATTATTATTATTATTCTTTTTTACTATTAATCTTTAAATGTGGGGGCAGTTTAATTGGATTTTAGATGTGGCACACTTACAAAGCAACCAAATAAATATTACAATCTCACTGGGGTGGTGCTAAATATACCATTAAAACACTGAAGTGCACCCTTTAGAGATAAATAAGGTCAATCTTTTGAAAGGCTACAACTTTTGTATATTTTTCAAAAGAGTAAAAAGAGAACGGTTCCCTATATTTCTGCTAAAAGTCCCACACGATGCATATGCAAAAGGTATAGAATGTGTTTATTTGCAGTCAGGACTTACTGCAACTGTTGTAGGAGCAAATGTGATTAATTTTTGCTTTCAAGTTATTTTGATAACAGAATTACAATCTGTTGACTATAAATCAGTGGTCCTCAACCACCATGCCGAGGGCCGGTACCATTCCGTGGATTAGTTGGTACAGGGCCGCACAAGAAATCATTAATTCTTTCTGTTTATTCACTATCTGAGGCTGAACAATCTTTTAGTTTTTCAAAAGTCTTTTATTTTGGAAAATGACCGTATTCTCTCGGTTACATCTCGGTCACTTGAGCGCCCAAATTTAACCTACAAGCAGTAAAATGAGTAAGAAACAGACATCTTTGAAAAGTTTCTTTGCTAAGGGGAAATGGCCCACAAACTGCCAAGGAATGGATCTGTAACTCATTTGTCAACAAATCAGGTGAATCCACCATGTCTTTGCAAGAAGATCAACCAATCAACTGATGACGACGGCCTTTTAGGGGTCGTTGGCATATCACGTTTTTTCTAGAGTTCATGTAAGTTCATTGTTTCCAATGGAGGTGTGCGGCTTGCTCGCACAAGCGGTGACGCGCTCACGCCTTCCAGATGCACCCAGCTGAATGAATGCTGTAAGTCACGTGACAAGAATTGACCGATCAGCTTTAGGCTGCATGGAATATACGCATTTCAGTAAGACTAATTATCTCAGAAAAACACTGAACACCCAAACACTGCAGTGCTTTGTAATTTTTTTTTCTATAAATAAAACTTGTATTAGAGTGAAAGCAATGCTTAAAATTGTCAAGTGTTGACCGGTCCTGCAGTATAGAAGGTTGAGGACCACTTCTATAAGTAATGCTACCTCTACATATCTACTAACACACATTACACTGTTAATAGTAGACTGGTAGGGTTAGTGTTTGAATAGGTTTACCTGCACTTGCAAAGTTATTGATAATACATGTAGAATGTCTACAGGGAGATCATCACAATAAGTTAGCAGATATTAAGCAGAGAGTTTACTAATGCTCTAATGACAGATAGTTGACATAGGTGCAACGTTACTTATAGTTAACTGAATGTTCAAAACTGACCATCAAAATGGACTTGACTAGACTTGCAAGGCGTTTGTTTGTTTACTAGCACAAATCACAAAAATACAACAGGGTTGTTTATCAGAAAAACAAACATCACTTAGTAAAGTAACACTTTTTTTTAAAATATACATGTCTATTATAGCACAAACAATGTGGATGAATTAAATCCCAATGTTACTATTAAGGCTTTAAAAAGGACGCTAAAAAGGAGCATTGCAAATAAGAATGCTGAACCTGAAAAGATTCACCAAGGAATATCATAATTATCTGATCAGCTGAAAAAAAGATTATGTAAAAGGATCTCAGAATCTCAGTATGTTATTGGATGTTGTTATTTTTGAATAAAATAAAAAGATGTGTTCAATAAGACTTTAATTGACTCTTACAATGTAATTCTAAGAGATTTAAGAGATTTACATACAGATTTAAAGAAAGAAAAATCATAAGTCACACTGTGAACATTTAAATCTGTAAATAGTTAATAATTTAGCACAAACGAATAAACAGTTAACAGTTTTTTTTAAAGCTGACAAACTGCCAATAATGAAATACTAGCACAAGATGTGCTGTTTTTATTATTTGGAATAATTACACTCTATAAAATTATGCGTTGTTGCAATCAAATTTTGGGTCGAAGCGCAAAACCAATGTTGGGTTATTTTTTTCAACTCAATTTAAATTGCACTTTATTACCAAATAAATACCATAATACCAAGTTTGTCCATATCTAACCCGATATTGGGTAAACAATGTAAACATTTTTTATGCACCAAGATAATTTTAATCCTGAGCAAACTGCAACCCACAATAAAGCAGAACTATTTATTTACAAAAAAAATACCATGGAAAAGTACACGTTTATACCTCTACTAAAAATGCCATACTGGTTCCCAACAGATCTGTAAAGGAAAATTAGACCTTTTAATTGGAATCCCAGTTTTGCCTTACTTTATAATGGATATCTCTATTATTACACCAAAAAAAGGTTATTTCGAAGAACACCGAGGTTCAAACAAACCAAATCACATTGAATTTCCTCATATTAGGCTTTGAACCTAACAGAAGATTAGCAAAATATAACTGAAATGTGAACTGTCTATTTAACCAACCCTACAGATTTAATCCAACCACAAGCGGTCATGCATCCTCTACTAACAAAACTCACACTCACCAAGACATGCTGCACGATTTATCCAGTCTCTAACACTCTTTCTCTCTCTTCTCTGCGTCCTTTCATTCGGCCAACCCAATAATAATACAACACATGCTCAGCACTGTAATCCTCTTGCCGGCGTGCTGCTGTAAGCACCTGGATTACACAGTGTGTGTACGTGTCTAAATCTACTACAGTAGGCTACTGTCTCATCTTTGATGTGGACGCGTCTCCAGATTTCAAGCACAACCCCCAAAAAAACACATGCACGTTTCAAAATCAAGTCACCACACGCAATGCATCATCCGACAGCATCGCAATTCCAGGCCATTAAATGTGGGGGATGCAAAAGCCAATAAGAGCGTAAAACCCTAAAGGGATTTTGCCATACAGGGTAATTAGAGCTAGCGTTTGGGGAATACCACACCCCCACCATCCTCCTCAATGTCCTTATGATTCCCAGCGATATGGAGCAGAAAACATCACTCATCCATCCGTCCATCCAGAGTGACTCACTCCACATTCACCCCAGCATGCACCATAAAATTACAGCCATGCACAAAGGAGGCACGCGCCGTATTTGATGAGCAAATTATGGCACTTACTTCACACCATACAGCGGTCGCGATGGTTTCCTATGCGGTGGCCATAGCCTGCGTTTTCCATGGAGCTCCTGCGCGTCCCTCTCTCTTCCTTCTGTCCTTCCACCCACACTGGATTGTTCTTGCGGAGCTTTTCCTCACATTAGCGCGTGCAGATGCGCGCTCAGTCTGTGTGCAAACCGCACTCTCACGCGCAGGCGGATCCCCGTTAATGGGGTGTGAGGGATGAAATCGTCACTCCACCGCAGAAGCTGGAGGACGAGAGTCTGTGGGAGAGAGAGTCTGATTTACATCCAAGAGCTCGTGCATCTCTCTCTCTCTCTCTCTCTCTCTCTCTCTCTCTCTCTCTCTCTCTCTCTCTCTCTCTCTCTCTCTCTCTCTCTCTCTCAGAATTCAGGTAAGGATGTGAGCTGTGGTGAATGTAGGTTACGCTGTATTCAAAGAGATACTAAAATACTACAGAAATTGTAAGTAAATACTATAATGTTTTGAGCCATATATCTTACTGTAATATAAATTACAAGTATTATAGCATTATTATATAGCAAGTAATACAGCAAACATGTTAATAAACGCTACAGCATACTGTATTTAAAGTAATATTAGATATTATTAGTTAATATCTAGGTCATTTTTATACAGAGCTTTACATATCTGCGATGGGAGTGTTCTCATTATTTTAAATGCATCGAAGAAAAGGAGAAGTGGATTGTCTCAATGACTTTACTAATAAGGCAAAAAGTACAAAAGTAACAAACACATTGCTTTAAACCAAGGGGGTCCAAACTTTACCTTACGAGGGGCCAAAAAAACTAACTTGATTGAGGCTAGTGGGCTGAAGGTAAATTTAGTTCCCATGGGTAATTTCCTAATTTATTTAGTAATATTTAAAAATAACTAAAAACATTGCTTTATATTAACTAATATATCAATTTTTACCTTTTATATTGAACTTACAACAGTAAAAAATAAAAACATTTACTGTATAACAGGACGGAGTTATACTACTTTTTCCTTCGCCAGAGTTATCAGTTGAAGGACAGTATTTACATTTTAGAAACTTAAATTCATTTACAACATTTAATTGAAACATTTAATTTAGATAAATTTAGAGTTTTTATAGCTCTGCAATAAAGCACCAAAAAAAAAAAAAAAAACATACGTCAAATTAAAAATGATAATGTTAGAGGTATTCACGTCAACCCTCTCCAACATTCTCTCTTTCTTCTCAGATGGGATGGTGGGGCAAATCAAAGGTTACAATGGGCCATCTTTGGCCTGCAGGCCCTACTTTGGGCATTTCTGCTTTAAACTTTCAATAAACTGTGTATACAGCATGTACGCTGTCATGGATTGGTCAGGCTCTCACGACCCCCACTCACGAAGATCACCATCACCTGACTTCTAATGAGCACACAGCTGCATCACATTCACGAGCACCAGATAAAAGCACAGCACTCCAGTCGCTCATTGTCCGGGCTCGTCTCGACGAAAGCGGACAACTGAGCGACCACTCAGCGTAGTCATCCTCAGCTAAAACAAACGATTTACTTACCTGTTCTCTTTGTATTCCTCCTAGTCTTCCTGGTCCTCCCGAATCGTCCTGTCTTCCAGTCCTTCCAAGTCTGTGTCATCCTCTGTCAGCTGTATCTGGTGTGTGCTGTCCATCCTCGTGTATTCCTGTTACCCAGCCACGGAGGAAAAGACCCCAACATCATTCCTGATCCTCCTGGCTATCCTTCATGTGCTCCTTGTTGTCATTTAATAAACACCCTAACGTTTCCTTACCTCTGTCTCCTGTCCGCTTCATAACAGAAGCCCGGACCCATAACGACGACAACATGAGCACCCCCGATCACCTTCAAGAGCTGGTGGACCAGTTGAAGCGGATTCTACAGCCACCAGCTCCACTTTCCAACGCACCACCAGCACCGAGCACTTCCGCCTCCACAGTTTCTTCTTCGGCCCTTCCTTCCAGTCCCATGGCCCGACCAGCGCCCTACTCAGGCGGAGCGGGGGAGTGCAATGGTTTTCTGTTACAATGTTCCCTCATATTCGAAATGCAACCTTCTCTATATCCCACAGATAAGTCGAAGATCGCCTACATCGTATCTCTACTCTCTGGACCTGCACTTAAATGGGCTGAGACGATCTGGAACCAAGCCGGGCCGGTCATGAATTCCATCACTACCTTCACGGAGTATTTCAAAGAGGTGTTTGGACGTTCTGATGGGGAAGTAGCCGCTGGAGAGCAGCTGTATCATCTAAAGCAAGGTACTCTATCTACACAGGAATATGCTCTCCGGTTTCGCACTCTAGCAGCTGCAAGTGGATGGAATGAGAGATCGTTGTTGACCACGTACCGGCTCGGCTTGGAACCCACTCTCCGAATCCAACTGGCCACATTAGATGATACAATGGGTCTGGAGAGATTCATCCAACATTCTCTCCGATGTTCCGATCGTCTCCGTTCCTATCAACAGGACACCATCACCCCCTCGTCTGCACTCCTCCAATCGCCTGAGTCAACAGCCTCTCCAGAACCAGAACCCATGATAATAGAGTCTGGAAGACTGACATCAGCGGAACGACAGAGGAGGCTGACCCGGGGTCTGTGTCTATACTGCGGTGTCAGTGGACACACCCGTATGGAGTGTCCCCTTCGTCCCATTCGGACTTCAGTGAGTGTATTCAGTACGAATATTGAACAATGTAAACCACTTACTACCACCGTACAAATAACTACTGCCTCTATTTCTCTCCTTGTCACAGCCCTCATCGACTCCGGGTCAGCAGGGAACTTCATCTCCCAATCCCTCTGTCGTCAACTCCACCTCCGTACTGAGGCGTCCTCGCATATATACCAGATACAACCGATAACCCAGTGCACTCGATCTTCGACCCGTATCCATCGACAATGCGAAGACATCCTTCTTCAAGTGGGGTTGTTACATCAAGAGAGGATTCAATTTCTGGTTCTGGAGGGTGCAAATATGGACATCATTCTAGGGCGCCCGTGGCTGGTGAAGCACGATCCCATCATCTCTTGGGGCACAGGAGAGATAAAGAAATGGGGATCTGGATGTACACCTGCCTGTTTTCCAAATCTCCCTCTTCAAGGTCGGAACCCCATTTCTTTGTTTGCAACATCGGTCGAGAGCCCTCCTGAGAAGCAGTCTATCCACATTCCTAAGGAGTACAGCTCCTTTCATGATGTCTTCTGCCCCAAGAGAGCTTCCCAGCTACCGCCGCATCGGCCATGGGACTGCGCGATCGACCTAGTTCCAGATGCCCAGTTGCCAAGAGGTAGGATCTACCCGCTCTCGCTTCCAGAGAATCAGGCAATGGAAGATTACATAAGGGAGGCTCTGAGTCAGGGGTACATACGTCACTCAAAATCACCAGCCGCCTCAAGCTTCTTCTTTGTGGCCAAGAAGGACGGAGGGCTGCGTCCATGCATCGACTACAGGGTCCTAAATAACGGTACAGTAAAATACCGATATCCCCTTCCTCTGGTACCAGCCGCTTTGGAACAGCTCCGAGAAGCTAAAGTCTTCACTAAATTGGACCTCCGCAGCGCGTATAATCTGATAAGAATACGTGAGGGGGACCAATGGAAGACAGCATTCGTGACCCCTACTGGCCACTATGAATATGAGGTCATGCCTTACGGTCTGGTCAACGCCCCCTCCGTATTCCAAAACTTCATTCATGAAGTCCTCCGGGAGTTTCTTCACCACTGTGTAATAGTGTACATAGATGACATCCTCATTTACTCCCGGAGTGAGGCCGAACATCGCCAACACGTTGCGGAGGTCCTACACACATTGAGAGAACATCACCTCTACCTCAAAGCGGAGAAATGCTCATTCCACCAGAAGTCGATTCATTTCTTGGGATACATCATTGACCAAACCGGTATACGTATGGATGGGAAGAAAATTGAGGCTGTTCTATCCTGGTCAGAACCCACTTCCATTAAGGAGCTCCAGAGGTTTCTTGGGTTTGCTAACTTTTATAGACGGTTTATCAAGGACTACAGCAGGATTACATCACCTCTCACTAATCTCCTCAAGGGTAAACCCAAAGGACTGGAGTGGACCAAAGAAGCAGCCGCAGCCTTCCGCCTTCTTAAGAAGGAGTTCACAAGGGCCCCACTCCTGACTCATCCTGACCCAAATCTTCCTTTCGTGGTGGAAGTGGACGCATCCACCACCGGCGTCGGGGCAGTATTATCTCAACATCATGATACACCGCCCCGACTGCATCCCTGTGCCTATTTCTCTCGGAAGTTGAGCCCGGCGGAGCAGAATTACAGCATAGGAGACAGGGAGCTTCTAGCAATCAAGCTAGCCTTGGAGGAGTGGCGTCACTGGTTGGAGGGAGCCAAACATCCGTTCCAGGTGATCACAGATCACAAAAACCTCCAATACATCAAAGAGGCCAAGAGACTATGTCCACGTCAAGCCAGATGGTCACTTTTCTTCTCACGTTTTGATTTCTCCATTTCCTATCGTCCAGGACCCAAGAATCTAAGAGCAGACGCTCTCTCTCGTTTACACGAGCATCACGATCATGAAGAACTCCCAACGAAGATTCTTCCCGAACACATCTCCATTTGTCCGATCACCTGGAACGCTCCTCCAGTCGTTGCCACTCCGGAAGCCCCTGCTCCGCCGGGATGCCCTCCTCATCGGCAGTTCATACCACCTGAACACCGGGTAGATCTGATCCACTCCTTACATACCTCGCTAGGCACTGGACATCCAGGGATCAACAATACTCTCTCGCTAGTATCCCAACGATTCTGGTGGCCAAACATGGCAAGGGATGTGAGGCAATATGTTCAGGGCTGTAAGGACTGTGCCCAATCCAAGAGCCCACGTCATCTACCCGCTGGAAAGCTCCATCCCTTGCCGATTCCGAACCGTCCCTGGTCACACCTAGGAGTGGACTTTATCACTGACCTCCCTTCGTCAGAAGGTAATACCTGTATTCTAGTCATAGTAGATAGATTCTCAAAGTTTGTCAAACTAATCCCTCTGAAAGGTCTTCCCACAGCCTTTGAAACTGCCGACAATATCTTTAATCAAGTCTTCAGGTCATTTGGTATTCCAGAAGATATTGTGTCGGACAGAGGTCCACAGTTCATCTCACGTCTATGGAAAGCCTTCTTCAAGCTCCTAGGTGTGGCCGTCAGCCTCTCTTCTGGATATCATCCCCAAACCAACGGGCAGACAGAGAGGAAGATTCAGGAGGTGGGACGGTTCCTGAGGACCTTCTGCAGTGGTCACCAGAACTCCTGGAGCCAGTATTTGGGCTGGGCAGAATATGCCCAAAATTCACTGCGGCAACCCTCCACCGGACTCACGCCATTCCAGTGCGTCCTGGGCTTCCAACCACCGCTCTTTCCCTGGGATGGCGAACCATCTGATGTCCCCGCAGTGGATCACTGGTTCCGGGAGAGCGAGAGAGTCTGGGACGAGGCTCATCAACATCTGCAGAGGGCAGTCCGTCGAAGCAAGGTAACCGCCGATAGGAGAAGGTCTGAAGAACCCAGATACACACCCGGACAAAAGGTGTGGCTATCCACCCGGGACATACGCATGCGACTGCCCTCTCGCAAGTTAAGTCCCCGATTTGTTGGTCCCTTCACCATCGTGGAACAGGTTAACCCCGTCACCTACAAACTACAATTACCCTCTCACTACCGTATTCACCCTACATTCCACGTATCACTCCTGAAACCCTATCACGATCCTGTTCTTCCCTCCACAGAGCCTGACCACGAAGAGGAACCCCCTCCTCCACTGCTCCTAGAAGAAGGAGCCGTCTACGCAGTGAAGGAGATCTTGCGTTCCCGACGTCGTGGTGGCCAGTTGGAGTACCTGGTGGACTGGGAAGGGTACGGCCCCGAAGAAAGGACATGGGTTCCCAGAGCTGATATTCTCGATCCTAGTCTCATGGTGGAGTTTCATGAGAGCCACCCTGAGTTCCCAGCGCCTAGAGGCAGAGGGAGACCACCACGGCGTCGGAGGTGTCGGCCCTCAGGAGCGGGCCCTGGGGAGGGGGGTACTGTCATGGATTGGTCAGGCTCTCACGACCCCCACTCACGAAGATCACCATCACCTGACTTCTAATGAGCACACAGCTGCATCACATTCACGAGCACCAGATAAAAGCACAGCACTCCAGTCGCTCATTGTCCGGGCTCGTCTCGACGAAAGCGGACAACTGAGCGACCACTCAGCGTAGTCATCCTCAGCTAAAACAAACGATTTACTTACCTGTTCTCTTTGTATTCCTCCTAGTCTTCCTGGTCCTCCCGAATCGTCCTGTCTTCCAGTCCTTCCAAGTCTGTGTCATCCTCTGTCAGCTGTATCTGGTGTGTGCTGTCCATCCTCGTGTATTCCTGTTACCCAGCCACGGAGGAAAAGACCCCAACATCATTCCTGATCCTCCTGGCTATCCTTCATGTGCTCCTTGTTGTCATTTAATAAACACCCTAACGTTTCCTTACCTCTGTCTCCTGTCCGCTTCATAACATACGCTCAGAAAAAAAAAGGTACAATGTTGTAGCAAAGAAAGTACAAGCCCTTGTCACTGGGGCAGTACCTTTTTATTGGACAGAATTAAACCTTAAGGCAAAGAAACAAATCTGTACCATTGCAGTTTGTACCTTTAAGGACATGATTTGTACCATGGGAAACCAAAATGTACCTTTTGGTTTTTAAATCCTGCAGATACAACATTGTACCTTCATCAAAGGTATAAATCTGATCCATGAAGGTACCCCCACAGTGACAAGACTGATACTTTGTACCTTACCAGTGTCAAAAATGTTTACCAAACATTTATTAATAATGCCTTAAATGTTTAGTTTACAATACCTATAGTGTTGTTTTGATCAGTTGTTTTGTATTACAGAACTTAATAGTTAAAGTTATAAGTTTCTTTAAACATATGCTTTTAAATGATGATCCTTGTTTTAATATGGAAATTATTCATACAATCACTTTGCCTTTACAGTAATATTAATTTTCATAGATATTGTAATAAAGAAGAAGTTGTTCAAAAGTTTTTACCTTTTATATGGGAACAAGTGTGTACCTTCATTTCAATTGTACCATAAATTGTACCTTTAATAATATAAATAATTGTCCCTTTTTCTCTGAGAGTGTACTGTTTGCGTCAGGAAGTTCTCAGAAGATAACATCAGGGGCGGATTTAGTAATTTGGGGGACCTATAAGCAATTCGAGCCATGGGGCCCAACAGTCCTAATATACATCATTTTAATCATAAAAACAGCTTTTAATATAACTCAATATCTTTTCTATGTTTTATCTTAATGCAATATCTACATTTTAAATGATTTGTTTTCTTAAAATGAATTCACAACTAAAAATAGCCTAATAAATAAATCCAAAATAATAAATGTATTTTAAAACTAAACTTTTACTTGATTTAACTGCTGGACTGCTCCATGATTGGGGATGTAAAACAAATTTGCATAGATGTAATAATTAAAATATATATTTTTAATAACAATAACCAGCCTGATCTCACGAGAAAACGTAAGTATTTTACGTTTTGATAGTTTAGTGGTTAATTCATACGAATTCGTACGAGTTCAGTCGTACGAAATTGTACGATTTTAAAAAGGAGGCGTGGCACCTAACCCCACCCCTAAACCCAACCGTCATTGGCGGAGGAGCAAATCGTACTAAATTGTTTTAGATTAGTTACGAATTGCCGTGAGATTGTGTTGCAATAACTTCTTAAATTTTTGTTTGTTAGACCCTCACCCTACAAAAATATGATAGGAAATGATAAAAAAGACAATGTTATAGGTATAGTTTATATTTCTAGATATTTATTGGGGTCTCAAAATTTCTTAGGGCAACTAAGCGGCTGCTTACTTCGCTTGTTGGTTAAATCCAGCCCTGGATAACATTATCCTAAATTATTATCTTTTGTATGTTTTATTTAAAGGTAAATGAAAGTGTAGTAAGTTATACAGCTTTGCTAATTTCAGAACTTAAAAAAAGAAAGAAAGAAAAACCTGCAAGTTCTGAAAGAGATTAAGCCTCAGCCTGATCAGAAAAGGTAACAAAAAAAGTAACTAAAAGGCTCGTACACACCGGGACGCTTTTCGTTTACATTTTTCCGGATTCAAACCAAAGCGATTTTTACTGGCGTCGAGCAGAAGAGTACGCAAAATCATTCCTTGACGTTAGATGGTGCTACACAACTTTAAGCTTCTGACACCTGCTTGTAACACAGAAGAAGAAGACAAAGTTGACACGCTTGTTGTTACAGATGGTTCAAGTAGCAGTTCTAGCGATGAAGAAATGATTGGTGGAGAAGGTTTTGATGCGGCGCGTCAAAACAAAAAAAAGGAGCATGAGGCAGTTTTTTAAAAATGACGCTTATACGCCTGGCGGTTTACGCGTTGGTGAGCAAAATCACATTGACACCCTTTATTTAGTCACGAGGCGTTAAATGTTGACGGAAAACGTGAGCAAAAAACGTCTTGGTGTGCACGGGCCTTAACACATTATTTAGCATAAAAAGTAACTAAGTAACGCAACTAGTTATTTTTGGGTGAGTAACTCAATATTCTAACGGATTACTTTCAAAAGTAACTTTCCCCAACACTGGTAGTTGTTGCGCCATAGTACCTATAGAATTACCACAACACATTAATTCAAGTATTTTTCTGAAGTATGGTTCAAAAACACTTTAGTTTTACCATAAACTACTATAGTATTTTTTCATGCTCAAGCATGCTAACGCCTCAAAGGAATCTAAAACAAAACAGCTGCATTGCACTCATTTGCAGTGTTTGCAATTAGCATGCATTAGTAGCTATTACTGTCAAGGAGAATTAACAGTGATGCATACGCTGTATATGAATAATGACTCACATGGAACATGCTTATTTTGCTGCCCGAGGTTATGGTGCTAAACTCTTTAATTGCTTCAGATTTCGTCATTAAATTGTTAGTTCACCCATAATTGGCCTCAAGACATCCTAGATGTACATGTGACTGTCTTCTTTGAGTTGAATTCAGTTAGCTTAAGTCATGATTTATGAATACTGTTTCCGGGTCCAAGCTACTACTCGTTTGAATCAAGAAAATAGTCCTTCATGACCAATATTTAGTCTTATCACAGATTAAAGAGAATTTCTTACACTACACTAGTCTCTGGACTTGCTGCACAAGACACCAATATTTTAATGTTAATAAAATACACTTCTGGCCATTTGATTTCAGGCACTGTTACATATTTTAACAAGCAGATAGGAGGTGTTCTGTCGATTTGTCCTACCTTGTGTAGGGATGGATTCTACTCTATTATAAACAACAAAAACTCTGAAGAAAAAGGCCCAGGATAGACTTCGCGCTCTTTCCTGAACTTTTCTTTCCCTCTGGTATTGATAAGTACTCAGGTGTGACTAATAACAAGGTTTTGTTCACTATCTTTGATCATTTTGGATTAGCCAGCAGCTAGCTCTCTGCAACCCTCACATGGTCGCCCACTGAAGCCAAGCAGGGCTGCGCCTGGTCAGTACCTGGATGGGAGACCACATGGGAAAGCTAGGTTGCTGCCGTAAGTGGTGTTAGTGAGACCAGCAGGGCTGCCCAACCTGTGGTTTGTGTGGGTCCTAATGCCCCAGTATAGTGAAGGGGACTCTTTACTGCTCAGTGAGCGCCGTCTTTCGGATGAGACGTTAAACCGAGACCCTGACGCTCTGTGGTCGTTAAAAATCCCACAATTATTATTAATATTATAAATCCCAACAGATGTGTAAATCTTTAAGACACTGGTTAACTTTAACAAAATAACCATTCATTGCTCTCCTAGTGTATTTAAAGAGAAGGACGAAATGTCTCAGGGATTCAAGTCTGTATCCAGACCGGCCCATAGTGAAGAGCTCTCAAGCTCAACACTATGTATAATTTGGATTTGCATCTGTACTCTTTGATTTATCTTTGAGTAGTTAATGTTGTGCATTCACTTCGGAATTGGCTTTTATTGCTTGGATCTGTAATCGGTATGATACACTTTTATCTGGAAAATAAATGTTAACCTTTTTGATTAATTCTGAAGTCTCCCGAATTCGTTGTATCCAGTAGATTAAGTGGAGTCTGCGCTACCATTATGATGTGACATGATTTTATTGATTTTCAAGGCAGTATGGCATGACAGCATGAAGATCTTGTAATCATTTAATCTCTGATATTAGCAAGTTGTATGGAAATTACTACTTGTTGTATGCTATATTAACAACTCTTTTAGTATGAGTGAGCAGGAGGCAACCAGACTACTTGAGTATTAGTTAACCCTGCATCCTCTGACTAACTTCAAAGTGTCGAGATAATGTCTGTGAGAAGCAGCGCAATCCCGGGCCGTGAAACTGTAAGAGGCATTTGGTTCCGAATGAGTGTAAAATTAAGAATATCGGACCCAAGAAAAGATTAAAATCTAAATTGTATCACAGCTAAAACTGTGATCAGCTAAAACCATAAATAATTAAATTAAATATTGGAGTCAGGTTGAACTGAGCTGAAAACAAATATAAATACATTTAAATAAGTAACAATTCTTTTCAGAAGCGCTAACCTTCCATGATTTATCGAATTCCGCCAATGGGCTGATAGAATGGAATCTTACACTTGTCAGATTGTCCAACCTCCCATTCAAAAAGTAGGTGGCACATTTTGATGACGCAATATGCCACCCATCAGATTTTGCTACCAGTGTAAATTTAAATGTGGAGTAGTGTGATATGAAGCTGTAAAATCGTTCTAACCTACCTATTTCCTAACCCCAACCTCAGAACCATTCAAATACAGTGTTGGTAGCATAATCTGATGGGTAGGATTAAACGTCAGAACAGTGGGTGTTTCTCTTCAACAGTCCAAAACAAGTCCAATAAAGTGCATCTGTCCAAAATGAATGACTCCAGGAGGTGGGAAAATGTCTCCTGTTTCCTGTAGGATTAGGGTTTCTAGGGTGTTTCTACATGGTTGCGAATAAGGATAGTTTCTAAGATGTGGTTGTGGTTGGTTTCTTCTGTGCACTTGCTATGATCATCTGTGTGGTAGTTACAGTGTTTCTGTGCAATTGCTATGGTACAGAGGGTAATTGCTAGATATGTAGTTGCTAGGGTGCTCATGAGGTTGTTATTATGTTTGGGCCATCTATGGGGTGGTTGTTAGGGTGTTTCAATGCAGTTGTGTGGTTGCTGTTTTGAAAGGCACTACATTGATTAAATATAAATTAAGTTTAGTTATGTTGGCTGTTGTTATAACTTGTGTTTATTAGTTGAAACAACATTTATGCTTGTTTATTCAGCTTCCAAGACAAAGAAACCCTTTGTTGTTGTATCAACTTATAGAAATGTAGTTGTCAACTTAAAAAAAGCTGAAATAACTAAATCACAATATATATTAGCAAATCAGTGTGTTTTTATAAGACTCCATATCAGAAACCCTGAAAATGTTTTGTGTAACTTCCTTGAGAGATTGACACCTTCTACTTTGTTAGAGGTGCATATACCTTCACCAACTGGACAGAATTGTGAAATCTTTCTGATGCATACTGTATGCCATTGAGAAATGTGGAAGCACAGTGAAGAAAGGTAAACAAAATGATGGGGGAAAGCCCTCTATTGGCTTATATGAAACTCATTCAATCAAATGGAAATCACTGCGCTCTAGCAGATAAGTTTAGTGTTGTGAACAAATTTCTTCAAATGACAAGTACCAAGGAAGGCCAGAAAAAAAAAAATCACAGGAGAAAAGAAAAAACAAAAGTTTCAACTGTGTGTCTTCGTCGTAATGATTCTTTAACTCAATATGAAAATCCTCTAATATTTTTAATGTATTATTTTTTTATTTCTAATTTGTATTAGAATACAAGCAAATGGTATACTTCATATACTATAAATGCTTCACACTCCTGTCCAGTTTTTTGGTGGTAAATGGATTTAAAAAATGTCTCTAAAGAAGAAGTAGAAGACAACACCTGAATAACTGAGTTATCTGTATTCAGACTGATGGCTCAATTGAACTGAAAAGCCTTTGTGTAAAGACCTTCATTAATACGATTGAGCTCAATTTGAATTAAATTTCAATAGGATTAAGGGGTGATTTAAAGCTTTTCTAATCTGATTGATAGGTAATGTGATCACATTTGATCAGATTAAGAACGGAACCTAGAAAGTGGCATAGTACTGTATACAGCTTATTCACATAACAAGCTGCATTTTGTTTTAATACTTGTATTTTTGCTTCTTCAGTCAGAATGATTTCATACCGACCAAAACAAAAAGACCATTGAAACTTCAGTAAGGACACCACTTAGTGCCAATCCCTCAACCATAGAACACCTTAGAAACCAATGCTTTCAATAGTATCTGGATGCAGACTTGGATTTGCAAGTTGACACTGCATATCTCAGACATGCAATGTCAGACACAATGCACTCAATAGGGCTAGTAACGTCTCTGTGAGGGGTAAGGTTAGGCGTGGATATTAAAATCATTGCATGCAGCTCGCCTTGCAACTACACAGAGCCTGCCACCAGACCCCTCTCAATGCTTTTGCACACACATGCAATATTCCTTTAACATTAATAGCTTATAAAGACAATCACATACTGTACTACACTCTTAGAAATAAAGGTATGCGAGCTGTCACTAGGGTGGTACCTTAAAGGTCTATATTAATACCTCAAGGGTACATATTAGTACTTAAAAAGTACAAAAGTGTTACTCTTAAAATTTTTAGGTACTAATATATACTTTTGAGGTTCCAATATGGACCCTTTAAGTACAAATGTGTATCTTTTGAAAAGGTACCACCCCAGTGACAGCTCGCATACCTTTATTTCTGAGAGTGTATAGTAAATGCAAATAAAATGTGAAACACTGCATGTCTCAAGGGTGATTATGTGCATTTAGCAGTCCACTGGGTGCAAATGTGAATTAACCATTTACTTTGTGTGTGTGTTATTGGAGAGCTCTGCTTAACCACTGTCAGGCTGCAATCCCTTGAGTCCTGCATTCGGTCAGGCAGCACTGCTCACACTTGATCATCCCGAAAGGGGGCTGTTGAGGTAAAAAATAAATAAATAAATAAAATTTAATTCAATAAAGAACCTAAACACCCCATACTTTTACTCTGCATGTCAGTTGCATACAAGAAAACATTTGCATTGTAAGACCTGAAGGATTAATAAAAAAACACAAAACCAAAACCCTGATTACAATTAATAGCAAACATTTAACAAAATACAGTAGTTCCCTTAAAATGTGTCTGAAATCAGTTTTAGATCATTTCTCATTTCACGCTGTAACTGCTATTTAAATACAGATGTTGATGTAAGCAAAAACCTGTCTGTGCATCTTTAAATGCAAATGAGCTGCCTGCACCTTTTTCAGAAAAGGGCGGGGTCTTAAAGGGATAGTTCACCCAAAGATGAAAACTTACACAGTTTACTCTCCTTCAAGTGGCTCCAAATCTTTATTCCGTTGAACACTAAATACAACATTTTGAAGAAAGCTGAAAACCGGTAACCATTGACTACCATAATAGAAAAAACAAATACTAAGGTTAAGCTTTCCTCAAAATATCTTCTTTCGTGCTCAACAGAAGAAAGATAGTCAAGTTTTGAAGAAGTGAAGGGTGCGTATACAATGACAGAATTTCCAGTTTTGGGTGAACTATCCTTTTAGCCACAACAAACAAAACAAATATGCTTGTTTTTCTGAAAGTCTTGTCAGTCTAAAATCCTGGTTTTCTGAGCAAAAAAGCCAGCCAAGTTCTCCACTTAATCAGCTTTTTAAAAAATGTTATGCGTGTAAATGCAAACAGTTGGGGATGAAATTGAAAATATGCACTTACCGGCCACTTTATTAGGTACACCTTACTGCTGCAGATTTGTTGGCCGTTCATCCATGATGCGAATCTCCCGTTCCACTACATCCCAAAGGTGCTCTATTGGATTGAGTTCTGGTGACTTTGGAGGCCATTTGAGTACAGTGAACTCATTGTCATGTTCAAGAAACCAGTCTAAGATGATTCGCGCTTTATGACATGGTGTGTTATCTTGCTGAAAGTAGCCATCAGAAAATGGGTACGCTGTGGTCATAAGGGGATGGAGATGGTCAGCAACAATACTCTGTAGAGTAATACAGGTAGGCTGTGGTGTTGACACGATGCTCGGTTTGAACTGCAGCAGATCGCCTTGACCATGTCTACATGCCTAAATATATTAAGTTGCTGCCATGTGATTGGCTGATTATGAAATTGCGTTAACAAGCAGGTGTCCCTAATAAAGTGGCCGGTATCAGTGTATTAAATCTGTGAAATAGCATCTCTTTGACTCTTGGTCATGCACGAAACTTTCAGATAACATATATTAACTGAAGATTGTGCTTTTACTTTCAGATGGAGATCCAAAAACGCCACTTATTTGCATGTTATTTAAAGAAGGAATCACTGTTGTGAGACTCACTAACTACCCACAGCTCAGTTTAACTAGGCACATAATGGGGAATTGTGTCGTGCAACTTGCATTTGGCACAGATTTTTATACGTGCATTTTCACTGTTGCCTAATTTGCATAATTCCTTCAGTGAATTAGGTGCTAAAGCAACACAAACAGCTTCATCAAATAAACTGCGCCATCAGTGGGACTGACCCATTCTCCCCCACAGTGTTATGTTCAATGGGTAATTGAACTTCATGTTTCATTAGAGCCATTTTAGAAGATCTTGTAGAGCCTTTTATGCGCCTTTCTTTTCTGCCACCCTACGGCAAATGATGCATGTTATTCAGAACACAGATGGAGAAGTGATGCAGACTACACTGCTGCGACATGCAAATAAACGCCCTTCCTTCATTAAAATTCATGACAAAAAAAGAGGTCATTGCCAGCAAGTAGTCAGAGTGGACAGGTACACAGTGCAGTATTTATGCTTTTTTGTAGAGCACAATGGAGCTAAAAATAATAAGAGGAAAAAAACTGCCTTCTCTGTTGAAGTAACATTTTTAAGGAGCGTTTTGATACATTTTCACCGATCAGCCTGATGTTTCTCAGTTTGATTCAGTTTAACAAGCCGTTGTTAGGGTGTAACGGATGGTAGTTAGAGCATTGTTATAGGCACTTGCTTGTACTCTGGATTACTATGCTCTGCACTACAATGCAGATTTAGTGGACCAGAGTGACTGACAGAGATAGAAACATTAGGAGCTGTTTTGTATTAAATATTGCTGAAATGACGCAAATTGTGAAAAATTTTAATAGCCTTAGATCAGTGTTTCTCTTTTTTTTTTTCTCAAGTACCACCTCAGAAACAAATAGTCTCTCCCAGTACCACCATAATGAGCAGTATTGAAATACAGTAGTGTAGTAAGCCCAGTAAAGCAGCTACAGCTCTGCACAGTTCAAAAACATGGCAGATTATAAACATTATAATTAGTCTGAACGTTAACATTGTACTGTTCTTATATGTAAAAAACAAACAAAAAAACAAAAAAAATTCAACATTTCAATTAAAATGTACTTTTAAAGCTTTTAAAAAGTAAAAAGAAAAGTGCTGTACTTAAATGTAAAGTATTAACATATAGTAGCCAATTCATCAACCCCTGGAAATTGCCTGGACCTCAGAAATATAGGCTATCTGTCATATAATAAATATTATTATATGTCATATTCATATATAAATAATTTTTGATAAATTTTGAAATATATGTAGCATGTACACACAACGTTTCATTCCTCTGCATACAATTAAAAGGAAGCCCGCGAACCACTAGTGGTACACATACCACAGTTTATTTTAACAACAGTTTGATTTAGAGACTAGAGATATTATTATTACTATTATTATTATTGGACACATATAAAAATTATTTGGCGACGCAGTGGTGCAGTAGGTAGTGCTGTAGCCTCACAACAAGAAGGTTGCGGGTTCGAGCCTCGGCTGGGTCAGTTGGTGTTTCTGTGTGGAGTTTGCATGTTCTCCCTGCGTTTGCGTGGATTTCCTCCGGGTGCTCCGGTTTACCCCACAGTCCAAAGACATGCGGTACAGGTGAATTGGGTAAGATAAATTGTCCGTAGTGTATAAGCGTGAGTGAGTGTGTATGGATGTTTCCCAGAGATGGGTTGCGGCTGGAAGGGCATCCGCTGCGTAAAACATGTGCTGGATAAGTTGGCGGTTCATTCCGCTGTGACGACCCCAGATTAACAAAGGGACTAAGCCAAAAAGAAAATGAATGAATGAATGAATTACTTGAGGATAGGAAAAAAGATTATGCTTGAGCAAAGAAATGCAAACAGTTCGATTTATATTGTCCAATAAATAGGTTGTGTGTGTGAGAGTGTGTGAGAGAGAGAGACAAAGAGAGAGAGAGTAGGAGAGAAACATCTTTTTGTGGCTTTTTAGAAAAGTATCAGTTCCAATACTGTTTTAAAAGTATACCCAGCAAGGCTTAATTTGTGCCAGATCCGGAACCTCTGAAATCTGATTTCACCTCATTTCACTTCATTTTACAGATCCCCCTCCTCACATGCCGTGCCCCACTCTTCAACTTTCTTCCTCCCCCCTTTACTTTCATCTGCGACACCTCTCCATTTTCTGGTAACATGGTGGATCCGTTACCTCAATCTGTTCCAAGACCTCATCATTTAGAAATTAAGCACTGGATACCGGTTTTGTCACCGGTATCGGAAAAAAAAAATCGATTCCAAGCGCTTTTACTATCTCAGTGCTAGGTGGTTGTTGTTAGAGTGTTCTAAATGATCACTACGGGATTGCTGCTGTACAGTAGGTGCATTTTAGGCCCAATCCCAATTCTACCCCTTAGCCGTTCCCCTTACCCCTAGGGGTGTCCCAGTTCTCTTTGGCTTGAAGGCGTAGGGCTAAGGAGAAGGGCTAGATAGCCTTTCAAACTGAGATTTCTCAGGGCCAAACTCAAAACCAAGGGGTAATTTCCCAGAATGCACCAGCTACAACGACAACATGGTTACACACAGAAGTCAGGAGATGCACAAACTAGCATTTTTGTCATTATTACAAATTCTTCAACAAAAAAGTGCATGTTTTAATACATTCATAACGGCGTTTATGTTTTACCGGCATGCTTTAAAAAAACAATAAAATAAAAAACGCTAAATTTCACTATCTACAATCTATAATAATAACTCCTGTATAACAGTCCCACAACATCCGTTCACATCTGACACTCGAATACCTTGTCGAAAAAGTCTACTGGCTGACTTTTTACAGTGTCTGCTATAATGTTAATGCTGTTTTTGTGTGTTTTCATAGATCAATATGGCCAATATGATCACTGATTTTAAAAGAAATCAGATCTTAATCGTGGTGATTTTGTAATTGAAAGCCATCGGACAGGCTGGCTAAAAATTAAGGATCCATGTGCATATACACCATTCCTGAAAAATAATATCAAATATCATATTTTTGCAAAAAAAAAAAAAAAAGATTCAAATTCATAACTAATATTCTATTTGCAATATTCAGCAATTATACAAAAACTATATTGTATGCTAAAGTTTCAAAGCAAATGTAAACATGTCAATAATATGTCTAATAATATAGCAAATCTCAGAAATTAAAACAGGCAGAGCCCTATAAATTAAGTGCTTTTTATCCGAGCAAAAATAAATTTAAGTACATTTCTTACTAATTCTTATTTCAAGAGATATAAACTGGAATGATGGCAGACTGCAAACCTTCACAACAACAAAACAATGAAATTTCACCACACATGTATCATTATTTTGCTCTGAATCTAAAAACCTAAATTATTCACATGAAGATACGGGCCATTTCCTCTCACATGTTCTGTCACGGCACATGAATCTCATTTGCACTTGTTTGTAGGCGGCACTACAAACCACACGCAAATGCCTCAAATCACACGCACTGCCTGACACCAGAGACCAATCAAACAATAAACGATGCCTTTTATTCTGACAAATAAACTTAGAACATTTCATCTCATTTTAAAGCATTTCATTTTGGAACATTTTAGGCATTTGAAGTGAACACTGTATTTTGATATACTGTCACTGTATTGTACCTTGCGTTTTTGCTCTTTCCTCCTGTTCTGTGTTACAGATTACCTCTAGCTTACATTTGCAGTCACAGGAGCACATGTCATTTGAGCTAATTCGTTCCACCTGTCTCTCATTCCCTTTTTCCTATTTATAGCACGTCATTTGCTTTCATGTTTAGCTGCGGTCACACTGGGCTTTGTGTGTGCGAAATTCTGTCGTGCGGCGCTGCGAAAAGGGGCGGGATTAAACAAGATGATTAAACATTAAAAAAAGCCATCGAAAAGATTGCTCCACGTTTTAAATCTCTTTCCAGAGAGGTTCTGTTTTGATCCTCGATTGCTCTCTCGCAGTTAAATGATGCGATTTCGCAGGTTAGAGTTCACCAAGCTTGAACTTTGCACAGCAGCGAACTGCGAAACTTAACGCATGACCCTGCGTTTCCGGTCTGATGCAATTCTTGTGTGTATGAATGGAAGTCTATGGGAGGAAAAGCCCAGTGTGACCGCAGCTTGATTCAGTGTGTTATCAATCGTTTGTGTGCATATTAATCTGTTACTCACCCTGTATTTGTGTCCAGGACTGACAATTAGCGAATGTCCTGTAGTATTTTACGTTTTGTCAGTTTAGTGGTTAAATAAGGAGGTGTGGCACCTAACCCGACCCCTAAACCCAACTGTCATTGGGGGATGAGCAAATCGTACTAAATTGTACGAATTAGATCGTACGAATTAGCCACTAAGTCAAAAAGTTACGAATTGCCATGAGACTGTGTTGTTGATTCAGACTTTTTTTTTCACGGCACCTAGCACCCACCTGACCGGGTGTTTACTTTGATTTTTGGATTTTTCAGGGAGTCATAAAGATTTTGTGTTTCTGCATTTGAGTTCGCTCTTTCTGTTACATGTGATATATTTAAACTGTAAATACATTCCCTGAATATCCTGAGGACATTTGGGGTTGTTACATCTTATATAATAAAAATTCATGATTTTTTTTGCATTATTTAATAAGTCTTGTCATAATGGTGATTTTTTATTTTTTTTTAATAATCTGATTTGTTTCTCAATATGTTGAAAAGCTACTTCTGATAACCAGTGACTTGTGATGGCTCCATTTATTTCTATGGTGATTGTCACTACATTAGGATATAAAAAGTAATTTATTTGGGTTTATTGACATTTTATCAGTTAACATAAGCACATTTCTGTTAAACTTCAAATGCGGCTACCATAATTTTTATGGCAAAACATGGCAACTCAGCCAGATCTCACGAGAAAACGTAAGTATTTTATGTTTTGTCAGTTTAGTGGCTAATTCGTACAAAAATTTACAAGTTCAGTCTTATGAAAATGTACAATTTTAAAAAGGAGGCGTGGTATTCAACCCCGCCCCTAAACATAACCGTCATTGGGTGATGAGCAAATCATACTAAATTGTACAAATTAGATTGTACGATTTCATATAAATTAGCCACTACACCAAAAAGTTACAAATTGCCGTGAAATTGCATTGGGCAATCATATATACCATATTTTTTTGTATATACTTTGTATATTTCATAGATTTATCTTAAAGTAACTCACTTAATTGACTGAACACAACACTGTAAGCAGCAATTAGTTGACTTTTCTTTAAAAATGTGAGTAAACCAGTTGCCTTAAAATGATTAAGTAAAAGAACTGTATAATTAAAAATTAAGTTAATTCAACTTAACAGGTTTACTCAGTTTAAGTAAAGTCAACTTATCACTTTTTAGGCAAGGGGGTTTCTCAGTTTTTTTAAAGTAATCTTTACTAGAATGCATTTGATTACAGTGTATAGTATGACATTGACTACATTTGATTGCTAATTTTAATTACTTTTTTGAATTTATTGCATGATTGTTCATTCATTTTCCTTCAGCTTACTCCCTTATTTACCAGGGGTTGCCACAGCGGAATGAACTGCCAACTATTCCAGCATATGTTTTACACAGCGCATGACCTTGCACTACGACCAATTTAATTTATTCAATTCGCTAATAGTGGATGTCTTAGGACCAACATAAGCTCATTCTGAAAACGTAGCCCTATTTACATTTCTGGAGATTGCGAATTATGTAATTATTAAGTGCGTATGGTATGGCTGCATTTCATTTTTAAAAAAGGCGGTATGATGCCGTTCCTTTTAACGCTTACCAGCTGACTGCTTACCTCTGTGTGGACAGCTTTCCTGCTGTTACCAGTTTGTCCAGTTAGCTCACCATCTACGTTGGCAGACTTGAGACGCAGAGAGGAGTTGACCACGACGACAGGGTTTGAGTCCGGTGAAGAACGGTTCCAGAAAGCGGGTAAAACAAAATCAGAAGCCAAAAAATAAAGTGCACAAGTAAATAATAGTGAGAATGTGGTAAAATTTGAAAATGTGGTAAAATTCAGGCGAGGGCTTTTCTTTTTCTGGATTGCTTTTTAAAACTGTCAATTGGGTTAAGGGAAGTGGGTGGGCGGGTCAATAGATGCTTTTAAAAACACTATTGGTTGAGATTAGGGAAGGATGAGGGTGGATCAGTCGATCGGTCAGTCAGACAGTCGACAGCCTCTGGTGGATTTACACAAGAACAGCAGGTACGAATGGCACTCGCCAGAGAAATTTGAGAACTGAAAAAGCGTACACAGTGGTCTCTGGCGGATTCACGAAAAACAAAAAGTGTAAGGCGACGTAGCTCCTGGGACGTATTTGGCACTCTTCAGAAATGTGTATAGAGGTACCTTTTCAGAATGAGCCTGGGTAGCTTTGGACTGTGGTGGAAACCGGAGCACCCAGAGGAAACCCATACCAACACGGGGAGAACATGCAAAAACTGTAAAAAGACATAGCTCCTGGGATGCATTTGCTGCTCTTCAGAAATGTGTATAGAGGTACGTTTTCAGAATGAGCCTGGGTAGCTTTGGACTGTGGTGGAAACCGGAGCACCCAGAGGAAACCCATGCCAACATGGGGAGAACAGGCAAATTTCACACAGAAATGCCAACTGACCCAGCTGGGACTCAAACCAGCAACCTTCTTGCACAGCTAACCACTGAACCACCATGCCACTCTCTTGCAAGTTTAGTGATTTTTAAAGGAAATCACTCCCTTAAAGGAAAAAGTAATTAAACTAATCACTTTTAAGAGTGTATCACATGCAACCGCACATTCATACATTCAACTTTCAGTAAGATTGATTGTTTTTCCTGTGGCGAAAACGGTCAGAAGAACTCTGAGAGTCTGGCACAGTTCAGCTGAGTGAGTTTTTCCATCAGGTCAGTCAAATATAAGAGGCAAATATAGGAATCCTCCTCTGTTCGCGCTCTGAATGCATGACTGCTTCAGAACATCCCTTCATGCCACTGGATTAATATTTCAGTGATGTGAGAGGGGAATTATATGTGTGTGCATGTATGTATGTGTGTGTGTGTGTGCATATGTGCTCATGTGTGAGAGTTCATGCATTTCACTGCATGTTTTATATGTGATGAAAATAGCATGTCCTACTGACCTCTGTTTTCCTCAGATTTTCTCAAATGCATTTCTGTCAGGATGAGAATTTACGGGTTATATTCAGTTCATTCTGGTAATTAAAAGAGGACTAGTTTACATTCATTAATTCCATCATAGGGGTGGCATGGCTCACTTGGCATTTCTGTGTGGAGTTTGCATGGTCTCCTTGTGTTGGTGTGGGTTTCCTCCAGGTGCTGCGGTTTCCTCCACAGTCCAGTAGGTGAATTGGGTAAACTAAATTGGCCTTAGTGTATGTGTGTGAATGAGTGTGAGGGTGTTTCCCAGGGCTGGGTTGCAGCTAGAAGGGCATCCAAAGCGTAAAACATATGCTGAATAAGTTGGCGGTTCATTCCGCAGTGGCGACCCCTGATGAATAAAGGGGGACTAAGCCGATGGAAAATGAATGAATGAATAATTCCATAATTGAAATGAACAGAATTCCTAACATTATTAACATTACTATTGAATTACTGCAGTGTAATCATATATTCACCTTTGATTGTATTCACTTTTTTATTATCATAAATTACTTTTAAACTTGCTGGTAAATTAATTAAATTGATGCATAGTATTTAAAGGGGACCTATTATGCCCCTTTTTACAAGATGTTAAATAAGTCTCTGATGTCCCTAGAGTGTGTATATGAAGTTTCAGCTCAAAATACCCCACAAATAATATTTTATAACTCTTTGAATCTGCCCCTTTAAGGCTTTGATCCTAATTGTGTCATTTTGGCGACTGTCGCTTTAAATTCAAATGAGATTGTGCTCCTTGCAAAAGAGGGCGGAGCTACAAATGCCTGTGTGTCAGCATAGTGGCATATTCGAAAACAAGACTAACGTCCTATGCTTATGAGGGAGAGATCATCCCAAATAGGCAGGGTTTTCCACCTCTGATGACACGTACAAAGGTGGAATGTCAATCAAATTGTTTCTGTCAAGTTTTATCAAGTGAAATTATAAAAAATAAAATGAATAAATTTAAAAAACATTGCTGACTGTCTGAATGAAACAGTTAACCATAGGAAAAGGTTGTTAGCTGTGATTCATGACTGTTTTCTCTTTATTTATGCTTATTCGTTTAGTTATGGGACCTTGAGTTCTGCCCCAACAACTTCTATATATGAATGTTTTTGAATTTTAATTGTTGAAATTGTAACTCTGCCTTTTAATAGTAATTTTAGTTGACATACTGTAGTTTTTACAATAACAGAAAAAAGTATTAGCATTTATCCATTCATCCATGTCATGCATGTACATTCTATATGCAGTAGATAGATAGATAGAAGGACAGATTTAAAACAATTTCCTTATATTATGACCAACCTACTCTATGAATGATGTCAGTAAGAGACAAAGGCCCTTTTTACACTGTCAGGTCTTGATGTCCAATTCCGATTTGTTGCCTGTATCTGATTTTTATTGCCTGTCCATTTACATGTTCTTTTAATTGTGACCCATATCCGATTCATGTGTTTACACTTGCAATACAATTTACGACATCGCGCATTCGTAAAGGCTGATTTTAGCATCTGCGCCACACCAGCCACGATGGAAGAAATTGACTTTCTTGTAGCTCTGCGAAATATGCGAAGTTTGCCCAACTTTAAAATAATTTCTGAGGCGGAAGAGGAGGCCGTCATCGCAGCTTGCGCCTATAGTATATGGTGTCCACCACCATTCAGAGGAATTTGTGGGTACGAGAGAGTCTCAGATCTGGTGGGAGCAAATTGTGGCGACTGACCACTTTCATAGTCCATGTTTCCTCTGTTGTTGTTGCTTACTGCATCTGCATCTCCACACATGCTCTTCGTTCTACATCAATAAACTATGGAGAAGTACCACATTGTTGCACGTTTACTGATGAACAAAACAGAATGCCTCAATAAATTTACATGGTATGCCTGTTTACATGGGTCATATTGTCACATATCCGATTTATATCTAATTCATTTCCACATATGACAGTGGCCTGAAACCGATCTCTGAATAGCCGAATGCATGTGTTTTTTCGTGTTTACACGGTCATACAACAGATCCAATCTTTGTCACATATGAGCAAAGAATTGGAATTGGGTCACAATTAATTGGCAGTGTAAACGGGGCCTAAGCAAGTATTAACAACAGAAGTTCTCGAACAGAGATCAAGATTTTATAATTCAAAATTGTGAATAAAGACGAATTGAACCGAATTGACGAATTGAAATCAATTAAGAGCTACTGTAAAGATCACAACTAATTAACATATATTTTTAGAGTACATATGCTTGAGGTATTATTACATAAATCCTGTTTCTTTCCAGTGTGGGTATGAAATCTTGACATTTTGAAATGTTTGTTTTTTTCCAATGACCAAAATAAAAAAAAGTTTACCATGCATTTGGGGTCACGGAGTAGCAGATGTGAGCTGAATGATGTGGAAGTGTGTCATGTTTAAAGGCCCGGGGCTCTCTGGGTTCCTCTGAATACAGCATGGCCAAACTCTGAGTTAGGAAGTGTTTGTGAGTCGTGCCAGACCACATCTCCTGCAAACACACACAAGCATGAAGACAGGAAAAAGAGGACAACTGGGCTGTAGGAATCATAAAACCATTATGGATATAGCGGATTATAATCAGATCTGTGTGGAGTAAATTCATTGGCAAAACTTCCCCCAGTTCCCCAAGCACAGCTTAAGGCTAGTCATAGATTAAATTCATGTTTAAGCCATCTTAACTGAAAATCACTTGCTGTGAGATATCTTAAAATACATCAGTGACATGGTTTTGTCTATTGATGCACATCAGTAATGTGCTTTCTAAGGCATTTTTATTAAAGTGGCCTAAATACCCTAGTGGTCTAGTCCTGGCTTAAAGGTGCAATAGGAGAGCTCGGAGCACTGAAACCATCCCAAATAATATATATCGCCCACCGAAGGGCACTTCAGAGTGAAAACAAAAATAAGTGCCATATTAAAGTGTCGTTCCAAACCAAAGTGCTCAAAATGGGCCACTTCAAAGGGCCCTTAGAAATGAAGAATTTTGAAGGGTACAACTGGTGGACACTTTAGGCACCCATGATCCTTTGTGCAGGGAAGTTGTTTGAGGTCACACAGAATGACAACAGGAAGCTTGACTTTACCTATAAATGTATAGTATTATTCTATAGGCAACTATTCTAATATTTATAAAGTTGAAACAAATCAAATACAATACAAAATGATGAGTTATAAATAAAACAATTATAAAATAAATAACTTTCTTTTTTTTTTTTAAATATACAATATCTGATAAAAGTATTGATGTCTATCCAAGTTTTAGGAACAACAAATAATAACTTGACTTCTAGTTGATCATTTGGTATCAGAAGTGGTTTATATGAAAGGCAAAGGCCTCTAGATTACGCTTATTTTACTAAAATAAAATATGATCATGCCTTGATTTGTAATTATTTAATTAGGACAGTAAAGGTCTGACTTTGCTTAGACAAAAGTCTTGTCACTTAACAGAAATAATGTCCAGTATAGAATATAAAGTCATGGTGCAGTGGAAAAAGAATGAATATTGTGACTCCCATGAGCTTTGAGGACTGCATCCATACATATCTGCAATGACCCAAATCACTTATTATTAGTCATCTGGATAGCAAAGAAAGAGTTCTTTCAGGACTCCCAGAGTTCATCAAGATTCTTTGGATTCATCTTCAATGCACCCTCCATCTCATTCCAGACATGCTCAATAATTTTCATGTTTGGTGGCTGGGCTGGCCAATTCTGCAGCACCTTGACCTCCTTTGTTTTCAGGAACTTTGATGTGGAGGCTGAGGTATGAGAAGGAGCGCAATCCTGCTGATGAATTCGCCCTCTCCTGTGGTTTGTAATGTAATGGGCATCACAAATGTCTTGATACCTCAGGCTGGCGATGTTGCCATCCACTCTGAGGCTCTCTCGCACGTCCTCATACTAAATGTAACCCCAAACCATGATTTTTCCTTTACCAAACTTGACTGATTTCGACTGATGCAGGCTCCAATAGGTCTTCTGCATTATTTGTGATGATTGGGATGCAGTTTAACAGATGATCCATCTAAAAAAAATCACTTTTTCAAATGATCAACTAGAAGTCAACTTATTATTGGTTGCTCTTACAACAGGATCGATGACAAGCCTTTTGTCAAGTAGTATACAAACTACAGTACATACAAACATAAATAAATAAGGTGCACCCTGCATGCTCCAAACATGTTTTGTGGAGGTGGTAGCACAAAAAGTGTGATGAAGGCACACCTCTCGACTTGTTAAGATGATGCAGAAGTGTGTTCAAAAGAGAAGCTTGCTTTGACCCCAACACCCTTCATCCCTTCGAAGCTATCACTCTGGAGGGTAAATCCTTCAAAGGGATTAAGGCATAGGGATGAGCCCTTCTGAATGGAATGCATTGTATTGTCTTCAAATCTCCATCCAAAGCCACGCCTCCTGAACGCATGAACGGAATCGACAACATCACTACAATACATCACGTAACATTCACCAGAGAGAAAACGTTATAGTATAAGCAGTGATTACAACACCAAACTTAAAAAAATGAAGGTAGTTTTTTGATGTCTGCCGGTCATTTTCTATTCTGTCCTTGAATGCATAGTTATGCAATCATTTCTGCGTGAACAGGGTGCGCCAAGGTATACAATCATATTAGACAAGCAGGTAGGACAGCCATTCGTAATGCCCAGAGAAAATGTTTTGATTGGACAAGCTTTTTCTGGCCCTACATCTTCCACAGAATCATAATATAATAGAATCATAATCGAACATACATTTGGATTACTTAAATGAAATGATTTCTATTAGGATTTGAAAAGACTTTCAATCATCTATTGCACCTTTAAGCTAAGCCTGTTTGCGGACTTTAGAATACAGAATTAACTTTAGAATATAAAATTTATGTCTATGGAATAATCGAAATTCTAACCCTAACAACACAAAATCAATATAGTTTATAGCAGAGAAGCCCAAACTAGGGCCGTGGGCCAAAGTTGGCCCATGGTAACTTTTGATTTGGCTCGCAATCAATTCAAATTAAATGTACCATTTGTTTATTTTATTGTTAAAAGCTAACTGAATTGAATTGTTTCAATTATAAATTATGTAAATGAATCAGATTTTGTTTAAATGTACATACTGTTACCCAACAATGCAGAGACTTTAGTGGGCAAATCAAGACAAAGGCAGATTCTGTTTGACTTATTCAGCATTGATCTCCACTGTGTTTTAAATGTAATTGTGTTTTTCTTACGATGAGCAATGTAAAAATTTATACTGCATTAGTAAGTATGATTTAAAGTAATGTTTTCTATTTATTTTAAAACATTATATAATAATAACGAAACTGCCTATGGAAACTTTTTGTAATGGTTTGGTATATTTATCTTCGGCCCACGGCTCTCAATGATGTTTGGTATTTGGCCCTTCAAATGAAAAAGTTTGGGCACCCCTGGTTTATAGCAATAGTTTGTTACTAATTAGAACACAGTAGTTTGAAACCAAAAAGGAAATTATTTATTTTAAAAATGACCATCAATAACATTTAAAAAATGAACTGACTGGAAAACAAAGGCTTAGTCTGAAATCGCCTGCTACTCGAGTAAGGACTACATTTGAACTTATTAAATTTACTACACAACCGTTAGAAAAGTATGTGCTATATACTATCAATGTCAGTAGTATGGATGAAATTTAGAGGTACTACATGTACATTGACCATGGCTGTGTCTGAAATCGCATACTTCCATACTATATAATATGCTAATATCAGTATGCAAGCTGTGTAGTCCGAATTCTTAGAACTAGAAAATTAGTATGCAAGAAGTACCCGGATGACCTACGACTTCCGGCAAGATTCTTGAGAGTGCATCCTATGCACGCGGCGCTATCCCATGATGCCCTGTGAGAGAATTCATGAGAGTGAAGCGACGCAACTCGAGCATAGGTCACGCGATCATGACAAAATGGCAGATGTAGTACGTCGGAATTCCATTTATACTGCCCACATTCATACTGCATAGAACGTACTTTTCTAACGGTCAAGTAGTATGTTTCAAATCAAATGCAGTACCTACTGAGTAGTAGGCTGTCTGTAGTGGAGCCACACTGCAGAATCTTGCCAAAAGTAGGTCATTCAGATACTTCCTGCCTGCTCGTTTTTTGAATACTATAAATTTGGACTTACCACTCAGGTCTTATACTGTCGATTAACATACTATTTAGTAAGGAAGAAGGCAATTTCAGACACAGCCAAACAGTTCTTAATAGAATATTGGAAGAAGAAAATAAAGCTAAAACCTAAATTTAAGCATAAAAAACAAATGTTTCTTACCATTACCAGTAAAAAAAATGGACCTTCTACAGTATAAAGTAAACATGACTAATTTGGCGATCTGCAGAATGAAATTTAAATAATTTCACATGTATATGTGTGTTTGGCACAGGTTTATGAAGAGGGAGCTGATGCTAAAGCATAAAGACAGGTTTATTCATGTGTGGTTACTCACTGGAAACGCTTGGCTGATGAGGTTTGTGTGGTGAGAATTAATTTGACACAATGACTGATGGCAGTTCACTGCGAGCCAAGTTACAGATATGAACACAACAACACAAACTGGCTGTTTCGCTGCTCTAGGGAGTGAGCTTGTTTATTTATGTGTTTTTACCATACAGCCCTATTACTCTCATATCAAAAGATTTGATGGATCATAAAGGCCTAAATAAACATTTACTGTTATTCGCAGACGATGTTGTTCTGTTGGCTTCATTCATGGACCTTAAGCATGCACTGGGGTGGTTTGCTGCTGAGTGTGACGAGGCTGGGATGAGAATCAGCGCCTCCAAGTCCGAGGCGATGGTGCTCACTGGAAAAAGGTGATTTGCCATGTCCAGATTGGAGGAAAGTCCTTACCGCTGGTGGAGGAGTTGAAGTATCTTGGGGTTTTGTTCACGAGTAAGGAAAGGATGGTGAGATTGACAGGCGGATTGGGGTAGCGGCAGCAGTAATGCGGTCGATCTACCGGTCCATTGTGGCAAATAAGTAGCTGAGCAGAGAGGCAAAGCTCACGATTTACCAGTCAATCTACATTCCTACTCTCACCTATGGTCATGAGCTTTGGGTCATGACTGAAAGGACAAGATCTCAGATACAAGCGGCCAAAATGAGTTTCCTTTGCAGAGTGGCAGCCGGTGCTCCTTCACATCGAGAGAAGTCAGCTGAGGTGGCTCGGGCATCTGTTTCGGATGCCTCCTGGATGCCTACCTAGGGAGGTGATCCAGGCATGTCCCACCGGGAAGAGTCCTCGAGGAAGACCCAGGACATGCTGAAGGGACTATGTCTCTCGGCTGGCCTGGGAACGCCTTGGGATCCCCTCGGAGGAGCTGGAGGAAGTGTCTGGGGAGAAGGAAGTCTGGGGTTCTCTCCTAAGACTGCTCCCCCCGCGACCCGGCCCCGGAAAAGCGGTTGAAAATTAATGAATGAATGACAAATCCATGAATCAACCCAGGAGACAAATACTACAGGTATCACCACTGAAAACACTGAAGGTTCACTCATCCATAAAAAAGCAGCAGAATAATTTTTGCTCCGTTACAAAATAACCATATAACTATGACCATGCACTCTAAAAATGCTGGGTTGGTGTAAGCCAGTGTTGGGTCAAATATGGAAAAATCCAACTGCTGGGTTACAGCAACCCAGCATTTTTCGATTGCACGGTAATAATAATATATGGTTATTTTCTAACGAAACCATAACCATATATTATTATTAAAATGTATTCTGTAATCCAATGGTCTCAAACTCAATTCCTGGAGGGCCGCAGCTCTGCATAGTTTAGCTTCAACCACCTCCAACTCACACCTGCTTAATAGTCTATAGTAGTCTGAATACCTTGATTAGTTGGATCAGCTGTGTTTGATTAGGGTAGGAGCAAAACTGTGCAGAGCTGCGGCTCTCCAGAAATCTAGTTTGAGACCTATGCTGTAACACAGTGTTGCAACAAACATGGAAAAACACAACCGCTGGGTTATTATTATTTTTACATTTAATTGAAAATAATGACTCAATATTTGGTTTGTCCATATTTTACCAGGTAAAACAGGTGAAAGTTCATGTCCAGTTGAGCTGTAGGTGGACTCAATAAATCTGCTTTTCTGCTGAATTTAAATGAGATGAGAGCCGCAAAGCCTCTTCTAGTTTGATGGCCAGGAGCTGCATCAGCATCTGCAGACATCAGCATCTCTGCCATCAATCTACAGCAGTCCTGTCACTCCAAGCAGGACACTTACAGAAGACATGACTGCTGGGTTATTATCTTCACATCTTAATATCCGAAACTATATATAACTGAGCTGAGAGAGCTAAACAGAGCTGCTGATGTTAGAAGTGTATACAGTAACATATCTTTATGCTGCTGATTTGGCCTGGATTTCTAATGTACATAAAACTCCATCAGGAAATACACCCAGTGTAATGAGAACATACAGTAAGTATTTGCATAAATGCCATATATACTATAGGCTTGAAATGATTAGACACGGGCTTTTAAAGACTTAATTTTACTAAACAATTCTATCAATTAATGTTTTTGGATTAATGCAGTGAAACAGATCAAGAGTGCAAGAGTACAAATGGTATATGAACCAACCACATACAGTACTTTACATTACTACTAATGAAAACTAAAAAAATTAAATAAATAAAAAATACCTAACATGTTTTTCCATCCATCCTTCTTTCTGATCACTCATCAATCCATCCAATTGTCTTTCCATAAATCTATCAATATAACTGTTAGGAAATCCATCATCCATCCTTCTACCCATTTGTCCATCTGTCTGTTCTACAGCTTCCAACAATCCCTCCATCTAACTGTCCATCCATCCAACTGTGCAATCAACCGTCCATGCATCCATTACATTTTTTGTCCATGCAACCATTTATCCATCCAAATATTTTTTCCATCTATCCAACCATCCATCCATCCATCATATTTTTTGTCCATTCAACCATTTATCCACCCAAACATTTTTTCTATCCATCCATCCAACTGGACAACCAACTGTCCATCTTTTATATCAGTGGTCCTTAACCACCGGGCCGTGGACCGGTATCGGTTTGTGTATCAATTGGTACCGTGCCGTACATCATTAATTATTTCCATTTTATTTATTTCCGGACAAGAACTGACTGATCAGCTTTAGCTTGTATGGAATTTACACATTTCGACTAATTATCTCAGACAAACACAGAACACCCAATCACTGCAGTGCTTTTTAATTTTCTCTATAAATTAAGAGTGACAGCAATGTTTTGTCAGTTTTTCATTCTCCGAGAAAATGGTTGATGGTCGGCTAGCAACCTACAAACCACTGCCCCTCGGTATGTGGCAAAATTTTAAAGCATTGACCAGTCCGTGGTGAAAAAAATGTTGTGGACCACTGCATTATATTGTCTGTCCATCCAACCATTTACCAATCTAAATATTTTGTCTGTCTGTCTATCCATCCATCCATCCATCTGTCTGACCAACCATCCATCCATTATATTTTCTGTCCATCCAACCATTTATCCAACTGTCTTTTCAATTCATCCATCCATCCAATTGGCTGACCAACCATCTATCCATCAATTATATTGTCTGTCCATCCAACCATTTATCTATCCACATATTTTTCCATTCATCCATCCATCCATCCAAATGTGTCATCAAATATCCATCCATCGATTATATTTTCTTCCCATCCAACAATTTATCCAACTGTCTTTTCCATCCATCCATCCATCCATTCAATTGGCTGACCAAGCATCCATCCATTATATTGCCTGTGCATCCAACCATTTACCCATCAAAATATTTTTGGTAACACTTTATTTTGATGGTCCAACTGAGTATTATTAGACTGTCTGCATAATATCTGTTGATACTGCTCCTTCAACAGACATTTAACTTACTATAAGAAACTTTGCAAGTGCATGTCAACTTACACTAAACCTAACCCCAACCTAACAGTCTTCTTATAATCTAATGAGAATTAGTCGACGTGTAGATGCGATGTAACTTAATTCAACAAACGGACCATTAAAATAAAGTGTGACCATATTTTTTCCATCCATCTATCCAACTGTGTGATCAACTGTCCATCTATCCATTATATTTTCTGTCCATCCAACCATTTATCCAATTGTCTTTTCCATCTATTCAACCATCCATTCAACTGTCTGACCAATCATCCATCCATCCATTATATGTTCTGCCATCCAACCATTTATCCAACTGTCTTTTCCATCCATCCATCCATGTGTCTGACCAACCATCCATCCATCTGTTTTATTTTCTATCCACCAAACCCTTTATCCATCCAACTGTCTTTTTCCCATCCATCAATACATCCAGTCATCCAACCAAGTAACCATCTATCTACCTACTGAACTATATTATACCTATTGTACATCAATCTATTTATCTAGCTGTCTGTCTTTACCTTTATTGGTCACTGGTAATATAACCATCCATATCCACCTACCCACCTGTTTGTCCATCCATCTAGCTCTCCGTTGGTCCAACCTTCCATATATTTATCTAACTGTCTGACCATCCATCCATCCATTCATTCATTCGAGAGTCAGTCTATTTAACCATCTATCCAACCAAGTGCTCATTCATCCACCATTTAACCATGCATTTGTCTGTCCATCCACCTTCCAGGCTGACCCTCCATCCATATATTATTCACCTGTCTATCCGTCAAATAATCCATATGTCTATCTACATCCTCATTCATTCATCCATATAATCATCCAAATGTCCATCCATCCATCCGCCCATCCGTCTTAGTTTTCAAATGATTTCTTAACTTTTTATAATGATACCATGTTATGCAATCAAACAGTGTTTATAAAAGGAAAGCCTCTTGCCGTCCGATGTGCCTGAGCAGATTGCATTCGTGTTCAGGGCTTAAAGACCATATGAGACAATCCACCCCAACAGAGAGCAGAGCTGATGAAAGAGGAAAATGAAAGAGATCGAGGAGAGTGGAGGTTTTCTGTGGGCGAAGCACACATGCAGAGGACGACTAATCAGCTCTGGGCAACAATAAATAAATCATTCCTTGAAAATGATTGTGCCACTTAAAAGAGACAATTTACAATTTAAGGAATAAATACTCCCTTGTGTCATTCCAAATCTGTGGCTTTGCTTCTTCAGTGGAACACAAAGACGATGCACAATTTATCTGTGCTCATTATTCCAAAGAAAAGAAGATTTGTCTTCATAATTTTTCACAAAAGTTTAATTAAAAGTCAAATGTCATTGCTAAGAGACTGCGCTTTCATCGTTCAGGAAACATTGAAGCATACTGTATAACTCTGTCACAGACATTTCTCCAAAATTCCCCAAAACCATGTGCATATTGTGTGTATCAGAGCGAACATAAAATTCAGGGAGCACAATTTAAGATAATATTTCAACATTCAAATAATTATTTAAAATAATAATTCAAAATAATAATAAAATAGATATTTCTTAAGACCCCAATTTCAATTTGCTGTCTATGAGAAAAAGATGAGCTAGAATATAACATACAACTTTTCTGTCCTAAAATAAATATTAATAATAATAATTTAGCAATAATTTCACAGCAACTGCACACTTTATATACTACAGTACATACACAGTAACGAAGTAAATAATCATTTGTCTTAGCATACAAAATTGATACAACTAGTCGATAAAGATGGCATTACAACACCACCACAAAACACCCACACATACACAAACATCTGAACACCACAAACTACAAACAGCAACAACATATACTGTGTATAAAATGACCCCCATATAAATGTATGCAGACAATTTTTTTCATGCATCTGTCTTAGCAAACAAACTGACACAATTAGTTGTCAATAAAGATGGCAATATACAACACCAGCACAACGTCTGAACATCACAACCTACAACACAATCTACAAATAACAGCAGCAACACAATATAGTTTACATGAAGCAAATCGCATTTGAAAGTATGCACACAATTTCTTAAAGCAGCAATGCATGTTGGGAATTTCTAACAAATCTGTAGCATTGTTGTATTGTTCAGACTTGCTGCTAAGTTGGATGATCATTGGTCAATCAAAAGCATTGATTTCACCCTTGAGTTCAAGCATGATGTTCAAAGAGCATTCCAATGGTGAACAGTGTCTCTTGAAGAGCAATATCTGAGAAAAACTTAATGTATAATATTGAATGGACAAATAAAAAATACAAATATTATTTAAGGGTGACATGGTGGCTCAGTGGTTAGCACTGTCGCCTCACAGCAAGGTCACTAATTCGAGTCCCAGCTGAGCCAGTGTGATTGAGTGTATATGGGTGTTTGGAAGAGCATCTGCTGTGTAAAAAATATGCCGAAATAGTTGGCGGTTCATTCCACTGTGGCGACCTCTGAAATAGAGACTAAGCCAGAGGAAAATTTAATGAATGAATGAATATTAAATAGAGTAAAATCATGTGAAACAATATTTGTTTTGCTTATTTTTCTGATCCCTCTGAACTATAAAAGCTTGAGATCACAAACACTGGTGAGCAGAAACTATTTCCAGATTTTTTTGTCTCTCTATGGATGTCAGAATATCACCATTTTTTAAAACATACACATAAAAAGAAATGCAATTTGAGAAAACAGTTTGCGCCGAAACACCTGCTGGGTTTCTGAAAGCAAATGAAGGTTGCAGGAGACTTTAAAATCAAGCCCACAGCAGGTCAAAGTGGAGAAGCTGAATAATTCATTGAGGAGCCAGCCAGGACTCTCTGCTTTAGATGAAGATAGAGAACCAACACACCATGGTCAAACAAATCCAATAAAAACCACCAGGGACTGAACTGGAAACTAAAAATGTATAATTCTAATAATTTTTAGCAATTCATTTGCATTAACTACACCAACTGCTGTATTTTTGTTATTAAAGATTACCAGAAAAGCAAACAGTTGAATGTTGAACAAGTTATAACAACTGCAATCATTTACAAAAAAATGCACATCACGTTTCACAGAGAGACAGTCTTTCCCAGTGACTCTTCCAGTGCGAGTCATAATACTACAGGCTCAAAAACTTTCTCCATAATCAGGCTTGGAAACAACTGACTAGAACCTAACATAAATGACAGCAATAACTTCTTTAAACTCACTCTTCACTTGTTTCAAATCTTCTGTTGAATATTCATTCAATCATTTTCTTTTCGGCTTAGTCCCTTTATTCATCAGGGGTCGCCACAGCGGAATGAACCGCAACTTATCCAGCATATGTTTTACGCAGGGGATGCCCTTCCAGCCGCAACCTAGCACTGGGAAACACCCATACACTCTTCCATTCACACACATACACTACAGTCAATTTTGTTTATTCAATTCACCTATAGTGCATGTCTTTGGACTGTGGGGGAAACTGTAAACGCAGAGAAAACCCACGCAAACACGGGGAGAACATGCAAACTCCACACAGAAATTCTAACTGACCCAGCCGGGGCTCCAACCAGTGACCTTTTTGCTGTGAGGCGACAGTGCTACCCACTGCGCCCTTCTGTTGAACACAAAAATAGATATTTTGAAGAATACTGATAACCTGTAACCATTGGCTTCTATAGTATTTGTTTTTGCAGGTTTCCTTTCAGCATTCCGCCTCTCATTTTTCACTAATAGCAAATTAAGGGGCGTGGCTAAGCATATTTCAGAGTAGAACTGGCATTCCCCAGAGCAAGCAAATGGTTAAATTGTGATTGAAAATGACCGAAACTGTGCTTCTTGTTAACCTTCACAGATTAATTGTTCATCATAAGACTAAAAACATGCACAAGCAAATTAAGATAGCAAATTTAGATTTTGAACGCAGACTTTAAAAGGATATTTTGCCCAAAATTGAAAATATTGTCATCGTTTATTCACCCTTTACCTGTTCCAAACCTCTTTGGCCTTATTTAGTCTGTTAAACACAAGAAATTCATTAATTTTCCTTCAGCTTAGTCTCTGATTTTATCAGGGGTCGCCACAGCAGAATGGACCACTATTCCAGTATATGTTTTACACAGCAGATGCCATTCCAGCCACAACCCGGTACTGGGAAACATTCACACACACATTACAGCCAATTTTGTTTACTTAATTCACCTGTACCGCATCTCTTTTGGCTGTAGGAGAAACCGGAGCACCCAGAGGAAACCCACGTGAACACTTGAAGAACATGCAAAGTCCACACAGAAATGCACCCACCCAGCCGGGACTCAAACCAGCAACTTTCGTGCTGTGAGGCGACAGTGCGAACCACTTTAGGTTTTTAATTCATGTTTCTTCAAAATATCTTCTGTAGTGTTCAACAGAAAAATCTCAACAGTTTGGAACCACTATAAGGTGAGCAAATAGTCAGTAAATATTACGTTTTGGGGGTGAACTATCTCTTTAAGCCTCTACTAAATAAGCCCTGCTGTCTTCAAAACAAACCTCACCCAAGCAGAATTTTGTTGAACACATTATAGAAGGCACTTCAACAGCTGCTCACCTTGCTTTCCAAAAGATGTTTTTGTGTTCCGGAAGCACTCAGCCGTCCCACTGAGATACTCTTGTCGAACAGACACATTCAGAGCCCAATTGAAAAAGCACGGAGATTGTTTCCGTGACCGGAGACGTTGTTCCAGCATATCTGTGGGAAATAGAATCGTCATGGCAACAGCTGTGCTCATAAACCCTGAAGAGGGAAATACAAGTGCCCTTATCATTGTCCTAATGTGCATCTCTCCATTAGATCCTCCTTTATCACTCCACCTCAATCAACGACTCAAATCAAATAAATGCATCCTAAAAATGAAGTTCAGCAGAGGTGAATTCAGGAAGACAAAAACTCACAGTCTGCTGAATCATTGCAGAAAATAAATAAGAATTAATAATAATAATAATTCCTTACTTTTATATAGCGCTTTTCTGGACACTCAAAGCGCTTTACACATTGGGGGAATCTCCTCATCCACCACCAGGGCTGGACTGGGACAAAAAAAATATAAAATCGGCCCTGGCATTTTAGGCCAGAGCGGCCCACTACATGCAATCAAAATGCTACCCATCTGTGCATGCCCTTGAATATGTTTACCAACTCCTATTCTAAAAAGCACAAAAGTCATTTATAGGAAATAATGAGAGTTGACAAATTAAAAACTTTACAATTAAAACAATTATAATCCACACTGCACTCTCAGAACAAGGGGACACGGTGGTACAAATAGTGATCCTTAGAGAACAGTTTTGTACCTTTGTAAAAGTTGTACCTTATATGGTACAGAATTCTTATGATGCTGTTCTGTACCTTTTATGGTACAATTGAAATGAAGGTACACAATTGTTCCCATATAAAAGGTACATAAGTGTTGGACAACCTTATTACAATATCTATGAAAATTAATATTACTGGAAAGAGTGATTTTTATGAATAATTTCCATATTAAAAAATGAATCATCATTTAAAAGTATATGTTTAAAGAAACTTATAAACTTTAATTATTACGTTCTGTAATACAAAACAACTGATTAAAACAAAACTATAGATATTGTAAACTAAACATTTAAGGCATTTTTAATAAACATTTGGTAAGCATTTTCTGATAAATGCATTTTCATTATTGATGACTGCACCTTTTGGTGTTTGCTTTCCACTACGCACATGAGCTGGCAAAAGTCCTGCATATACAAAGTGTACTTGCAGACATTTTAGTATTGTAAAACTAATTAAACATTGTGCATATCTAGTTACAATACTATTGCAGAATTCTATTTCTGTTTTAAAATTAACTGATTACAAAGGTATTGTGTAACATTTTGGTGAAAAGTGTTGTGAAATGTTTAGCAAAAAATAGATCTTTTGATTTGTTAAAGTATTTTTTATTCTTTATTGTAAATGGTAAATGTGTATTTACACAAAAAGAAACTTAAAAAAAAAACGTTTAAAAATGTATTTGATGTTTGATATTTACTGAAAATAAATTGACATTTTGTATATAGAAAAATGCCTTTAAATAGGTCTTGACACTGACACTGACACTTGACACTGTTAAGGTACAAAGTGTCTTGTCACTGTAGTGGTACCTTCATGGATCAGATTTGTACCTTTGATGAAGGTACAATGTTGTATCTGCAGGATTTAAAAACCAAAGGTACATTTTGGTTTCCCATGGTACAAATCATGTCCTTAAAGGTACAAACTGCCAAATAATGAACATAACAAAAACTGCCTGCCGATGCACACAGTAAATGTTGATTAACAAAAAAAGTTAAATAATAAAAGCAATGTTTTAGAGACCCTTACATTTTTTTTTAACTCAACAATGAATCATCAAACATAGATTAAAGATTGTATATAGTCAATTAAATGAACTTAAACGATTAAAAAATGCAACAAATATTTCAAGAGTTCACATTTAGATAATGCTCGACTATATTAGCAGGTTTGTCATGCTGTCCCGGGAGAGAACCCTGAGCTCAGAGATAGATGAGCCCAAGGTACTTGCCTGGTCCACGAGCATTAGGAGGGATATGAGATCAGGTATTTCTCGAGTGCCCCCGATTATGCTTTGGATAATAAGGTGGTTCTGATTGATTCAGTGCGTATGTGTTAAGTGCTTGTGACTGTTATTACAATTTGATTATGTGGATGTTTTTAGACTGTGGGAGAAAACCGGGGCGAACATGAAAACACAGCGCAGGGAGTGCTGACTGGCTCAATTAGAACTTGAACCTGGCCCTCAAGTTGCGGGGCAGTAGCGTTAGCCACTGAGCTGCCATGTCGCCCAATCATAGAATGAGGAGGAGGAAAAAGGGAGGGATAGAGGAGGGGGGGAATAAAGTTCGAAGATAGGGAATGAAGTTTAGGCAGGATTTTTATAGTAGTTTTAGAATAATCTGATAGGCTAGCTAATGATTAGCAATAAGGATCACCTGTAGTCGATCATATCACATGCTCCTCTCGAAATTAGATTGTGAAACTTCACTTGTTTGTGCCCGAACTACAAAACTAAATGTAAAAAAAAAAATTGTATTAGTTTTGCACACTAGTTTTATCATGTATACATTTTATTATAATCATATTGTATAAATATTATTGTAACTACAGGCCTACATTATGCCGACGATCAAAAGCAAAATGACATGATATCACATGCAATTGTCTTCTAACCAAGTGCATCTTAAAAGACATGAATGACACTCCTCATAGAGCTTGAGAAGCATACAGTTCTTTAGGATCTATATAATTTGTAGAATAAAGAGCTGCAGGTTAAGGAAACAGCATGGGAGGAAGTTGCCGCTTGGCCTTAGTGCAGATGAAAAGTACAAATAAAAAGTATTTATATAGACCGATAGGTAACTAGTTAGAATAGACAGGGATAGATTGATCTGTGCAACAGCTGCCTATCCGCTGCGCGCTGCAGACGCTAAAAGCAAACGCCTGCGCGCCGCTTCTGCTCTCCATAAGCGTGAATGCGGTGTGAAACATGCGTGACTTTCAACTATTTTGATAAATACACACCGACGGTGCACGCTCACACATAGCCCAAAATGGGAGTTTGTAATTGGGTCAGCCCAATGTCAATAAAGAAAAGAACCAATTGGCTGCAGATTAGGTCACGAAAAAAAACAAATCTTACTTTCAGAGCGTCACAGATCACAGCATCGTCAATAAATTAGGCAGAAAAAAAAAACACAGGCTGCCAAGCGTTTTATGGCCGATCAGATCACAAGAAGAAAACAAAAAGTACGTTGGCCCAGCGAGAAACTGCCAGATCTGCCAGATGGCCAGTCTGCCAGTGTGCAGCATCCACCTGGATGACGCGACAGCAGCCATATTGCGCCAGACCGCACACACCAGCTGATTGGTGGAGAGGAGACAGAGCGATGAAGCCAATTACGATATGGGTATTGTTAGGAGGTCATGATGGACAGAGGCCAGTGGGCAGATGTGGCCACAGAGAGTCAGGACCTCGGTTTAACATCTCATCCGTAAGAAGACAGAAATAAGTTATGAAATAAAACAGGGCAGATCAAAATTCTGACAATAATTCTGACAATGATTGAATGTTGATGAAGAAGCAAAATGTTGTTTCCCAATACTCAAATGAATGCATGTTGGAAATCACTTCGATATGAAGAGGAAGTTTTTATTTCACTAGGTTATGACCAATTCCACACATGAATGTTATTAAAATAAAAACACAAGACTGATGACAAAAATAAAAGAGAAGTTGTGTTAACAACTGTAGTACAGTGATGATATAAGTGCTTTAGCACAAAATTTATAACAGAGGTGTGTAACAAAATTCAAGTTTGATCGAGCTGCATTCATTAAAGCCCCAGGAATGAGGTATATGATTTGCTGAGTATAATATTGTTCATCTGTTATGTTATGTCTGCAGTAAACAGTAGTTCAGTCAGTGAGGTTTCTACTCCTCTGGATGAGGTAGATGAGGTAACCTGTGGTATAAAAGTAGCTTGTTTTTTCAATTCAGTTATTTTCAGTCTGTTTTCTCGACATCTTTGCTTATCACAGTGATAAATTATTGCTGCCCTCTACTGGAAAGTCATTAACATTGAAACAGCAAGTTTTCAGCATTATTCTTCAAGTACATAAAATGTAGATTTTTCTGCATTCATGAGAATTTATGATATTGGTAAAACATGCCATTTTTTATATTCTAGTGTGTGCTCTAAAATATATGAAAACACTCAAAGCTTATCCAGATTATGCTGTTAATTTCACTCTTGATGAGAGTTTTATGATTTAAAAAAAATCCAGTCAAATTAATTATTAGTATGAAATAATATGGTTACAGCAGAGCAGAAAGGCCCCACAGATACATTCACCGGCACCCTTAATAGGTACACCTGTCCAACTGTTCGTAAAACACAATTTCCTAATTAGCCAATTACATGGCAGCAGCTCAATGCATTCAGGCATGTATACATGGTCAAGACGATCTGCTGCAGTTTAAACCGAGCATCAGAATGGGGAAGAATGGCCAGACTGGTTCCAGCTGATAGAAAGGCAACAGTAACTCAAATAACTACTCATTACAAACAAGGTATGCTGAAGAGCAACTCAAAACGCACAACACATCGAACCTTGAGGCAGATGGACTACAACAGCAAAGACCACACAGGGTGCCACTCCTGTCAGCTAAGAACTGTAAAACTGAGGCTACAAATCACACAGGCTCACCAAAACTGAACAATAGAAGATTGGAAAAACATCGCCTGGTCTCATGAGTCTCGATTTCTGCTGCGACATTTGGATGGTAGGGTCAGAATTTGGCGTCAACAACATGTAAACATGAATCCATCCTGCCTTGTATCTACGGTTCAGGCTTGTGCTGGTGGTGTAATGGTGTGGGGGATATTTTCTTGGCACACTTTGCGCCCATTAGTACCAATTAAGCATGGTGTCAATGCCACAGCCTATCTGAGTACTGTTGCTGACCATGTTCCTTCCTTTATGACAACAGTGTACCCATCTTCTGATGGTTACTTCCAGCAGAATAACGCACCATTTCAAAAAGCGTGAATCATCTCAGACATGTCAATGAGTTCATTGTACTCAAATGGCCTCCACAGTAACCACATCTAATCCAATAGAGCACCTTTGGATGTGGTGAAATGGGAGATACACATCATGGATGTGCAGCCAACCAATCTGCAGCAACTGCATGATGCTATCATGTCAATATGGAGCAAAATCTCTGAGGAATATTTCCAGTACCTTGTTGAATCTATGCCACAAAGGATTAAGGCAGTTCTGAAGGCAAAAGAGGGTCCAACCTACTACTAGTACTAGTAAGGTGTACTTAATAAAGTGCCCAGTGAGTGTGTATTATAAAATAGTGGAAAAATGTATAGATATTTTACTAAAGAGAAGAAATTTTGAAATTCATTTTCCAAACTTATATTGTACGATATTTAAAAAAATACTTCTAAATGTAATTACGTCTGTAATTACATTCATAATTACACTGTTGACCATTCACACACCTTAACCCACCCCTAAAACCCACACCACCAAACCTGTCCCCAACCATATTATGTATTTAACTTCAAGAGCACCAGAAGTGTTGTGCAATACAGTATAAACACAATTAATACATTCCACTTATATTTTGATTAAAGTATTCAAGTACCTAAGGCCACTTAATATTAAGTGGTGCTAATCCCATTGCTGATGGATTATAAAAAGAGGTGTTGATAAAGGCTGCATGTGGTTTACTATTTGGTGGACAGATTCCTCAAATATTTTACATGTGTTACCATTACCCTTGTTTTTCCTGGATTTGCATTGTTTTACCAACTTGTTGATTTCAAAGATCATCACATCTCAACCTTGGGTCTATGCAGAAGAAATCTGTGAATTCAATTCTGTTGTTGAAAAGCCTACAGAGAGAGATATACACAATGATATTAGAAACAGTTCTCTTAAACACACTTAACCCCAGGAGCAGAAGCATTCCTAAAAGCCTTTGAAGTCTGACATTTTCGTATGCGTTTTTTTTTTTTTCATATTAATATGCGAAAAATTCATCACATAAGCAAACCTTGCACACTGAGTCCGAAGCGCATTATTTAATCAATTATGAAATAAAATGCATAACATTTCTGAGTCAGTTTAAGCAATGATACTTATCTCTCTTCTTCTCCAAAGTTGAAAAAGAAAGAAGCGTAAGCTGCATATTGCTCATCCAATACTGCAAAGAGAGGAAGGGGGGGGGGGGGGGTTCTGCGCAAAGATCTGTGCTGGATTTTCCCCAAATGCAAAGTTTATTTCAGGTACATTGCTTGTGATACCGTACACATTCACATACATAAACAAATCCTGAAGAGAGAACAGATGGCGGCTGTGTTGACATGTCAAAGCAATGGACCGAACGCAGACCATTCAGTACGTAAAAATTTGTGGACACACGTACACACACACACCAAACAGCAGCAGGGCAGAGGTACGTCAGTCACTGAATCCAGTCACGGGTTCTTAACTGTCTGCCACATTCTGTCCTTATTTTATGCACTGGGTTTGTCATAAATTTATCTGTAGCTCTTTTTGCTTTGTTTTTTGTGTAAATGATTTTATTTTCTTCACAGACCAACAGCAGAAAATTGTCCAAACACCAAGTGTTCCTAATTCATCCTCCTGACAATTCTGTTGATCTGGTCCTCCCTGTTTCCAGCATCGCCTCCCACCACAAAGCGAGTGGTCTTCTTGTTCATGCCACCGTGTAGAGAGGACAGCTTGAATGGCCAGAGGAAGTTATTGGCAGCTTTAAGTTCTTCCCAACAGTGTAGATCTCGTGGATGAGATCCTCAATGCAGATGATTCCACACTGACTGGGGGTCTTCTCAATGAGGGAGTTGTCTTCCAGAGCAATGCGCTGCTTCTTGATCTTGCCGAATCCATGCTTGTAGATGAGCTCCCGCACTGATTTAAGGTTGGGGTAGCCCCAGGCAATGTAGGGCTCTGTAATTCGGAGCATGTTGATGGAGGCCTTGTTCAGTTTGACAAAGACACCGTTGAAGATCTAGCGGAGACTGAGCAGCTGAAGTACCTTGCGCACTTTAGGGCTGACACTATTGATACCTCTGATACTGACGACAAAAGCCAGTTTAGGCTCAGATGGGATATAGTAGTTGCCAGCCTTGCGAGCTATCCTGCTCATGCGGATTTTACGCCTGCACAGCTGCTTGTACTCCTTGTGGTAAGCTTCAGCTCTCTTGAAGATGAGCTTCCTGGTGACTTTGCTGGTCTTTTTGTCAGCTTTCTTCAGACGTATAGCCCTGATGAAACCGCTGTCGCCTCTTCAAGAGGTTTTCCGGGACTGAGGGAACCTTCTTCATTTCACCCGCCATTATCCCTACAGTAAAAGGGTTTTCTACGCTACAGTTATCTGTAGCTCTAATGACGGCATTCTGTATTCAGATTTTTGATTGTACGATAGCTCTGAACTGTAAAACCCCTCTCATAGCATTTTTTCGGATGCAAAAAGTGAAAAAAAATAAATAAAAATAAAAAAAATCGATCACTGTTCAAATTTTTTTTATGACACACGAAAGTTTCGTAGACAGTGTGTCAATACGACTGACACAATGTGAGGTAGAATTTATTTTTTAATGTGCAAACATTATGAACAAAATTTCAGATTCAGTGCGCAATAACCTTTAGTTTCATATTGTTGAAAACCAAAAGTGAGTTATAAAAGCTGGAAATGCATTTCATAATTACAGAGTTGTTGTTGCTTTATGTAAAAAGCTTCTACTTTAATGTTTAGAATGAATATTAAATGTCTCAATGTATTATATTTGTTTTAATGATTTTAATTAAAGGAACCAATTAGTGAATAAAATGCAACTCTAAATTCAAAGTGAAATACTTCAACACAAATGTTGCTGTTTCAATAACCTTTAACCATGTAACTATGGAAATTATGATGAAATATACACTCTCACCTTACTGTCTTTATGTTACTGTTGTCAGAGACGATGCTGTAGATTTTCTGAGCCCCGACACCAGTGATGCAATTCCCACTAAAGCTGCAGACCAAACAGACGAATCAGAAATGTAACAACTACTTTAATAATGTGCACTTAACTTTCGTTCCTCATTTCTCAGTTTCTCACTCGATGTTTTGTGCTTTGTGGAGGTTTGGGAGCAGCAGATCCAGGCTGTGATCGGTGAGATGACACTGACTCAGATCCAGTTTTGTCAGTCCTTCAGAATATTCCAGAATCAGTGCCAAACCGCTACAGGTCTGCAGGTCCAGCGGCGTCTGACTGAGGTCCAGCTCTTCACCCAGAGCTCCAGAAAGAGACTCGGCCTGCTCGTGCCTCACATGAGCCAGAAACCGAAGCAGCAGAGGTTTAGCACAGCTGAAAGACAACAGCAAAATATTTGATACATTTCTAAATGTGTTTATACTTGATCTGTGTATGCATGCATGTAATGTGCTGCTTTTTTCACCAGAGTTTCACTGCATGCAGCACTGAGAACAGCTGGTCCATTCCTGCAGTGTTAATCTCACAGTCCTGCAGAATCAGCTGTGTTTTTCTGTTTGTTTTTGCTCTCTGAATGATACTGGACGTCACAAGGCAGTCATCAGCTGTGAGTTGCAGAGGCTCAGAGGCTGTGTTTGTGGTCAGATCCAGAGCAGAGCGGCAGGAGAAGTCCAGCCTGTGTTGTAGGACGGAGAGCAGAAACACTGACCCCTGCAGGACATCAGAGACACTGCAGCAGTGAAGCATCTTCAGTAACAGCAGCCTGTCCACACTGAACACACACAAAAACTACATCAGGACACATTCAGGGCAATCGGTACCATCTCTGATTGAAAGTAGCTCACAAAACTTATTTTTCATTATATCTTAGTCTTCCTCATTCTTCAGCAATCTCAGCATTCAGTGAAGAATGGCAGTATATCACAATCTAATCTTCTGGATTCATCCCCACGACTCAGTCATTTCAACTGCTCTCTCTGAAAACTTTGCATACCCTTACACTCCCTGCCCAATCGGAAAGGAATGAGGTACTGGCTTTCTCATTTCTAATACCATACAGTCTCTATTGCTTCTCACTCTAAATTTCACATTCTGGTCATTTATACTCTGGTCAGTGAGGAGCATTTGATGCATCTCTTCCATCACACACCCAATTCTCACTTCGTGATGTTAATAGTGCAACAAAAACTTTTTTTCTCCACTTTAATATCCTGCTATTAATGTGCACTGCTCCATCTAACCCCTGGCTGTCTGAATATCGAACAGCATTGAGGGCAACAGAGAGAGAATGGCACAAAAAAGACCCTCCTTAAGGCTGATTTATACTTCTGTGTCAAGCACACACATATGGTCCAGCACAGCCTTTGTGCAATTGCATAGCCCTCACTGTGGCTGACGTCGACGCTGACATGCATCTTCCAAAAAATCTAACTACACGTTGCAGGGAGTCCCAGGAAGGAGCTCCAGATGGAAACTTTAGTTCTGTGTTTACCTTATGATTAAAGTTGTTGCACATTCATCAGTTCCCGCCTCTAAATGAGCGAGTTTTAGCTACTTGTACATTAAGTTAGTGTTCAGAAAAAAACAAAACCCCCACAAAAAAAACTCTACACAGAGGAACAAACACCTACTGCCAGCTAGCATTTTAGAAGTGTTATTGCAGAGGAACAATACAGCACACAGAAGTATAAATGCATGGCTACGTGCAAGGCAGGCGCCGTGGGACACGCTGATCACTCAGCGCAAAAGTATAAAGTATAAATCAGCCTTCAGCAGCTACCAAACCCAGCTGGCATGCTTTTCTTCCTAACTAAACTCAGCCAAAACCCTATACAACCATAACAAAATTAACAGCATTTCAGACACTGGTAAACTATTAAGGAAAATTAATACCTTGCTCTGTTCTTCTTCACTGCCTCCTTATCAGCTGATTTAGCCTCCTTTTTCACACAAAAAACATTCAAATTAGCTGTCTGTTTCCACCACGTCCACTCCAATTTTCCATCAAGCAAAACCCTTGAAAAGAAATTCTCTTGTCTTCTCCTCCCTCCTTATGGAGGTAGAAATGTCCAAACTTCTCCAGTCTGCCCATCCTACAAACCCGTCCTCTGGACTCAATACCCTTACACTTCCTGCAGGAAATTTCTCCAGCCCTCAGTGCTGGCTCTAACACACATCATTAGCACTTGTAACCGTATGTAATTAGCACAGGTAACCTGATGCTCAAAAGACCAGCACTCAACACCTCAATGGTTGAAAGTTAAAGACTGGTCTCTCTCCTTTATTTTATTGCCAAGACACTAGAAATTGTTGTTTGTTACTCAAATTTATAAACCCACAATTATAACACCAATCAGGTTTCAAATGTGGACATTCTACTGAAACTGCAAAACTTTCAGTCACTGAAGGCCTGTGTATTGCCAAAGCAGGTTCTTAATGATCTATTCTACCTTTACTGGACCTGTCTGCTGCTTCCGATTCAGTAAATTACCAGATTCTACTGTCCACCCTCTCCTCAACAGGCATCACTGGAATTAGACTCTATAAAGATCTTTCCACATGGACCGCTGATTCACTAGTATCATTCAAACAACAACTAAAAACCTATCGCTTCCACAATCACCTGAACCCCTGTGAACAAAACCAAGATCCCATCTTCTCTCCCCCCACCAATTCTGAGCGTGCCTCACAAAGGTGAGTGGGCTTGACAAACCACCTGTAGAAAACACTCTTTTATCTCTGTCATTTTAACAAAACACTTGCACCAGACACTTTCGTACGGTCACTCAAGAGCTTAAAAAAAAACATTTTTGAAGTGAACTTCACACAGATGAGTGGGCTTGACAAACCACCTGTAGAAACATTCCTCCCTTCCTCTAGCACTTTATCCTCTGAGCATTAAAAGTTCCTTTTGTAAAATGAACACTTGTTTGTATTTCCTCCACTTGTTGAATTGCTGAATGCCTCATCAATGTACGTCACTTCAGACAAAAGCATCTGCTAAATGACTAAATGTAAGCTGTGTGCAGTCTGAGCAGGTGCAGGTTTGTTTGATCTGAGGCTCAACTATATATAAATTTTTGTAAGATTTGTAACACAATATTGTAATGTATACATTTTGGTTTACAATATTTTCTATGCTTATAGTTAATTGTCAGTTAACAGTACTAAGCAGGAAAAGAAAAGACAGAAATGGGCATATAGAGAGTAGTCGCAACACCTGAGGTGCGAAACGTGTTTGAGGAGAGGCAGAAATGTCTCCAGCTCTTCCTCTGGTATGATGGTCCACATCAGGTTGAGTGAAGCTGCTGTACAGTGCTGGAGTGTGAAGCGCAGCGCTGCACAATCAACAGAGTCCAGATCTCTGCACTGCAGATTAATGCAGTTCCCCACCGAACTCAACAGACTGGACACAAATCCAGCTGAGCGGCTCTCATAGATTTCTCTGATTATAGACAGCATGAAGGCAGAGCTCATCCTGTACAGACACATATCACATTCATCATTAGTCACTGTGAATTTGATACTTGTTTATTTAAAATGATAATTTGAGGTTTCATAGGCAACGGATCAAAAGAAATAAACTTTAAAGACAGCATGACATACATTCAAGTCATCTTTATTTCTATAGTGCTTTAGACAATGTCGATTGTGTTATGGCTGCTTTACAAGAATGAATAGGAAAGGATAAAAAGGCTTGTGATGTAAAAAAGTTAAACAGTATTGAAATGCAGTTTTGAGAAGCAACTAATTTATTCCATAGATTACCGTTTAAATGTAATCCTGTTCGGAAGTGGCAGAATTTCTCCCATGTTGCACTGAACATTGCTCTTCCTGAGGTCCACAGTGATTTGTTGATTGCTGTGCTGCAGAAAATAGTGAAGCTCTCTCCAGGTCAAGGAACAGGAAGTCAGATCTCCATTCACTCTCTGAAGAAAACATTGAGTCAATTCCTCTTCCTGAGTTTCGTAGACATACTTAATCAGCTTCTGAAGAATCTCTTTGGATGGTCTAAAAACATACACAACGTTAATTATGCTTTATATAATTATATACATAATTTAAACACTGCTAAAATGTGTCTTTGTGTCAGACCTGAGAGTCAGTGGGCCCTGGTGACACAGTAGGACAGACAGAGAAACAGGCTGAATATTGCATTCAGTCAAGTTCAGACAGCGAATGGTCCAGAGTCTCAGAAGGATGGCCAAACTGCTCAGGACTGTTGATAGACTTCTTTCTGAACACAATTCATTATTCAGTTCAAGTATGAGTTCATTAACAGTGACAGGAGCTTGTACCTTCAGAGACCTCAAGGTCTTCACTATTCTCACCACCATATAACCACTCAGCCTGAAGAAAGAAAAAACAATTCATAAGAATTAAATGATCAACATTGAACTCACTTAATTAGTCATTTGATTTACTGATTGAATTAGTAATCCTGTCTGCACCTGAGAGTGTGTATGTGTTTAACACGTCTGAAAAGAAGTCTTGTTCCTCTGATAGAGATTGCTTTTGGTCTTAATATGAGGTTGGGTCTTTCAGAGGAGAACGACAAAAATTTCCCCACAGACCTGCAAGTTTTGGTGGTTAAAGGCAATTCAAGACTGATGGAGAAATCAAGACTCAAACAGTGAAGTCACCAGCTCTGAATCCTTTCTGAACTGGACCAGTTTAATGATAGTTAACAAACTCTGCTCTGAACAGCTGAAAAGACAATAAAATAATTAATTAAACTGAGTTCATGTGTTCCAACATTTAACAACTGTCAGTAGATGTAGATTGTCTTACCTGAGCTGTGAGATGAAGGGCAGACACTGGAGGAATCTCCTCACTTCACTCTCTTCCTCTGAACATCCTCTCAGCTCTACTGGTTTCTTCTCTGTTTGGAGTTTCAGCACTTCCAGGAGGACAGAGGTCTTTCTCTTTGAGAGATCTATGATCCAGACATCAGGAGTCTGAAAAACTGACTGTAATGCTGGAAGGAAACTCCAGCCTGTTTTAGTCTTATAGTTCTTAACGTGTGAATAAAGATCCAGCAGGAAATCATTTTGTTTAAAGAGCCCATATTATACATGAAATAGGGTCATATTTAGGTTGTAAGGGTCTCCAACAACAGTCTAATATGCATGCAAGGTCAAAAAACACTTTGATGGTCTTATAATCTGCATTTATTTTTACCTAATTATCCCAGCGACTCCCATATGAATCGTTCAGCGATTCATTTGTTCCCAAACCCCTCCTCAGCGCGAAGCTAATCTGCGCTGATTGGACCGATGACAGCCTGCTGCTAATGGTCGACAAGGACAAGGCTTCAGCGCGAGAGTGAAATGCCCAGCTGCTAATCTACAATATAAAAGTAGTCACAGTGCATACACGCTTCATAGTGGATTTTGGCTGCCAGTGGGTAAATGTAAACACAGACGATGGACTAGAAAATACTGACGACGAACTATTTTATTGAGCAAAAAGTCCAAGAACTGGCGAGGAGGTCACAGTCTTCTTGCTCTTTTCACACACACACACACACACGCACACACACACAGGGCCTGCGCGTCCATAGAGAAGCGGCTGAATAGAGAGGGCGCGGCGCTCAGTTATATCCGCGAATACCCGTGCGTTACACACACGAGGAGACACACACACGCACACACACACAGGGCCTGCGCGTCCATAGAGAAGCGGCTGAATAGAGAGGGCGCGGCGCTCAGTTATATCCACGAATACCCGTGCGTTACACACACGAGGAGACACACACACACACACACACACACAGGGCCGGCGCGTCCATAGAGGAGCGGCGCTCAGTTATATCCGCGAATACCCGTGCGTTACACACACGAGGAGACAATAATATTGAGCTGAAATATTTTGAAACTTGTCCGTTGCATGTGTGTAAACAGCTGACGATCTGTAATCAAAGCGGCACGCGTCGCGTTTTCAACGTGGCTTTACACGCGATATGAGAATATAAAGAGTTAACCTGATACAGCACACGCGGTTACAAGTAACAAAACACAAATAAATACATTATTTGCAAGCTAGAGTAAACGAGGCAATAATTTTAATCACACGTACTTACACTTGTGAAATGGGGGTAGAAACTGATTCATGATGCACTGATCCATCAGTCTTTACTGATCCTTCCTTTAACAAACTGATGAAGTCTTCTTTGAAAGCATATAGTTTTCAGAAGCACTCAATCTGCTCAAGGCTGGGCTATATTGCTGATGTTTCATCTTTGATTAGACTGTCCATAATATCCATCTGCACAGCGTGACTTCATTCGACCAGTGTCTGTGTGTGTGTGTGTGTGAGACTTTTTTTTCTGTTAGTGGGCGGGGCCGCAGGTTTCAAATCTCCCGGGTTTGCGCGCCCAACTACTTGTGTTTCGTAGCTGCGTCATCGCGAAAAACCTAATGACTCGTTATCAAGACGACTCGTTTGAAGCACTATGAGTCAACTCTTTTATAGATGAATCAATAGTTTTAAACACTGTACACTTACAGATTTAAGCCTTAGCTGGATATTTCACTTCACTTAGAGCTGTGTTACACACTACATGGAAGGGCATTTTCAAAAACCCATAATATGGGCTCTTTAAAACATGCATACAGTTATGCTAGATAAGGAAACGCATCATATTTTAAAAAGCAAGAAGCATCTATTTAAACATTTTATATTAGATAGAAATTTACCTGCCGCTCGTTAACAACAAACTACCATGATGTTTCCAACTTTCAGAAGGAGTTGCTTAAGTTTTATTGTTTACGCAAGTTACTGTACAAATACGTCATTACGTAACGACGTAAACCAGCGTCAATGGGTATGATGCGCACAAGGACATTTCACTGGCCAGTTTATAATAATGACATTTACTATACGAGTATGAAATTGTTTGAATGTCAGATAATACTAAAATCTAACTACTAATGGTCAAGCTTGCAACCATGTTGAGTAAAAAGTACTCATTCTAAGAGAAACCAGTAATCAGTTTTGTAATTTATTCTAACTTATCACATAGGTTTTTAACATATGCCATTATTTTACTATGATTCTAAACAATAGTAGTCTACACCTACTTCTTACAGTGTTTATTAAAACAGAAACATTAATACAAATCCAGTAATTGGAGGAAACTCTTCCTTATTTTTTTCAAATTTAAAAAATAAACCTGTCTTACATTAACCACAATTCAGCCACTAATTTAACATATTATAGCGTTTTACTCCAGGTGAAATACAGCAGACACAACTGAAGTATACTTGGACAGATTAGGTTAATGTTAAGTACAGTACATGAAGCCCTTCTTTAGTCAACTACAAATAAATCAATACAGAAAGAGACATTGTCAAATCCTCTTATTTACTCATGTCATAAAAGAGTAATAACTCCTTGTGATAAAGTTGATCTAGAAGAAAGTGCAAGATGAGCTGCACTTATGAAATCTGAAGGGATCAAACAAGCTGACTCAATGTAGTGGCACAAATCATCCTGCAGAGGACGCAAATGCTCTACTAATTACAATCAGAGCAGCAAAGCCCAGAATAACAGCCAGAAGAGCAGAGTCATCCTAGGCTGTTCACGTGGAGAAAACTAAAGAGTCTATAGAAGTGTATAAAACACGAATGACCAAAAACATCACTTATAATAAACCTGGACACAAATATCTAAGAAAACGAAAAAGAGTCACAAAGCCCCGAGAGCACAAGAGGAGAAATAGTAAATGTGACTCATTTACATTAACATTTAGTCATTTAGCAGACGCTTTTATCCAAAGCGACTTACAAATGAGGACAAGGAAGCAATTTACACAACTATAAGAGCAGCAGTGAACAAGTGCTATAGACAAGTTTCAGGTGTGTAAAGTCTAAATCACTAACATGGTCAGATGCTTTAGAATGAGGTATTTCACAGTGTTCTTGGTTCTTTTCTGGACTTCTACACATCTTTGGACTCTTGCTGTCAATGGAGGATGAGAGATTAATTAATTTATGTTTTGAAGATGAAGGTCTTAAAGTTGAAATGTTATTAGGGTGAGTAATTATTAACAGAGTTGTCATTTTAAGTGAACTGAGTTTGAAATACAAGTTAAATTGATGGTTATATAAATATTTATAACTTATATTTAAGAATTCAGTTCCCCCAGACATTAAAATACCGTTTTAATTACTTGCTCCAATGACATTTCATCCTGAAGACCTTTGTTCGGGCTCTTTGAAGCTCTTTTTTGCTAATTTTTAAACATGTTCAATATTATGCAAAAAAGTGGACAAAAATTTATTTGTTTAAAATGTAAACACGTTTTAAAAATATATTTCAGCAAACTTATTTTAGTGCATTTTTGTACACATTTAAAATATATTTAACATAAAATATATTTAAACATATAAACAAAACAATTAAACCATATGGAAAATATGTATTACACACACTCTACTGAATGATCAACACACTTATATGCTCTCAAACAGATCTAGTTTCACATTTTATTTTAATTAAACGCCCAGCGAAGCACACAATGCAAATGTAACAATGTAAACAGCACAACACAAGTACAGCAACTTGCTTGCTGTTTGTTAATTACATAAATGAAAAACCTGGATTAGATTGTGGTGAACAAAATTATTATGATAAACAATAAAAATAAATCAAGCGGAAAGTACCTGTTTTGCTTATATTTATTAGTTCGGCCCAGCTCCCCATCAGTAATATGTAACATCTCCTCAGTACCTCTGTTTAAAATACTCTGGTGGCCCTTTTCTTCCCTATAATGTGCATCTCGACCACTTCATAAATCAAATCAAAAACGCTGTTAAGTAGTTTTTAAAAAGTTTAAAAACACAAAACTAAGCAACAATATAATAAAAAAAAATGTAATGAGGTGATAAAAACAGAAGTCTGACCTGCAGTAACTATCATTTCAGTCACATTAATGAGGTAAAAGTGATTTCCTGAGTATTTTGCCTCTTGTATTTTGTCAGCATTGACCACTCAGAGAGTTCAGGCAGTAAAACATGAATACTTCAATAGTTTGTGGATCACTAATAAAGGCAGAATAAAAGAAATTATGGACCTTAATCAGAAATGAATGTGCATGTAAATGAGGTCATTATAGAAGTGTCAGGTTAACATCACCTGTAAACAGTTTACATCTAAAACTGTTGGCATTTGTAAACAAAACATGAATGTAGTTAATTCAGGATCCACATCCAGTGAAACATAACGGCATTTTTACACTGAATAAAGTATTTAAATAAGCTCTCTTTTAAAGACTTGGAGCTGTTTGCTTTGGCTGTCTGAGCTGAAATCTTTAACCTGTTAAATATGTTAAATATGACACACCAGTCAGAACAGACAGTACACAAAATAAAATATAGCAATGATGATTGTGAAACCTAACAAAATGTGTGTTTATATAAAATAAAATAAAGCTAAATTCAATCTGTAATTACCCTGCTTGACATAATATAAAGCAGCGGAAAGACACTGTCAGTTAATAAAACAGACTTAATATAACAAACCTATTGTTGATCATTACTTAAGGTGATGATAAAAGATGAATGCAGTTTATGATCTGGTGACTAGATTCACCTTTGGGACATGGTTTTTACCTTATTATCATTATGCTTGTTGATATTCGTTTCATATATAATAGTTTATTGGCATCACCAGACCTCAAACTGTGCGGCTCTGAGGAGCTCTTTGGATTCAATTCTGTTGTTGAAGAGCCTGAAGAGACACAAAACACAAGCTGATATTAGCCACAGCCAAACTGATATATTCCTCACTTTTAACTAATTTTGGATAAATAATATCTTCTAAATAAATGCATATACATGAAACCAACACAATAAACAATATAAACAGAAGAATGAATGATTTCCATTCTACTGATTATAAGAATAGACTAAATCAAAAGTTTAGATCAATTATTTGTTTTTAACTTTGTAAAAGATCGAAAAAATTAAATATTCGATTTTTTTTGCACACAAATGAAAGCTGTCACCATGAATAAATCAAATTTTAATGGGTCTTTGAAAAGCTTAAAGTATATTAATGAAGATTTCACCACTGAAAGAACTGATCAAATAACTTTGGTCAATACTGTGATTCATATCTGACTCACCTCACTGTCTTTATGTTACTGTTGTGAGAGACGACACTGTAGATTTTCTGAGCCCCGACATCAGTGATGCTATTCCCACTAAAGCTGCAGATCAAACCATTTAATAAATTAGAAATGTCAACTTTTACATTACAGTTCAGAGATTTACAAGAGATTTATTTCTATCTCACTCGATGTTTTGTGCTTTGTGGAGGTTTGGGAGCAGCAGATCCAGGCTGTGATCGGTGAGATGACACTGACTCAGATTTAGTTCAGTCACTCCTTCAGAATATTCCAGAATCAGTGCCAAACCTCTACAGGTCTGCAGGTCCAGCGGAGTCTGACTGAGGTCCAGCTCTTCATCCAGAGCTGCAGAAAGAGACTCGGCCTGCTCGTGCCTCACATGAGCCAGAAACTGAAGCAACAGAGGTTTAGCACAGCTGAAAGACAACAGCAAAATATTTGCTACATTCCAATATCATACACTAGGGTTAGGGCAATAAATAGATGAATTTTCGAAAGGCATTGCAATTCTCGCTGTAATCTGTTCTGTGCTTAGTTTTTAACAGCAGATGATGCTGTAGGCTAGTTTTTAACTATACACTCACACATGCTCATGAGAAAGAGTGATTGCCTGACTCTGCTGTGGGGGGTGGGGAGAGTATATGCTGGTTTTTGAATTTTTGAAACATTGCTGGTTATGTGCAGGTAAACCTTACTCATCTGACCTCAAATGGTGCTCTACCAAAAGACACTAGAGGCTATGGTCTTTAGCCTCCTTGTTAGAGCAACCAACTCCTATGCAAAGAATTGCCGATTTGATCCCAGCTCAGAGCGGGTTGGGTGGTGTAGGACCGGCGGGTTACAATGGTCTCGAGTAAAAACCAGCTTAGGACCAGCACAAGATCAACTAAATTAATGCTTCAACCAATAACTAAGCTCCTCTTTTCAACAAATTTGTAAACTTTTCTTGTGAGATTTGGCTAAATTTTCAAAATTTAATCAATTTTTTTTTGTTCAAGTGGTATGTGTAAGGAATTGGAGGCAAGCACAGTATGGTTATTTGTAAAGTATAGAGTGACATCTGTTGAGAGAAACTAAGCTCAGAATGAATTCAAGAGAATCACAATGCATTCAGAAAATTGCAGAATCTGTTGCTGTTTTGTCACCAGAGTTTCACTGAATGCAGCACTGGGAATAGCTGGTCCATTCCTGCAGTGTTAATCTCACAGTCCTGCAGAATCAGCTTTGTTTTTCTGTCTGTGTTTGCTCTCTGAATGACTCTGGACGTCACAAGGCAGTCATCAGCTGTGAGTTGTAGAGGCTCAGAATCTGTGTTTGTGGTAAGATCCAGAGCAGAGCGGCAGGAGAAGTCCAGCCTGTGCTGTAGGACGGAGAGCAGAAACTCTGACCCCTGCAGGACATCAGAGACACTGCAGGAGTGAAGCATCTTCAGTAACAGCAGCCTGTCCACACTGAACACAAACAACATCAGGACACATTCAGGTCATACAGTGAAAGCAGCTTACAGAGCTTTTTTATTATCATATTACAAATAGTATATAGAAAGTAGTTTCTCTGTGCCTTTGCCTGTGAATGGCAAACATGTCAGAAAAACAGCTAGAATATTTTCCTTAGAGATGAGACGTACATGCATAAAGCACTTTTGAATGAGTCAACTCTTTTTGAAAACAAATTTTCTCTGGTTTAGTAATCTACATTAAAATAACACAATTAGTTAATTTAGTTTATTTAACTCATGACCCCACTAAATATTTCCTACTTTTGATTGTTGTACAAAGTGCGTATCTTTTAAGGATGAAGATAATAAATATAATGCTATAGGTCAAAATAAACGTAAATAGCCTACATTATTAGGCAATCTGTCTTACAAAAATATATAAACATTTATGTATAAACATTGTTTATATATAAACAATTTTAACAATAAACTGTTTAGCTGTACTCGCAAGTGAATCGTAAGTTATTTTGTGTGATAAATATATTCTCAATAAACTATATATAAACATATTTTACTCTTAGAACTTTCACTCTGCCCTCTCAGGCCCCATTTACACTGATGCGGTTTAAAATTAAAATGTCATTTTAAAACTATCCTCGTCTACACTGGCGTTTCATATTGCATTAAAAAAAACTCTGTCCACACTATACCACTGAAAACATACATCATGTATCCATACATGTGCTGAAAATTACTTCAGTATATTCAGACATCTGAGCTCCAGGCAGTCAGCGAGAGCTCTGTGCACACCTGCCCAGCTAAGAGCAGCGCACATTGGCCAGTCCATCTCAGATTTGCCACTGTATCTCATCTCTCTATAGTTGTTAAACATGATATATAATTCATCTTGGGTATATCTAAGAACTCTTTGGTCTTTTGAATCTATTACTTGTTCTCAGGTAATGTGTTTTGACTGATCACAAAGAAAAGTTTATATAAAAATTCATGTAGCCACATATACTGATTCAGCATGTGTTGATTGGTTCCTTGCCTTCATTTCATATAGTGTATAAACTTATTGTACTTTTTACTTTTATAATGGCCATTATTGATTATTAAATCTGTATTTACTAAAAGAGAAAGGGTGTTTCGTATTTTGTATTTCATCATTTTTATTTTACGCAAAGTCTGAACTTACAAGGAATGTATAGAAGTCCAAACTTTGTGTACTTGGTATTAAGAAACGGCCACAATCAGGTAGCGCATGTCGGCATCTACAGCTTTATTTTCAGATGTCTCTATTTTCCTCCATCCACACTGACATGAAGCACCAGCATGTTAAATCGAAAACAGCCTTGTCTGCGCTTTCAAAACTCTGGGGTAGTGTGGACAGAAGGCCCAACTGTAGCAAAAGTTACGTGTTTAAAAACTAAAATGTATTAGTGCAAACAGGGCCTCAGCAACATCCCTATCTGGATGGCTCATTATGCAGCTCATTATGTGGGCCCTTGTCTTCTCGGGTGTGAATCACTGCATTAGTATCAACATTTCACGGCTATTCGCATAGGCCCTTCCCACTCAAAAAGTGTCTTGGAAAATTTAAATGAATATATTGTTTTCTGTAAGCAAGTAAACAAAATGATTTTCACAATACTGAAGAAAAAACTCCTCAACATGCAGTTCTCAAAAAAGTGAACAAATATTTTTGTTTCATGGAGGTACTTCAGTGACTTCAAAATTTTAGTTTTTCACTAACCACGCGTAAATGTTTCTTTATCAAAAACCAAATCATGTACATAAATGTTGCAAACATATTATTGTATCCCAGTTTGTGCTGTTTACAGTGTTATTAGACTACATTGTTATTAGCCACTTACTTGTTTATAAGCAAATGAAACCAGCACAAATGTTAGGACATGTCAGAACTTTGCCAGACCCTCAAAGCACCCTCTGAGCCAAGAGGGTTAATGCTGCATTTACACCAGATGCGGAAGAAGCTTCAAGTGCGAGTGGTTTACATGTTAAGTCAATGCAAAGACGCGAATCGACTTCCTGCGGCGCAGTACACGCGAATGGTGCGGCACGAATGATGCGATATGCGTGAATGGCAGGACAAATCATGTCAAACGCGCATCAAACGAACAAAAAGCTCAAATTCGAAAATTTTAACTTCAGCGGACATTTGTGCCACGTTAACCAATCAGGAGCTTGCTCTTGTAGGGGCAAGCGCCTGTTGTTGGTGTCCCGGGGGAAAATCCTCCTGCCTACACCAACAACAATTCATCAAACTGGGCTCTGCTCAGTCAGAAGCACCGCTGAAAGCTTCCATCATCCAGGTTAAGTTTCTGGAGGAGTTTATGAGCTCACAGAGCTGGGTGCACCTCTGATAAAATCTAGTGGACTCAGACACTGCTCCAAACGAATCACAGCTGTTTTTCAGCCTTCATAAAGCACATAAACACAGTTATTTTCTCAATCCATGTAAGCCATTTAGCAACGAAGCAAGAGTCACCGGGGAGACAGAAGCCCTGCCATGAAGCCAATCCGCGTCTATTGCTCAGTTAATTTGACACGCGAATGAAGCGGATTTTGACGCACAAATGAAGCGAGTAAACTCAAATGTTCACGCCCCTATTTATGCGTGAATAGCGTGATTTATCCCCGCGTTCCACGTCTGGTGTGAACACAACAGAAGAACTCCTTTCATGCATCTTATTTTTCATGCGATCCAGAAAGGCAACTCTACTGAAAGGTTTGTTAAAACGGTCCCTTAATTTGTCAAAAATACATTTACTGTAGATTTTTTAAATAGTATAAATAATAAATAAATTTAAAAAATTCAATAGTTGCACAAGCTTAAAAATAACTTTCCCCAACACTGATATCTATGCTGATAGTTGGTGGTCCTCAGTACTAAGCAGGAATGACAAAACAAGATTTTTCAAGCCAGAAAAGGAAATATAGAGAGCAGCAGGAAGACCTGAGGTGTGAGACGTGTTTGAGGAGAGGCAGAAATGTCTCCAGATCTTCCTCTGGTATGATGGTCCACATCAGGTTGAGTGAAGCTGCAGTACAGTGCTGGAGTGTGAAGTGCAGCGCTGCACAATCAACAGAGTCCAGATCTCTGCTCTGCAGATTAATGCAGTTCCCCACCGAACTCAGAAGACTGGACACAAATCCAGCTGAGCGGCTCTCATAGATCTCTCTGATTACAGACAGCATAAAGGCAGAGCTCATCCTGTACAGACACATATCATATTCATCATTAGTCATTATACATAACATACTCATTTATTTTAAATCATAATTTGAGATTTCATAGGCAACGGATCAAAAGAAATAAACATTGAAGTCAGCCTGACACATATTGAAGTCACCTTTATTTCTATAGTGCTTTATGCAATGGGGATTGTGTCAAAGCCACTTTAAAAGCATAACAGGAATAAAATCTAAAGAAAAGAAATCAATACATTTTTGTAGAACATTTGAATTTCCAAATGAAATTGGTTGTGTGAGTAAAAAGTCAATCTCACCCTCACATCAGTAAACAAGCTGTTAGAAAAGATTTGCCATTTTAGTTTCTATAAAATGTTATAGGCTGGGACGGTGTATACGTCGCTAGCACTGTCACCTCACAGTAAGTAGGTCGCAAGTTAGTTTCGCTAGGTCTTTCTGTGTGGAGTTGTTCGCCCCATGTTTGCATGAATTTTCTCCGAGTGCACTGGTTTCCCTCACAGTCCAAACATATGCGGTATAAGTGAACTGGATAAAATAAATTGTTCATAGTGTGTGATTGTGTGTGAATGAGAAAGCGTACCAGCATTCCACTTTAGGCCAGGAACTCCAATGTCGTGTTGGTACGACACTTTGGGGAATCACTAAATGAATAATCATTCTGAAGCTGCAGTCACACCGGGCTTTGTGTGTGCGATATTCTGTCGTATGGCGCTGCGAAAAGGGGCTGGATTAAACAAGATGATTAGACATTTAAAAAGCTAGTGATTGCTCCATGTTTTAAATTTGTGTCCAGAGAGGTCCTGTTTTGATCCTCGATTGGTCTCACGCAGTCAAGTGATGCGATTTCACAGGTTAGAATTCACCAAGCTTGAACTTTGCACCGCAGCGAACTGCGAAACTTAACGCATGACCCTGCGTTTCCGGTCTGACGCATTCGCGTGCGTATGAATGGAAGTCTATGGGAGGAAAAGCCCAGTGTGACCGCAGCTTGAAGTGTAAAAAACACCTATGAATTGGTAGAGTGCAGCTCCCACAGGTGCTGCTAATCACAATAAGGCGAGTATACAGCCAGGACCTGTAGAAAAGCAAGCCAGACTTTTTGCTTCAAAGGCCTTACACAACTGAAGAGACATCTGCTGAGCTGAATCCAGAGAGATCAAGCTTCATTTATCCAGCTTGGGGGACGACACAGACAGCGGTTTTAGAGCTGGGTGATTCTCTCGTCTCTAGGCATTTCACTGGGTACTTCTAACAAGAGCAGTCCAACAAAAAAAAAAGAGTAGATTTTCCTAAGAGAGCAACAAGGTTAGGCAACATGTCTTTTTCCAAGACGGTGTTCCGACTGTGCGCTTCTCGTTGCAGTGGTTTTTATCTCTGTATGAAGGGCATGGGTACTGCATCACATGTTGGGGGTTCAGCATGTTGATGCGGTACTACAAGACAGCTCATGCTTCCATTGCGAGGGCATGTCTGTTACACAGCTGAGATAGTGGCTTGCACTAGCAAAAGCGTGAGCCATCCCTGTAGCTGCCTGCAAAAAAGGTGAGCACTTAGGCAGATCTGAGGATCACAGTGGGTGTTTATTCATCGCCTATTCGGCATCACTGTTGGGGGGTTTACCCAGGAGTCCTTGTGTTGAAAGAACAGCCTAGAGCTATAGGGCAGGTGTCTTCCGGCGGGCTAGAAAGACTGCTTCCCATCATAGAATGCCGTTAAGTCCGGTAAATGGACTGGGAAGCATCCCTGAGGCAGATCACTTGGAGAGAAGGAAGACCGTTCATTTCCAAGTAGAGGGCCGGGGATTCCCCCAGCAGATGAATGCAGAACACCGCTCTCAGACGATGGTATCCAAGAAAGAGCAGTTTCCTCTCACTTAGATTGCTCATATGAGACCACTTCAGCGCTGGTTTCGGATCAGGTCTCCACCCCGGAGACTCCACCAGAGAAGTCCAGGCCATCCTGTTGTTTCTCGCGAAACTGCACATTGCCAGTGCTTTTTTCCCTGCCCGAAGCCCCACTTGGCACAGATGCGCTAGCTCACAGCTGGCCCTGGGGCTTGTGCAATATGCGTTTTCACCAGCAGGCCCACTCGCACAGACCCTGTGTAAGGTCAGGGAGGGCAAGAAATGGGTCTTGAGTTTCTGAACTTGAGTTTCTGCCAACTCGCGACGGCCCCTCCTTGACAAATTTCTGAGAAAGCACTTCCTTTCTCAGAGATGGGGCACCCTATGGCACACATGCTGGTCTCTGGAATCTTCATGGGTGGTCTCTAGACGCAGCGCTGAAGACTTGGTGACTTAACGGTGCATCATCACTCAGGCTAGAGCATCCTCTGTGCGGCATGCCTATGCCCTGAATTGGAGTCTATACGCTGTGTGGTACATTTCTCACCAATTATATATATATTATATAAATTATATATCTTCGAGTAGAGCCAGTTTCCTCAAGTTTACTGGTTAATTCTGGTCTGTAAACGGAGAAAACCATTTGAAACACGCTTGCTGTGGCATTCTCCCTAATCCCAAAAAATTTGTGCACTCATTCTACTCAGCTTAGCAAGTTCCCAATCTGGCAAACCATGGAGAGTTCCTCCAAGACCTCCAACACAAAAAACTGCTAAAAAAAACCTTTTTAAAGCTTTCGTTTAAGTAAGTAAGGGCCTGAGGATGCTGGAGGACTGCATTCTTGGTAATGATTGTGCGCCCATGCAGTGCTTGGCAAACTGACACAACATTGGAGTTCTATCACGCTGGAGAACGAAACGGTTAAGAAGGTAACCCATATTCTGCAAGGGAGCAAATGGAGATGATGTGTCTCACAAGCCACAGGCCCTCCGACTTATAGCTTAACTTAAAGTCTTCCTCACTCTCTGCAGCTGATGGGTTTATACTCAGCTGATAGTAATTGCCATCAGCTGCACGAAGCCAACTCATAGGCATTCAATGGCTCATTTTCTTATTCTTCAAAGTGATTGGCTATCTAGCAATATCCTCCAAAAGTGTCATCATGACACAGCATCTCCATTCCCTCCCTCTAGGAACGTGGGTTACGCTCGTAACCTTTTTGTTACATCCATAACCAGGACGTTTCCCAGTACTAGGGGTTCATGAGTGTACTCTCAGTGCTTGGTTGCGGATGAAACATAAAGATATAAATATATGCCAGCGTAATTTGTGGTTCATTGCACTGCGGTGACCCCCGATGGAGCAGAGAATAAGCCAAAGAAATGTGAGTAAAATATTACAAGAGCACATAAAACAAAAACTACAGTACATGCACACAAATACAAATGCTGTAAATGGCTTGGATATGTCTTTTATTTTATTTAGTTAATTTTCTACAATATATAAGTTAGTGTGCGTGTATATTATATATATTTTTCTATGTTATATGTATATTTTGATGTTTACAGTACTTAATTTGTATTACAGAAGTGTTCAGTCTGAAAAGGAAGTCTTTTATTTTGAATTGATTACTATAATGGACATAAACGGATACATGGAAGGAGATCGTACCTGGTCACAGCGTCTCAGCAATACGTTCTGCAACCGTCTAAAGGTTTGGCTCCTGAGTTAATTGGAGAACAACGTACTGACACTTCATATTTCTATGTATTTGTTGTATTGATATTAAGTGATGTTTATTTCTATACAGTTTTCATGTCTGTTTGTTTCACAGTTTGTTTATACAATGTTTTTGTTTTTCTTAATACACAGCTCTTATGGGTCGATTTTCTGGAGATTTGTGTATATGTTGCGCTCAAATAAATCGTGGGAAAACATGAGTGAAAGAGTTAATCATTTATTGAGCCAGGCAGCTACAAATGCAATGTGCAAAAATAAATAGCTTTTAATAATTGCTGCAATGCTTTAAACCTTTAGAATAGTAAATAGTAGATGCATAGTGTCGTAAAATTTCTTGTCAGTCATTAAAATTATTTAATTTAAAGTGTTTTCAAATGAGTTTTTTGAGAAGGAACTAATTTATTATGTGGTTTACCGTTTAAATGTAATCCTGTTCAGAAGTGGCAGAATTTCTCTTATGTTCCACTGATCATTGCTCTTCCTGAAGTCCACAGTGATTTGCTGAATTCTGTGCTGTAGGAAATAGTGAAGCTCTCTCCAGTTCAAGGAACAGGAAGTCAGATCTCCATTCACTCTCTGAAGAAAACATTGAGTCAGTTCCTCTTCCTGAGTTTCATAGACAGACTTAATCAGCCCCTGAAGAGTCTCTTTGGATGGTCTAAAAACATACACATTTAAAACAAACAAAACATTTATTATGCTTTATGTAAGAACAAATATAATTTGAACACTGAACTGCTGAAACATTTCCTAGGGTCAGACCTGAGAGTCAGTGGGCCCTGGTGACACAGTAGGACAGACAGGGAAACAGGCTGAATATTGCATTTAATCAAGTTCAGACAGTGGATGGTCCAGAGTCTCAGAAGGATGGCCAAACTGCTCAGGACCGTTGACAGACTTCTCTCTGAATGCGATGTATTATTCGGTTCAAGTATGAGTTCATTAACAGTGACAGGAGCTTGAACCTTCAGAGACCTCATTGACTGCACTATTCTCACCATCATATAACCACTCAGCCTGAAGAAAAAAAGAAAGAAAATGTAAATAAAACAAAATTCCAATTCAGAAAAACTAAATGATCAACATTTAAAACATCGTGTAATCCTGTCTGCACCTGAGGGTTTGTATGTGTTTAACACGTCTGAAAAGAAGTCTTGTTCCTCTGATAGAGATTACTTTTGGTCTTAATATGAGGTTGAGTCTTTCAGAAGAGAAAGACAGAAATTTCCCCACAGATCTGCAGGTTTTGGTGGTTAAAGGCAATTCAAGACTGATGGAGAAATCAAGAAGCTCAAACAGTGAAGTCATCAGCTCTGAATCCTTTTTGAACTGGACCAGTTTAATGAGAGTTAATAAACTCTGCTCAGAACAGCTGAAAAGACAATAAAATACTTCATTAAACTGACAGAATGTTTTCAGATTTTAATGTTAATTTAACATTGTACTGTATTTAACAAATATATAAAAATAATTAACTGAGATCTTTAATAATTAAATATATTACAGCTGTCAGTAGCTGTTGTAAATTCAGTACCTGAGCTGTGAGATGAAGGGCAGACACTGGAGGAATCTCCTCACTTCACTCTCTTCCTCTGAACATCCTCTCAGCTCTACTGGTTTGTTTTCTATTTGGAGTTTTAGCACTTTTAGGAGGACAGAAGACTTTCTCTCTGAGAGATCTATGATCCAGAGATTAGGAGTCTGAAAAATTGACTTTAATGCTGGAAGGAAACTCCAGCCTGTTTGAGTCTCATAGTCCTTCACGTGTGAGCAAAGATCCAGCAAAAAATCACACTGTGTAAATATCTCAGTTGCTTCATAAGGAAAAGAGCTGTATGTGCAGACTGATGTTAAGAGATTCAGCATCTGCTCTCCTGTCTCTGCTGCTTTAATGAAAAGTTTTAAAACAAACTGCACTGCACTCCTGCTCCAATAGTCAAACCTGTTGTCAGATGATGAAACATCAGTATAAACAGACACATAACAGAACAAAAACTAGGCTGCACTTTTGTATACAGTTAAAAATAGGTCAATCAGATGAAACAAAAATCAAATGGATGACTTAATGTAAAAGCAAAGCAATAATTTAATATGAAATATCTACTGCTTCAGACACGTGCACACATAGGGCTCAACCTGTGCAGTGCACATGCCCTTTTTAGTCATGGATAGAAAGTGCCCTTCCAAAATGATCTGAGGTGCCCCGCTCCACCCCCCCTCCCACCTGCTCTTCAGTTCGTGACAACCATCCATAGTAGGTGATTAACGTTAAAAAGGCTAAAAAGTCTAAAGTTTAGTACCTGAGCTGTGAGATGAAGGGCAGACACTGGAGGCAACTCCTCACTTCACTCTCTTCCTCTGAGCATTCTCTCAACTCTGCTGGTTTCTTCTCTGTTTGGAGTTTCAGCACTTCCAGGAGGATGGCGGTCTTTCTCTCTGAGAGATCTATGATCCAGACATCAGGAGACTGGAAAACTGACTGTAATGCTGGAAGGAAACTCCAGCCTGTTTGAGTCTCATGGTTTTTCAGATTTGAATAAAGATACAGCAGGAAATCACTCTGTGTAAATATGTCAGTCATTTGATAAGTATAAGAGCTGTATATGCAGATTGATAATAACAGTTTCGGCATCTGCTCTCCTGTCTGTGTCTCAATCTCTGTAGCTTCAATGAAGAGTCTCAGAAGAAATCTGCTTTGAACAGGTTCATTCAGATTAGAGAAACTGTAACACAGAAATGAAAAAAAAAGAGAAAAATTATGAACGAATTTTTACACATAATCCAATTAAAAACCTTCTTGCTTCCTGTTATGAAATGTCAAAAAAATATTTAGAAACCAATCCTCATAACTGTAAAAGCATATATATATATATATATATATATATATATATATATATATATATATATATATATATATATATATATATATATATATATATATATTAGGGGTGTAACGGTTCACAAAAATCACAGTTCGGTTCGATACGACACAGTGGTGTCACGGTCCGGTATGTTTTCAACACAGCAAAAAGTGAAAAAAGCCAGAGGATTTCTCTGATTTTATTTTTTTTATGCATTAAAACTAACATAATAAAAGTATGATCTTGTTTTTTTTTTTCTTTTACTTTAAACAGTGATGGAGCTTTACATATGGGGTTTCTGCTAAGCAGCAAATAAAACAAATCCTTTTTAATAACCAAAAATCTGCTTATAAAAAAATACATGTAATATTGTAGTAGTTATAAATAAAAAATTAAATAAAAAGAACAATTTAGTTTTTATATGGAACTCAGTTTCAATCAATTTAAGTAATTTTTTATTTTAGAAAGATGAGCGTCCACCTTTTCTTCAGACAGCACAGATCTGCTTGATTTGATTGTCACCTGCCATTTTAGTGGATCTGAAAACAGGAATTATCTGACTGAAATGGGCTAATGAATGAATAATATAACTGGGCTCTATTACATTTAACATTTTCTTAAAACCCGAAATTTCCACTACCGATTAAGGTCTCACAGGGCTCGAAATTAACCTTGTTTCTTGGTAGCACCAGTGCTCCTAACTTCAACAATTTAGGCGCACCAGACAAAATTTAGTTGCACCCATCAGAAATTATGAGCACCGTTACTACATGTTTTATATTAACAAATTCTATTATATATAAACACTCTAACAAATAAACACTCTAACAAATAAACAAAAATCTGCATGTGCTCACCACCCCTGCACGCACTGCTTGACGTGAATGAGATAAACTGAATTAACAATAATAACTGCTGTTCTCACGGGTTGTGTCTGATATTAAACAGATGATATTGACATATAACTTATTTGCATATGTCATCTTAATAGCAATAACCGTCTTTTCATGAGCTGCAATATAAGTTTTATTTCAGTGAATGCATGCTCTTTAGCGATGGTAATCGCGGTGTCAGTCGCACGATTGACGGCATCATGATGATTAAATGAAGGATTAAATAACGTTAGAACACCTCGTGCTTAATGTGTAGATTCACTGTTACCTGAAAACTCCGTCGCACCGGCTTTACGGAGAATGCTTTAGTCATTTTCATAGCGGACTTTAACCACTGGAAGTCTTTTATCCACTCTTTGAAAAGTGTAAATGCTGGATTGACATTCAGCACATGATCCCTAATCAGATGTGTCATTATTTGTAACTTTAGGTGGTTTCTACGACTAAATCTGTCAGTGTTGTTTTCATTCGTATCCAGACCTTTACGTTTTCGTGGCTGTCATTGGAACTGAGTGATTGACAGCTGATAATAACCAATCCATTCGCGTTCTGTTCTAGCGCAATGAACCAATAAGAAGAGCTTGAAGGCGGGGCAAACATTGCGGGCTTTGTTTACTGCAGCAAGTTGACATGTCAACTGTTTTAAACTATTCCTGAGCACTGCGTTTGGTGTTTTTAGGTGCAAAGATGCTTAATGCATGAATGCCTCCTAATTCCGCGCATGTGGTGAACATTTTGCTGTGAAAACAACAATTGTGTGCACTCACAAAAATGCTCCTAAATATATTTTGAGGTTGCATAGAAAAAATTTCGGGTGCATATGCGACCAAAATGGTCGCAATGTCGAGGTCTGTCTCATATCCACAGCTATAAATGTACAGATTGCCTCGGTGATTTGTTTTGCCCTGTTCGAATCTGTAGGAATTGCCTGTCTGAATGCTGCGAGGATAGTTGCATGTAGTGCGCGTGTTTTCCAGTTTTCGTCTAATTCCAGTAACTGATTGCATGATGTCAGTGTAAATGAGTTGACATGATCAAATATTACCGCTAAAATAGCTTACTGTCATAGCAGATGTCATTGTTTTTTTTCCCACCACTCTCTTGCTATCACCCTCACAACTTACAAGGAAACCAAAGTGCTCCCAAACGTGTGCCTGACTGGAGTAGTGTTTGGAGGTGGGCGGGAAAGGCAGCATATGTTGCCTGTCACGTCATTTGGGATTCCTTGTTGAGCTTTGTTGTGCTCAAAACATTATATTTTGTACACTTATTCTCTTTTATCTTTTTAGATATTAGTCTGAATCGTTCGGTTTGTAATGCGTACCAAACCGAAAGTCTACCGAACGGTTCAATACAAATACGCGTATCATTACACTCTTTATATATATATATATATATATATATATATATATATATATATATATATAAAGTCTAGGCAAATTATCCTCCAACTTTGCATTAACTCATTCCTCTCCATGAAGTCAGTTTCTAAGACAAACTAGATTCTTTATCGTCTGAAAATGTAAATGAACTCTGCAAAGTAGTCTGCCGAAATTTAACATTACTTTCAACACTATTTGTTTGGGAGTGTAACTTGCTGGCATCAACAGTGTGTACAGCATTCAAGTGATACTGCACTTCACACTTGAAGTACTACGGTGATATATAAACTCTGCTTTGCACTAGTAACATATAGCTTTCGTTTTGTCAACTTATCCAGCACCGAACTGAGAGAGATCCTATAAAGTTCTCCTTTGTCAAATGCTTGCTATGTCTTTTTTGATAATTCTCTGGAACATATCTAAAACTAAACTGTAAGCACTTCTCCTATTGTGTCGTGTCCAAAGACATTACTACAAGTTATTGTATATTATTGTTCACCATCAGAAAAAATATATAACAAGTTTGGAACAAGTAAAATGTGAGATAATGGTAACAGAATTTTCAGTTTTGGATGAACTCTCCTTTTAAAGGTGAGTATGGTGAATTTAGGGTGAAATATCCTTTAATATATTTTATTTAGGGATGCTAACGATTGCTTGATCTATTGATTGTCAATAACCCTTTAACTGATAGACCTTATCGATGACTGATCAGCATGGACATTTAAAGGTTAAGTTATGCTTTGCGCTGTGAAATGCAAACATGCATTACATAATGAAGTGTGTGCAGTTAACCTTACCTTAGAAGTCCCATTCTTGACATGGCATATTGCAGGATCCATAAAACCCTGTTTTGCACAGATCCTGGTTATATCCGCAGGTGTTTTAACCAATTTTATCTTACAGACTGGCACCAATAGGCCTATACAGACTCTCATTTTAAAAATCGTGCATCGCGGCCGACTCACTGTAAAACTCAGACAGCTACGTCAGGCCAAGGAGGTTGCTTACAGGAATGGGGAGAGGGCCTTATATAAGCAGGCCAAATACACACTGAAAAAGGAGATCAGAGTCGCAAAAAGGAACTATTCTGAGAAACTAAGGAGTCAGCTCTCTTTCAGCGACTCAGCATCCGTGTGGAAAAGTTTGAAAAACATCACAAACTACAAGACACCATCCCCCAGCACTGTAGACAATGAACGACTTGCAAACGACCTGAATGAGTTTTACTGCCGGTTTGAGAAAACCCCCCACACCCACTCTAAACTGCTCTTCACAACACCATTAACACCTCCACCACCACCCGCCTCCCCCATACCTGCACTTCAGTTCAGTGAAGATGAGGTGCGTCAGGTCTTCCAGAAACAAAAGAGGAAAAAAGCACCAGGCCCAGATTTTATAACACCAGCCCGTTTAAAATCCTGTGCTGACCAACTGGCCCCCATCTTCATCCTGATCTTCAACAGATCACTGGAGCTGTATGAAGTGCCCTCCTGCCTCAAACGCTCCACCATCATCCCCATCCCAGAGAAACCCAGACTCACAGGACTAAATGACTACAGACCGGTGGCGCTAACATCTTTGGTCATGAAGTCTTTTGAAAAACTGGTGCTGGCCCACCTGAAGGACATCACTGAACCCTCACTGGACTCTCTTCAGTTTGCATACAGAGCAAACAGGTCTGTGGATAAGGCAGTAAATATGGGACTGCATTATGTTCTGCAACACCTAGACAGACCAGGGACCTATGTGAGGATCTTGTTTGTTGACCTCAGCTTGGCGTTTAACACTATCACCCCAAAACTTCTCCTGCCCAAATTAACTCAGCTCTTTGTGCCCACCTCTGTCAGTCAGTGGATCTACAGCTTCCTAACGGACAGGCAGCAGCTGGTGAAGCTGGAAAAATTCTCATCTAGTATCCGCACAATCACTGCTCTTCTCCCTGTACACTTCAAAAGACCCCTCTGTCAAGCTCTTGAAGTTAGCAGACGACACCACACTTATTGGCCTCGTTCAGGACGGTGATGAGTCTGCTTACAGACAGGAGGTTAAGGAGTTGGCTGTCTGGTGCAGTCACAACAACCTGGAGCTCAACACGCTCAAAACAGTGGAGATGATAGTGGACTCAGGAGAAACCCCCCTGCTCTCCCCCCACTGAGCATCATGGACAACATTGTGGCAGTGTCATGGTCTGTCATCTGCATGTTGTCGTCACGTTTATTTGTTTTGTTTTCTCGGCGCACATGGCGTTATTTTGACAGCTCGCCATGTGCTCCGCTGTCTCACCACACCCACTTGAAATTCTACTCATTAGATCACTAGTTCATTCACACCTGCCTGTAGTTTACCTTCATTAGTCTTCCTATTTATTCCTCCCGTTCTCACTGTCCTGTACCTTATCGTTCGCGTGTCTTACCTTACGATCCTGTATTATAAAATCTTGTCCAGTCCTGTCTCGTCCCGTTTCTGTTTAGGCTCCAGTGCCAGTCTTTAATGTTTGTCTTGGATTTCCGCCTTTTTTCTCCTTAGTCAGACCGTCCCTGCTGCTGATCAGCCGCGGCTTCCTCACCTCTCCGCACTTCCTGCTGTAGTTCCCCTCTACCGCCCAACAGCGATCTTACTCTCCAGCCGACATTCACTCCACCTGCTCTCTCTCGTCCTGGCTGCCGGCGCACCGGCATTAACCCCTTGCTGGCTGACGATTTGGATTGCCGTGCGCCTCCCGCTGTAACATTTTTGCTTTCACTTTCTTTTGCATTGACTTTATTTATTGACGGCTTGGACTGCCGTGCGCCTCCTGTTGGGACAGTTGGTATTGCATTATTTTTCTTTTGCTTTAAAACTATTTATTGGCAAATTAGACTGCCGTCTGCCCTCTATAGGCCATCCTTGGTTTTTATATTCTTTTATTTTTTGCCTGGATATTTTTTTATCCCTCTGTGGGTTTTCCATCCCTCTCTGCTGGAGGTTTTTGTTATTGCCCAGTCAGCTAGATAAATAAAATTATATTTTGACCTGCACCTGAATCCTCTTGCCTTCTTCCTTGACAGAACGATAAGGTCATCATGGATTCAGCAGGTTCGGACCAGGTGCGAACTGCGCTCGCCCAGCAGGGTGCACTCTTGGGTCAACATGCCACCCAGCTCACCACCACCTCCAGAGAGGTGGAGATGCTCACTGCCCAGGTGGTAGAGCTCAATGCACGGATTGAGTCCAGCATGAGGCTGCAGGATCCAGACAGGTTGCTTCTCCTCTCATCACACACCACCACGATCCAGAGCCCCATGCCAACAATCCACCACCGTATGATGGAGACCCCAGCTCCTGTCGGGCCTTTTTAATCACAGTGTGCGCTTGTTTTTGCCCTACAACCCCGCCGTTATGCCTCAGAGGCCTCCAGGGTGGCATATGTCCTGACCCTGCTTACTGGGAGAGCATGCGAGTGGGGAACTGCAGTCTGGGACGCCACGGCACCTTTCTGCCGCTTTTTTGATGAATTTAAGGAAGAGATGATTAAGCTATTTGACCGGTCTGCACAGGGAGATGAGGCGGCCACCCGGTTGGCACGACTGACCCAGGAGGGTCGCTCCGTCACTGACTATTCTATTGAATTCAATACATTAGCTGCCACTTGTGACTGGAATGAAGGGGCCCTCCGGTTCAGATTTTTTGAAGGTCTGCATGAGGAGATCCAAGATGAGATCTCTTCTCATGAGCTTCCTCGTCACCTGGAGACTCTTATTGACCTGGCTCTACGTGTGGAGCTACGCCTTCGCCGCCAGTGGCGGTCTGTCTATTTTTACTGGAGGGTTGATGACATCCTCCCCCAACAAACCTCCTCTACTCCCTCATCCGATGCCGAGCCCATGCAGATGGGACGTATGCGTTTACGCCTCAGGAGAAGAAGGACCGCCTAGCTCGTGGCATGTGCCTTTACTGTGGCAAACCAGGGCACTTTGCCATCAAGTGCCCTTTAAAAGCCAGGGCCCATCAGTAAACCAGGGGATCCTGGTGGGCGCCTCTCCCTGTCTGAATTCCCCCGTCTCGCACCCTGTTGCCCATCACCATTCAACATGAGGGATCCCTCATCTCCAGCTCTGCCGTGCTCGATTCGGGGGCCGAGGGCAATTTTCTGGACAGTTCCACTGCCAAGCAGTGGGGTATTCCCGCCATCCCCCTCCCTTCCCCCATTTCTGTCTGGTCGCTGGCGGGTCAGCTCATCTCTACCACTACCCACATCACCCCTCGTGTAAGTCTTGTCGTTTCTGGCAATCACCGTGAGGCCATTGAACTGTACCTTTTTGATCCACCAGGTTCCCCTGTTGTCTTGGGGCATCCCTGGCTGGTACGGCACAATCCTCACGTTGATTGGTCCGGGAATTCAGTGTTGGCCTGGAGTCAGTCTTGTCTTGCTTCTTGTCTGGGTTCTGCCTTGTCTCCTGGTTCTTTGTGTTCTGTGTTGCAGGAGAAGACTGTTGATGTAACTAAGGTCCCGGTTGAGTACCATGGTCTTCGCCAGGTCTTTAGCAGGTCTCGGGCTGGATCCCTCCCTCCTCATCGACCATACGACTGTGCCATTGACCTCCTCCAAGGCACTTCTCCACCCAAGGGTCGCTTGTATTCCCTTTCTGGTCCAGAAAGAGAGGCTATGGACAGGTATATTCAGGAATCACTTAGTACTGGTCTCATCCGTCCCTCATCATCACCTGCGGGTGCGGGCTTCTTCTTTGTAAAGAAGAAGGATGGCTCCCTGCGTCCATGTATCGACTACAGAGGGCTGAATGACATCACAGTTAAAAACAGGTACCTCTTACCTCTTACGTCATCTGCCTTTGAGTTGTTGCAGGGAGCCCGGGTCTTTACCAAATTAGACCTCTTTAACGCTTACCACTTGGTGAGCATCCGTGAGGGAGATGAGTGGAAGACAGCCTTTAATACCCCTACGGGACACTTTGAATATCTTGTCTTACCTTTTGGTCTGACCAATGCCCCAGCTGTCTTCCAGGCCCTGGTTAACGACGTGCTGAGAGACATGGTAAACAAGTTTGTCTTCGTGTACCTGGATGATATTCTCATTTTCTCATCCTCTTTACAGACACACTCATCATGTGCGTCAGGTCCTCCAACGACTACTAGAGAACCAACTCTTTGTTAAGGCGGAGAAGTGCGAGTTCCACACTAAGTCGGTTACATTCCTGGGGTATGTCATCTCGGCTGAGGGAATAAAACCTGATACCGCCAAGATAAGGGCCGTTGCTAAGTGGCCAGTCCCCAACACCCGCATGGCTCTGCAGCGTTTCCTGGGTTTTGCCAATTTCTATAGGCGCTTCATCAGGAACTTTATTCAGATTGCTGCACCCTTAACGGCTCTCACCTCCACTAAGGTATTGTTCAGGTGGAACACACAGGCTCAGGAGGCCTTTGATGCTCTTAAGTCCCGTTTCGTCTCTGCTCCTGTCCTTTCTATTCCAGATCCTGAACAACAATTCATTATCGAGGTAGATGCCTCTGATGTTGGGGTAGGCGCGGTCTTATCTCAGCGGTTCTCAAAGGATGGGAAGGTGCACCCTTGTGCCTTCTTCTCTCATCGCCTGAGCCCAGCAGAACGTAATTACGACATTGGTAATAGGGAGCTGTTGGCAGTCAGGCTGGCTTTGGGTGAGTGCAGTCACTGGCTGGAGGGAGTAGTGCACCCCTTCTTGGTCTGGACGGACCATAAGAACCTACAGTATATCCGTTCAGCCAAGAGGTTGAGCGCACGCCAGGCCCGCTGGGCACTCTTCTTTGGCCGATTCAACTTCAGTCTCTCGTACCGGCCAGGGTCCAAAAATACTAAACCTGATGCCCTCTCTCGGCTGTTCGAGGTCCCCAGTGAGGAGTCCCTAATTGGACCCATCCTCCCCGAGGGAGTGGTGGTTGAGTCCCTCTCCTGGGGCATCAAGCATCAGGTAATTAAGGCCGGTCGAGGGACTGAGGTGCCAGAAGGGTGTCCGGAGGGTCGGCTGTTTGTGCCGGTTGCGCTGCGTCCCGAGGTCCTCCGGTGGGGGCATGCATCCAGGCTGGTTTGTCATCCAGGAATTTGGAGGTCACTGGCTGCCATCCGCCAGCGATTTTGGTGGCCCTCTCTAAGGCTGGACATCAGGCAGTTTGTGTTGGCTTGCTCCGTTTGTGCCCAGAACTAGACTTCTAACCAAGCACCTGTTGGTCTGCTCAAGCCCTTGCCCATTCCCTCTCGTCCATGGTTATACCTGGCCCTTGATTTTGTTTCTGGCCTTCCCCCCTCAAGAGGAAACACTGTCATCATGACTGTAGTAGACCGTTTTTCTAAAGCAGCCCATTTTATTCCTTTGCCCAAGCTTCCCTCAGCCAAGGAAACAGCTCAAGCTATGGTTGACCATGTCTTCCGGATTCATGGCCTTCCGGTTGATGTGGTCTCTGATAGGGGACCACAGTTTGTTTCCCGGTTTTGGAGAGAGTTCTGTCGACAGATCGGAGCCTCAATGAGTCTTTCTTCAGGATTTCACCCTCAGACCAATGGGCAATGTGAGCGAGCCAACCAGGATCTCGAAAGAACCCTCCGCTGCCTGACCTCCCAGAATCCTTGTTCCTGGAGCCAACAGCTCTCATGGGTTGAGTACGCCCATAATTCCCTGCCAGTAGCATCTACATGTATGTCCCCATTTCTCTGTTCCATGGGTTATCAACCTCCTTTGTTCCCCTCACAGGAACCTGACGCTGCAGTTCCGTCAGCCTTGGCCTTTGTTCGACGGTGCCGCCGCACCTGGATGAGGGCTAAGGAGGTCTTGGCTCAGACCTCTAGATGGACCAAAGCAGCAGCCGACCGTCATCGGACCTCCCCACCTGAATATGTGTGTGGTCAGAAGGTATGGTTATCCACCAAGGACCTGCCTCTTAGGGTAGCCTCACGTAAATTGGCTCCCAGGTTCATTGGCCCATACCTCATCACCAAGGTCTTGAGTCCGGTGGCAGTTCGGCTCAAGTTGCCTCCCACTCTTGGTCGGGTACACCCTGTTTTTCATGTATCCAGGGTTAAACCTGTGTTTAGATCTAGATGGTTCTCCTGCATACAGTGTCAGGAGACTGCTGGATGTAAGACGCCGGGGCATGGGTTTTCAGTATCTAGTGGACTGGGAGGGTTATGGTCCTGAGGAGAGGAGTTGGATTCCGGGCTCGGCATGTTCTGGATCGGGCATTGATTGTGGACTTTCACCAGCGGCAGGGTAAGCCCCTCCCCTGAGGCGCCAGGTGGCGCTCCTAGGGGTGGGGGTACTGTCATGGTCTGTCACCTGCATGTTGTCGTCACGTTCATTTGTTTTGTTTTCTCGGCGTACATGGCGTTATTTTGACAGCTCGCCATGTGCTCCGCTGTCTCACCCCACCCACTTGTCATTCTACTCATTAGATCACTAGTTCATTCACACCTGCCTGTAGTTTACCTTCATTAGTCTTCCTATTTATTCCTCTTGTTCTCACTGCCCTATACCTTATCGTTCGCGTGTCTTACCTTACGGTCCTGTATTATAAAAACTTGTCCAGTCCCGTCTCGTCCCGTTTCTGTTTAGGCTCCAGTGCCAGTCTTTAATGTTTGTGTTGGATTTCCGCCTTTTTTCTCCTTAGTCAGACCGTCCCTGCTGCTGATCAGCCGCGGCTTCCTCACCTCTCTGCACTTCCTGCTGTAGTTCCCCTCTACCGCCCAACAGCGATCTTCCTCTCCAGCCAAGATTTACTCCACCTGCTCTCTCTCGTCCTGGCTGCCGGCGCACCGGCATTAACCCCTTGCTGGCTGACGATTTGGATTGCCGTGCGCCTCCCGCTGGAACATTTTTGCTTTCACTTTCTTTTGCATTGACTTTATTTATTGACGGCTTGGACTGCCGTGCGCCTCCTTTTGGGACAGTTGGTATTGCATTAGTTTTCTTTTGCTTTAAAACTATTTATTGGCGTTTTAGACTGCTGTCTGCCCTCTATAGGCCATCCTTGGTTTTTATATTCTTTTATTTTTTGCCTGGATATTTTTTTATCCCTCTGTGGGTTTTCCAGCCCTCTCTGCTGGAGGTTTTTGTTGTTGCCCAGTCAGCTAGATAAATAAAATTATATTTTGACCTGCACCTGAATCCTCTTGCCTTCTTCCTTGACAGGCAGCAGTGGAGTCATTCAGGTTCCTGGGCACCACCATCTCTCAGGACCAGTGGTGTAGTCCTAAAAAAAGGTGGTGTACTATTGCAACCAACCCAAATTTTAAATGAAAGTAGGCAAATAAACGACGAAAGTCAATGTTTCTTTGATTCATTAGAGATATATATATATATATATACATATATATAATTTAACATCAGTTACCTGTAACTATTAACTTCCACGAAAGGAAAAACAAATACTATGTCAATGGTTACAGGTTTCCAGCTTTCTTCAAAGTATCTTCTTTTGTGTTCAACAGAGGGAAAAAAGACAAACCGGTTTGGAACAAGTAAAGGTTGAGTTAATGATGATTTTTTATTTTTATTATTTTTTTTTTTTTTGTGGAAAACTATCCATTTAAAAAGAAAAAAAACAAAAAACTAATTTGTTTGTTTTAAATGGAGATGCTAATAATCCAGCCCCCAGCAGACCCAGAGATTGGCTGAATATATTACGCTGTGGTAAAACCCAACTGTTTAACTCTAAAGGGACTCTAAAGGGATACTGTACAAAAAAATCAAGACAGCTATATCAAGTACTGTATGTTGTTAACATACTGTAAAGTTAAAATAAAAAACTAAAATCAGAAAAACAAAGGCAAAGCACACTTCTTCAAAAATTCAAATAAGCTACAGTATGTAGCTTATTTAATCATTTTAATATTGAAACTCACTTTCTTTACTGGCTTATTAGTTTACATTTAATAGGTTCCTTTAAAGAGCCCATATTATGGGTTTTTGAAAATGCCCTTCCATCCAATCTGAAAGTGTACAGTGTTTAAAACTATTGATTCATCTATAAAAGAGTCGACTCATAGTGCTTCAAACGAGTCGTCTTGATAACGAGTCATTAGGTGTTTCGTGATGACGCGGCTACGAAACACAAGTAGTTGCGCGCAAACCCGGGACATTTGAAACCTGCGGCCCCGCCCACTAACACAGAAAAAAAGCCCCCCCCCCCACACACACACACAGAGACACACACAGACACCGGTCGAATGAAGTCACGCTGTGCAGATGGATATTATTGACAGTTCACCCAAAGATGAAAGCTCAGCAATATAGTCTAGCCTTGAGCAGTTCTAGTGCTTCTGGAAACTACATGCTTAAAAAGAAGACTTCATTGGTTTGTTAAAGGAAGGATCAGTAAAGACTGTCAGAACATGGATCAGTGCATCATGGATCAGTTTCTTCCCCCATTTCACAAGTGTAAGTACGTGTGATTAAAACTGTTGCCTCGTTTACTCTAGCTTGCAAATTATGTATTTAGTTGTGTTTTGTTACTTGTAACCACGTGTATTGTATCTGGTTAACTCTTTATGTTCTCATATCGCGTGTAAAGCCACGTTGAAAACGCGACGCGTACAGCTTTGTTTACGGATCGCCAGCTATTCCTACACACATGCAACGGTCAAGTTTTAAAATATTTCAGCTCAGGTTCGAGGGAGCTGTCTAAATTGCACCCAGCAAGCTGAACTGCCGCTCTAGTCTAGGCGAACGGTGAGTGTGTGTGTGTGTGTGTGTGTGTGTGTTGCGCAGGGCCGGTTCAGCTGAACTGCCGCCCTCAACCCGAAAGTGAAAACGAAAGTGACCCGTTAGCAACGTGAGGACCGGGGGGTGTCGCAGATATAACCGAGGACGCGGGTGGTGAGGGAGGTGTCGCGGACGTCTCCCTCTGTATTGGTGTTGTGTCTTCTAAGGAGGAGGAGGAGGTGTTTGTGTGTGTGTGCGTGTGTGTGTGTGTGTGCGTGTGTGTGTGTGTGTGTGTGTGTATCTGTGTGGAAAGAGCAGGTGACGGGCTCCTCGCCAGTTCACGGAGTTTTTGCTCAATAAAATAGTTTGTCGTCTGTTTTTTTTAAAGTCCATCGTCTGTATTTCACCCACTGGCAGCCAAAATCCACACCTTACACTATGAAGCGTGTATGCACTGTGACTACTTTTATATTGTTGATTAGCTGCTGGGCATTTCACTTTGTTTCGCGCTGAAGGCTGTCAGTTTTGACCAATCGCAGCAGGCTGTCATCGGTCCAATCAGCGCAGATTAGCTTCGCGCTGAGGAGGGGTTTGGGTACAAATGAATCGCTGAACGAATAATATGGGAGTCGCTGGGATAATTAGGTAAAAATAAATGCAGATTATAAGACCATCAAAGTGTTTTTTGACCTTGCATGCATATTAGACTGTTGTTGGAGACCCTTAAAACCTAAATATGACCCTATTTCATCTATAATATGGGCTCTTTAAACATGCTTGTTGTTTTAAATCAAGCAGTTAGGAGTCTGTCCTCTGCTGTCACTATTATATACTAGTAATTTCCCTTTCAAATTGCATATTGTTACACGTGTAAGTAAGAATTTAAAATAATACACTTAACAATGTTTGACTAATATGGTAGGGTAAGGGTTGTATACCAAACTAGCAGTATTCCACTGTATTTCATAGACAGGCAAAGCCATTTGCGTTCTGAATGAGCCAAATATGCTCAACATACCGGTTTACTGTAGTACAAATCATTTTCTATATTCAATAAATTTTTCCATATATTAAATAAATAAAACAACCACTTTATAAATTCATAATAGCATAAATATGAACATGAAAATGTACAGGCTACTTTACATATTTCACTATCATAATATAAGTCATAATAGGAAAAATAAATAATAAGATACAACACGTGATGTTCCACTCTGATATGCAGTTGAAATGAGTAGAGTGGTTCTGTCACTGTGTTTAGTCCTGTGCATGAATGTATGCTATGGTTAATGCCACATGCAGTATAATGTGTTTTATTTCATAGTTAATTTTGAAATAAACACAGGGAAATGTTCGTTAAGAGCTACATTTTCGCTGGAGGAAACAGCTGTGAGGATGAGGGGAGCGCCGAGGAAACAGTAGATGGGGAAACCCGAATGCTCCTCCATGACCCGTTGGGGCACAACTGATAGAAGAGTTTCTGTATATGCAGATATTATAACAATCTTTCGATAAACACACAAACCTTGTCTCGCACTGCACAGCTGTGATTTGCTGATTAAATATAAAACTTTAGAATAATAAACGGAGAGGCGGAAGTCTGCCACCATTTTCATATCAAAATTAAAGGGGACTGAGGCGATAATATAATAGTGTACAGTATGAGCTAATCGCAAAACTTTTAGGGGGGCTGAATAGATATAAATAAATATAGGAGGGCTAAAGCGACGAACATGCTGTTTTATAATTTTTTATAACATTCTGAGGTGTTAGTCAGAAAGTCCATAACCCAGTTGCAGAGAGATGTGTCAATATCCAGGTCCCTAATTTTGATCATTAACTTAGATACTATGACAGTGTTGAATGCTGAACTGAAGTCAACAAACAGCATTCGTGCATAAGTGTTTTTATTGTCCAGGTGTGTGAGTACAGAGTGCAGTGCTACGGAGATGACATCTTCTGTGCTCCTGTTACATTTTCGCTGGAGGAAACAGCTGTGAGGATGAGGGGAGCGCCGAGGAAACAGTAGATGGGGAAACCCGAATGCTCCTCCATGACCCGTTGGGGCACAACTGATAGAAGAGTTTCTGTATATGCAGATATTATAACAATCTTTCGATAAACACACAAACCTTGTCTCGCACTGCACAGCTGTGATTTGCTGATTAAATATAAAACTTTAGAATAATAAACGGAGAGGCGGAAGTCTGCCACCATTTTCATATCAAAATTAAAGGGGACTGAGGCGATAATATAATAGTGTACAGTATGAGCTAATCGCAAAACTTTTAGGGGGGCTGAATAGATATAAATAAATATAGGAGGGCTAAAGCGACGAACATGCTGTTTTATAATTTTTTATAACATTCTGAGGTGTTAGTCAGAAAGTCCATAACCCAGTTGCAGAGAGATGTGTCAATATCCAGGTCCCTAATTTTGATCATTAACTTAGATACTATGACAGTGTTGAATGCTGAACTGAAGTCAACAAACAGCATTCGTGCATAAGTGTTTTTATTGTCCAGGTGTGTGAGTACAGAGTGCAGTGCTACGGAGATGACATCTTCTGTGCTCCTGTTGCCACGGTAGGCAAACTGATGTGGGTCTAGTGTGGATGGCAGAGAGTCTTTCAGATGTGCCACGACCAACTGCTCAAAGCACTTCATGATGATGGGTGTGAGTGCTACAGTAGTCATTCAGGCATGTTGGGCTGTAGTGTTTGGGCACTGGCACAATAGAGGTGGTTTTAAAGCATGTTGGCACAGTTGCTAGGTTAAGCGACCGGTTGAAAATGTCTGTGAATACCTCAGCGATCTGTTCTGCACATGCTTTGAGGACGCGCCCAGGGATACCGTCTGGTCCAGCAGCCTTACTTACATTGATCCGACTCAGTGCGGTGTAGACTTCTGAGGAGGTAAGTGTGATAGGGGAGTGGTCGGTTGAGGAAGTGTTCCTGGTGTAGGGTTCTGTATTGTCTCTTTCAAAGCGGCCATAAAAGTCATTTAGCTTGTTCAGGAAGGAGACATTTGTGGCTGTGGGGGTGGACTGCCTGGGTTTGTAGTTGCTGATGACCTGGATGCCCTGCCACATGCGCCGAGGATCAGAGTTGGAAAAGTGCTCCTCTAGCTTTAGCTTGTAACAGTGCTTGGCCTTTTTGATGCCCCTCTTCAGATTAGCCCTGGAAGTGCCTGTGCATCCCCTGATCTGAAGGCAGTGTTGCGTGCCTTCAGCAGGAGGCGCACCTCCTTGTTCATCCATGGCTTCTGATTCAGGTATGTAATGATCTGTTTCTGGGTTGTAACACTGTCTATGGTGGTGTTGATGTATTCCAGAACAGAGGAAGTGTAACTGCCAATGTCTGTGTGAGAGCCACATGTGGCCTGGGAAGAAAACATACTCTAGTCTGTGTGTTGAAACGTGTCCTGGAGTGTGGAGTCCACCACCGCTGGCCACACTTTGATGGTCCTCACTGATGGCTTCACACGGTTGATGAGGGGTGAGCACTTGGGGGTGAGGAACAAAGAAAGGTGATCTGGTTGACTCAAATGGGGGAGGGGGGTCACAGCGTATGCTTCAGCCATGTTTGTGTAAACTTGGTCTAAAGTTTTGTTTCCCCTTGTGTGGCAGAAAAGGTTTTGATGGAATTTGGGGAGCACTGTCTTTAAGTTTGAGTGATTAAAATCCCCCACAACAATGAAAGCAGCCTCCGGGTGAGCAGTCTGTTGTTTAATGATGGCTGCATGAAGTTAATTCGTAGCGAGCTTGGCATCAGAATCAGGAGGAATATAAGGAGCAGTCACAAAGGTGGATGTGAACTCCCTTGGTAGATAAAAAGGTCTACACTTGACCACTAGAAAGTCCAGGTTAGCAGAGCAATGTCTCCCAACAACAACAGAGTCTGTGCACCAAGCTTTGTTGATATAAATGCATAATCCTCCGCCTCTGGTCTTACCGGAGTCATCCGCCGTTCTGTCTGCTCGGAATGTGTGGTGCTCAGTTAGCGATACAGCGCTGTCTGGTATCCCACTGTTTAGCCATTTTTCTGTGAAAATCATGACATTACAGTTCCATAGTCTTTTGCTGTGGTTGATGCGCAGTCGAATCTCATCCATTTTGTTCACCAGTGATTGTACATTGGCGAGAAAAATGCTGGGTAAAGAGAGCCAGTGTGGTGTTAGCTTTAGCTTAGCTCTTAGCCCGTCTCTACACCGCCAGGGTGCTCAGCCTGGGGTGTTCTGGCGATCTCAGGGATGAGTCGAAGATTGCTGATAAAACTGTCCGGAATGCACAAACCAATATCCAAGATCTCCTGTCAGGTGTATGATGTAAAGGCACTACTGTTCTGCACGAACAGACCCAAAATGAGCAGGAATAATACTGCAAAACTGCAGAAACTGGAGAGACGCGAAGCCTCGCGATGTGTACGCGCCGCCATCTTGTCAATCAAACATCAAAGGGAGAAAATCCCTCACTGCTCTTGACTGAAGGACTTTTGTAGCTAAAGTTTTTTTTCTTACAGTCTAGATGCTTAAAGCACACTTTAAACATAACAGATTTAATAACTCATTTCTAATAATTGATTTCTTTTATCTTTGCTATGATGACAGTACATTATATTTTACTAGATATTTTTCAAGATACTAGTATTCAGTTTAAAGTGACATTCAAAGGCTTAATTAGTGTAATTAGGCAAGTCATTGTATAACAGTAGTTTCTTCTGCAGACAATCAAAAATATATATTGCTTAAAGGGGCTAATAATATTGAGCTATTAAAATAGGTTTCAAAATATTTAAAATTGCTTTATTCTAGCCGAAACAAAACAAATAAGACTTTCTCCAGAAGAAAAAATATTATAGGAAATACTGAGAAAAATTCCTCTGTTAAACATCATTTGGGAAATATTTATATATAAAAAAAATTCACAGGAGGGCAAATAATTTTGACTTCAACTGATAATCATTTTGAATAATCGTGATTTCAATTATGACCAAAATAATCGTGATTATGATTTTTCCCATAATTGAGCAGCCCTAATATATATATATATATATATATATATATATATATATATATATATATATATATATATATATATATATATATATATATATATATATATATATATATATATATAAAGGCTGGTTATTTTACTGTCGATAAGGGACCATGGTGGTACTGTGTTTCAAATTTCAAAGAAAATATATTTATATTTAAAAAGAAACATAAGCTTGACAACAAAAGATCCTATCATTGTAGTAACAAATATCCTTAAATGATTCAGCCTCTAGTTTACAGCAAGCATCATGTGTTTATTTAGATTGTGTGGTCTGTTAAAGTGGCTTTCAAAAAAAGCCATGCCTTATGAGAGACATCTGAAAATGGAGGCGGGGCTGCAGACATTCACCTATCTGATTGGGGCTTTTTCCTCAATATTAAGTAGCCTACACACAGTTCAGTCCTGCATCCTTTCCTTGTAAGTTCAGACTTCGCAAGTTTTATATGGAAAACAAACTCCAGAGGATACGTCAAGTAAATCTTCAAAGGGAACAGTGAACTTTATAACCTCCTTCACATCACCCTGGCTACATTGTTTCACTATCTAAACAATAAAATGAAAACATGAAATGAGGAAATGACTGTCATCTTTACTGTATGCATATTTATAACAAAACGGAGCCTATAACATCACTGCCTAATTCATTTTCATTGAAAATACGAAACATACCATCTCTTTTGCCGAATATCAGTTTCAATAATCAATAATGGCCATTATAAAAGTATAATGTATAATAAGTTTATAAAATATAGGCAAGGCAAGGCAAGTTTATTTATATAGCACATTTCATACACAGTGGCAATTCAAAGTGCTTTACATAAACAGGAATAAAAGAAACAATTATAAGAGAAATAAAAACAAACATAAAAATGGTAAGAATAAAAATAAAATAAAATAAAAGCTGATAAAATGTGTTATAAAAGAATTAAAAAGAAGAGAAAAACATAGTAGTTCGATCTGTCGGACGTAGCACAGTGCTCATTCAGTAAAGGCACAGCTAAACAGATGTGTTTTCAGTCTTGATTTGAATGTGCCTAATGTTGGAGCACATCTGATCATTTCTGGAAGCTGATTCCAGCAACGAGGGGTGCAGTAGCTGAAAGCCGATTCACCCTGCTTTGACTGAACTCTTGGGATTTCTAATCTATTTGATCCTAAAGATCTGAGTGATCTGTTAGGTTTGTATTCAGTGAGCATATCTATAATGTATTGAGGTCCTAGGCCATTTAGTGATTTATAGACCAGTAATAATACTTTAAAATCTATTCTAAATGTGACTGGGAGCCAGTGTAAAGACCTGATGACAGGAAATAAAGTATAAAAAAAATATAGGAAATAAAGGCAAGCAATCAGTCAATATACAGAATGTACGTGGTTAAATTAATTATTAACTTATCTTTGCGCTCAGCCAAAACACATTAACATTACCTGAGAACAAGTAATAGATTCAAAAGACCAAAGTCGGGGAATATGTCGTTAGATATAGACAACAAGATGAAGTAAATATCACGCTTAGGGTATATCTGGGTAGATATGCTGCAGCGCATGCCAGAGTGTGAGTGTGTGGTTGGGGGGGTAAGAGTCACGTTATGTGCGTTTTCAGTGGTGTGGTGTAGACGGAGAGTTGTTCTGAAATGGTGGGCGAGCGCTAGTGTGGACGCGGATAGTTTTTATTCTAAACGCTGTTTTAAAACTAAAACGTACTAGTGTAAACGGGGCCTTGGATGAAGATCAGAACACGTTTTCTGTGAAATGTATGTCAATTTATGTCAAAATCCAAATAATCCCAAATGGCAACTGAACGCAGCAAGCTAAATCAATTTAAAAAGTTTAATTTTATCACAGTAGCTTCCTAAAACATAAGTGTAAAACAATTACATGTCATGGACAGGGGTGCACATACTTTTTTTTAGGTTCTCAAAAGAGAAGCTGCAGCTGGTGCTTTGTCCTCATATGTATTCATGTTTCAGAAGCTCACAGCTATATGTGGGACAGGCCTACATGATCAGCTGATAGTTTCACTTTTTTCACTCTTCAAATCTTGTGTGTTCGAGATGAAGAGCAGTTGGGAGGGTTTGGGAGTGGGGTAAAATTGCTTCTCTAGTGCCACATATGGTCTGCAAATTTCATTTAAATCATGCATGCAGACCAATTATATGCACCCCTGGTCATGATTATCAATGCATGGATCTCTGAGGGATAAATTAAAGAATTATCTTACCTGAGCTGTGAGATGAAATGCAGACACTGGAGGAAACTCCTCACTTCACTCTCTTCCTCGGAACATCTTATCAGCTCTACTGGTTTCTTCTCTGTTTGGAGTTTCAGCACTTCCAGAAGGACAGAGGACTTTCTCTCTGAGAGATCTATGATCCAGACATCAGGAGACTGGAAAACTGACTGTAATGCTGGATGGAAATCCCAGCCTGTTGTCTCAAAGTTCTTCATTTCAGAGCAAAGATCCAGCAGGAATTCACTCTGTTTAATTCTGTTAGTCTTTTCACAGGGAAAAGAGCTGTATGTGCAGACTGATGATAACAGTTTCAGCATCCATTCTCCAGTCTGTGTCTTAATCTCTGTAGCTCTAATGAAGAGTGTCAGAAGAAATCTGCTTTGAACACTTTCACTCCAATAAGAGAATCTGTAACATGAAAATGAGAAAATGAATAAACACCAATAAAACAGAACTTACAGATAGGAAGCAAGAACATTTTAAAAATCGAGTCATGTTTGTAATGAGATGAACTTATAACCAAACGCTTAGGGAGTTAGACGAAAGGTTGTAGGACGAAAGGTTGTACGGGTAAAACCATGTTTGACAAGGCTAACTTCACTAATTCAATTTATAGAACTGCACAAACATTAAATATAGGAATAAGGTGCAACATATATTATCACTGAATAAAAATTTAATGCTTGAAGCAACAATGAAAGTTCAAGTTTATCTTTAGTTCTCACACATCTGGCCCCATTTAGTAAATCCATGCTGAGCACGCAAAGATTTATCTGGATCTAACTGTGAGTATGTAAAATAAATAAAGTAAATAAATAAATCAATGGGTAAAAATGTAAAAAGTCTATTTTACGCACACATTGCCCATCACAACTGACCTTAATCCCAAACTGAACACTTTTATAAATGCAATACCTTTACTTACTACACTGAAACAATTGGGTCAATCTTGTTGTCCTAAATGTCCAGCATTAACATTTTGCAACATCTTATGCAAACTAAATCAATAAGGTTATAAGGTTTCATTTTATTACAATAACTTCCAAAAAGTATAAAACAATAACATGTCATGAATATCAATGCTAAGGTCTCAGAGGGTTAAATTAAAGTAGATGTAGATACTCTTACCTGAGCTGTGAGATGAAGGGCAGACAGTGGAGGAAACTCCTCACTTCACTCTCTTCCTCTGAACATCCTATCAACTCTACTGGTTTCTTCTCTGTTTGGAGTTTCAGCACTTCCAGGAGGACAGAGGTCTTCTTCTTTGAGAGATCTATTATCCAGACATCAGGAGTCTGAAAAACTGACTGTAATGCTGGAAGGAAACTCCTGCTTGTTTGAGTCTCATAGTTCTTCACATGTGAGCAAAGATCCAGCAGGAAATCACTCTTATCAAAGTCATCATCCTCGCACTCTTCATTAAAAGGAAAGGTTTTATAACTGCACACAGATGAGAGCAGATTCAAGAAACTTGTTCCTGTATCTGTGTCATGTTCTACTGCAGCATGGATAAGATTCATTAGGAAACTTATTTCTTTATTGCCTGTGTGCCAAAACCTGACCAAAAAGAAATTAACCGCTTAATTTGTGACGACTCAACATACATATAATTGACAATCAAACAAAAAGGGTCTACTTACTAAACAAAGTTAAATTGCAGCATATTATACAGTATTAATAAAAAACTAATCTAAAAAACTGCAATTGATAAAAACAGAAATGTAGAAAATTGTTTATGCTAAAGTTCAGTACCTGAGCTGTGAGATGAAGGGCAGACAGTGGAGGAAACTCCTCACTTCACTCTCTTCCTCTGAACATCCTCTCAGCTCTACTGGTTTCTTCTCTGTTTGGAGTTTCAGCACTTCCAGGAGGACAGAGGTCTTTCTCTCTGAGAGATCTATTATCCAGACTTCAGGAGACTGGAAAACTGACTGTAATGTTGGAAGGAAACTCCTGCCTGTTGTCTCAAAGTTCTTCATATCAGAGTAAAGATCCAGCAGGAAATCACTCTGTTCACAGTCACCATACTCTTCAAAAGGCAAGGTTTTTGAACTCCACACAGATGACAGCATATTTAAGAAATTTGTTCCTGTATCCGTGTCATTTTCTATTGCACCACGAATGAGATTCATCAGGAATTTTTTTGCTCTATCATACATGACTAAAAACCTGACCAAAAAGAAATAAAATTTGTGACAACTCACCATGTATAAAATTTATTTAAAAATTATACAAATTAAATTAAATACATTAAACACACAAAACTAACACTACAACAAATAATTGTAAAAATGTCACATATAGAGATTAAAAACAGGCCAGCAATATTGCTAGAGTTGTAGAAAAATGTATATGCTAAAGTTCAGTACCTGAGCTGTGAGATGAAGGGCAGACACTGGAGGAAACTCCTCACTTCACTCTCTTCCTCTGAACATCCACTCAGCTCTACTGGTTTCTTCTCTGCTTGTAGTTTCAGCACTTCCAGAAGGACAGAGGTCTTTCTCTCTGAGAGATCTATGATCCAGACATCAGGAGACTGGAAAACTGACTGTAATGCTGGAAGGAAACTCCTGCCTGTTTGAGTCTCATAGTTCATCACACGTGAGCAAAGATCCTGCAGGAAATCACTCTGATAAAAATGATGGCACCCAAAAAAAGGAAAGGTTTTATAACTGCACACAGATGAGAGCAGATTTAAGAAACTTGTTCCTGTATCTGTGTCATGTTCTACAGCAGCATGAATGATATTCATCAGGAAACTTATTTCTTTATCATACGTGTCCAAAAACCTGACCAAAGAGAAATAAACTGCTCAATTTGTGACAACTCAACATGCATATAATTAACATTCACACAAATAAAATATTTTTTTTCTAATTTAACCAAATTAAACTAAACAAAAGAGATTTACACTTTAAATAAAAAATAGAATCTGAAAAACTGCATTTGTGTATGTCACCTTCGGAAATATTAAGTATCAGAAGCTAAAATAAAACATATTTTTATATAAATTGATACTACTACAACAAATAATTCAGAGATGTAGATAAATGAATATGCTAAAGTTCACTACCTGAGCTGTGAGATGAAGGGCAGACACTGGAGGAAACTCTTCACTTCACTCTCTTCCTCTGAACATCCTCTCAGCTCTACTGGTTTCTTCTCTCTTTGGAGTTTCAGCACTTCCAGGAGGACAGAGGTCTTTCTCTCTGAGAGATCTATGATCCAGACATTAGGAGTCTGGAAAACTGACTGTAATGCTGGAAGGAAACTCCTGCCTGTTTGAGTCTCATAGTCCTTCACATGTGAGCAAAGATTCAGCAGTGCCTTGCATGTGTCTAGGTTGTTTTTATTTCCCACATCAGAAAAGGTGCAATGGCACTGAGATGCTTTATGGAAGAATTCTAGAAGGGTTGTGATTTGCTTCAGGGGTTCTTCATTAAGCTTTAACCTGCAAAACATACATAAAATATACTGAGAAGTATTAACTACTGATTTTATTATTTTTAAATCATAGTTAGGACTATATACAGGGTTTGATTTGGTAGTTGGATTTCAGAAGTAGCTCAACACGTAACAGTCACTCCCACAAGAAATTTTGGCAGGCTACATTTTTTATAATCAGGCTTTAAATCTAAATGTGTTTATTTACTTACAAGTGAGAATAAAAGAAGCACTTTAAACTATCAGAGAGTTGCAGTATATAACACTTGTCCAGGAGAAGTTATTCTTTAAAAGAGAAAGGTAAATAAAATTAAAAGCTGCAGAATGAAATATTTTTACAATGCCAGCAATTAATTGACCCTCATTAGTTGAGCAATCCAGTAGGACTGGGTGATAAAAAGATAACAATTATAACAATATATAGTTTTCCTCGATAAAATGATAATGTGTGATAAAAGTTTGATATATAAAAAGTGGAATGTATGAGAAAAACTAAGCTGTTTATTTGTCCCACATGTACACATTTATCAATGCACATAAAGAGCTGTGGGTGCCAATAGGTCTTGAAATAACCAAATCTCCAAACACAAGTGCTTGAATTAATGTGCATCGGAGTTAAAAGGTGCTGTATGTAAGCTTTTGATTTAACCAAATCATAGAAATACTGTAATATGTTTGCAGATATTTAAGAAACATGCTAAGTAAACATATTTTAGTATCAAGTATCTGAAAAACAATCCTGAAGTCAGTTATTCTCCTTAAAGTGTGCACTCCACGGAAATGGTAAGACTTTTAATCTAATTAAAACATATTAAACCTCTTTAATATTATTAAACGTAAATGCTGAGTGATTGATATTTGCTGGTTTGCACTGAGTCACCGTTCAAACTATAGCTTATGTTTATTTTATTTTCAAGATCTGAGGTAAACTATCTGCTGTCACATTCATTATGGCAATAAATGTCAGGTACAGTGGTATTCAAACTCAGATTTGTAGCATAACACTGAATAAACTATAACCAGTACCTGAGGTGATCATTGTAATAGTTTCTGCTATTGTTCAGCCGTGAGAAATTTAATCAGTTTCTAAAATACAAATTTCAAGTGATGGTTAGGACAAAAACTCCTGTTATTAAGGAAAATGTTCCTTTTATTGTGTTGTTGCTTGCAGCTAGGATATGACGTAGACTCTAAAGTCAGATGCGCTTGCTCCTGTTGGCAACCTGCATTTGCAAAAATTCATCAAAGGGGCAAGATGCAAAAGTGTTTTGATTTTGGAGTGCAATACCTAGTTCAAACACTGGGTGTCAATCCTACATCCTGCACCTTTAACAATGTGTATAACATTAAAGTGTAAGTAAAGCAGTCAGTCAAGTTTCTATTTTTTTGTAAATTGATTTCCACTATAATAAAAGTATATTAAACTCGATTAGTGAAACCATTTTGCAGAAAATGGTATGTTTTATTATAGCTTTTCGAGCTAGGGTGCCGCCATCTTGGAATATCACTGTGTCTGATGTCACGGGGTTGGTTTCGTTCCTTCAGCTGAACAGATACAATGGAAGTAATGGACTGAACACGGAGACTGTAAAAGCCTAATTTACCCCCTGCATGAAGTTGTGGGTTTGGAGCTGGTGCAAATACAAGCATTAGATGTGTGTCTAATATAAAATAAATATTTATTCTATTTTTCTCTTTTAAACACCGATTGTTTGATGTGCTTAGGTACACTCTCTGTATTATGCTGCCTGACTGGGTTTCAGCATGGTCCGGTGCTGAAGTAATAGGGGGTGAGTACTTTCACTTTTTACTACTACAGCTGCTCATCTCTTTTTGTGTTCAAACCAAACTAAGTTCAGTCCGTTTTTTCACATGGAAGTTTTTTACGTCCTTCAAACATGTTGAGAGATCGACTTGATCGACTTGAAAAGGAAATATGTCTTGACAATCAACAAAAATGTGACTTAGTAAAGTGTGAAGTCGTGCTTTAATCGTTGCATTAGTCTGAAAGTACACAACCTCACACATTGTGTTAAATTAGGCTGTCCAGTCTCTGTGTTCAGTCCATGGTTTCCGCTACATTCATTCTTCCATGGCAGGGTGCCACACCAGAATTCACTCCGCCACCGCTACATTACTACTCATTCAAAACATTCAGTCATTGTTGTTTTTTAATAGTGGGTTATAATCGCACCAAAACGCATTAAAAGGTAAGTGAATTATAACAGCGCAAACTATTCTGTAAGCGTAGTAGTGTTGTGCGTTATTTGTTAAACCCTTTAAGGTTATGTGCTGACAGACTGACTGACAGGTGCGTAAGGCCAGCAAACACGGCGTAGCTTTCAGTTAAGATGAACACAGATTGCATAATTATACTTTATAGATAATAGATAATGCTTTATAATACTTTATATTTATACATGACTTTATCTTGCTGGAGTTTATGGCTGTTTCACTTTACTTCATGCCACTCTGTAGGTCTATTGGAGACATTCATAAATATTTCTAGCAAAGCTAATAATTGTTGGAGACATACTTGTTACATAAATGCACTAAATCGCACTTCAGCAGCCTTTATTTGAGAGCGCACAAGAAAATTTGCACTTGAGCAGCGTATATTTGAGGGTGTGCAAGACGTTTTGTGCACGAACAGAGGAAATCGGCGCGCAAACAAACAGATTCGCATGCTCGTGTAACATAAATGCGATCCCGACTTGCAATACTGCGCTCATGACATTTGTCATTGAAATAACGCCACAGGTAGTTGGTAGATCTGTGTAAAAAGGCCCAACATTGTATCCATTGTATCTGTTCAGCTGAGGGAATGGAACCAACCCCGTGACGTCAGACACAGCAATATTCCAAGATGGCGGCACCCTTGCGCTAAAAGCTATTGTAAATCATGCAGTTTTCTTCAAAATGGTTACATACAGTTTAATATAGTTTCATTAAAGTGGAAACTACTTTACAAAATAATGTAAACTTGACTGACTGCTTCACTTTCACTTTAAAGCACATGAAGCAGTTAGGAATATTGTTTTTGTTTAAACTTTAAGCAATAGAGATTTGAATCTCAAATAATTGGTCCACCAAAAGAGTTAGTTCTGCCAGAAAAAAAAGAAAAATCTGTTATTATTACTCGCCCTCATGTTGTTCCAAAGCCCAAGACCCCAAAATTTAATAACAGTTTCTTCTCAATGTTATTATAGGGAGCATTTACATGTTTAACATTTACATGTCACTAGTCCTCATGACCATGCAGGTGCTGTTTAAATGATCTTGTCCTGTTATCTGAAGGGACTATCTTGACTATAAAATTGTCAAGATCTCGTGTCAACATCTCTTAGGCCCGCATATGAAATGCCTATAAAATACAATGCAACGTTGCAGCACAATCAGCAAGTTCTAAATAAAAACTCCTGATTGAAGATGTCGTCTGGTCTCTGCTTCGACAAGGAAAATGTTAACTTCTGATTTTTCAACACATTTTTTGGTATTTTACTTTGAGTCAGGAACCTTGCTTTCTATGGAGGACCAGAGAGCTCTCAGACTTTTTAATCTTTTGTACCTGATGTTTGGTGAGCAGCTGAGCATGTCCATTCCTGTGTCCATCATGTCACAGTCCTCCAGATTCAGATAAACATTTTTATCTCCTGACTGATTGATCACATAAGCCAAAGCACAACACTGATGAGGATCAAGATCCACTTCAGGCTCAATCTGATGGTTCATCTTCTCCAGGAACATTAAACAAGCTTTAGGAGACTGGAGCTCAAACAAGCACTGACAGACATAGAGAAGATCAAACTCTTCACTGTCACTCTGAGGCTTAAGGAAACTTTTTAAAAACTTCTCAATGAACCAGTCATGCGTTTCCTTCATCTGATCCTCTGGAAAGAGACTCTTGAGTAGTCTGGTGTTGTGTTCGCTCAAAAGTCCACATAAGAAAGGAAGCACGTGTCTCATGTGTTTGTGCTCCTTCGTCTGACTGAGCTGTAGGACATCCTCAATCTTTTCTGGATTTCCAAGAAGCCACAAAGCTGAGAAAAACTCCTGCATTGTGTTGTGGAGAAATGCACAGTAAGTCACTGCAGATGTTGGCGAATCTTTTACTGTGATCATTTTCAGAAAAGCATGACAAATGTCTGTCTCATCACTGGGAATATCTTGAAGGTTTAGGCTCCTCTGCATGGTAGCACTGAATGCATTTTTCATCAAAAGACAAATCTGATCTTTAATCTCTTTCAGGTAGCCATCTATTTGCTTAATATTTTTCTTTCCATGTTTCTTCACAGCAACACGTAAAATGTGAATGTACATCTCTGTGACTGTGTGTGAATGGTCAAAAACTGTGTCAGTTTTAAACTGAATCAAGTCGACAATCATAAATGCGTACACTGGAACGTGACTAAGACTGAAGAGCTCTTGATTCTTTAAAACTAGATCAAGAAGAACTGGATCATGACCCAACCTATTCTTGTAGTAAATGCTGATAGATTCTTCACTGAATCCTTGGACATACACTTTCTGTGTCGGCCAGTCTGAGAAAAGTGTATCATCTTCCACCTCTGATCTGCAAGTGATTACAATCTTAGCATCGGGAAGGAGCTCTTGCTTCATGATTTTCCATAAGATGGAATTTTCATTCAAATCTATCACACCATCGAATACAATGACAACATTCTCAGAGTTTTCCTCAATATCTTCAAACACTTCCTTTCTATCTTTTTCCATGGGTTTCAAATACACATCAAATAAAACAGATTCCAAACTGTCAATGTTAGAACTGTGGGTCAAGTAACTTTCACCAAAGTAAAACATGTAGTCAAGATTTTTGTCACTCTTCTCTGCCCACAGACGCAACATTTCCTGGACAACTGTGGTCTTTCCTATTCCTGGTTTGCCTATGAGGAGGATCTTCTTGTCCTGACCTTTCAGAAGGTCCAGAGGTGATAGTGTGTGTTCCTCTTTAGGAATGTAACCTCTCAGCTTTTTGTTGCGCAGTTTTTTGCATTTTTTGATTTTATATTTTAGTTTGTTTTGTGGAGTTTGTGCCACACAGTCTGTTTCTAAAACAAGAGGTATAAACTGGAAGTTCACTTGTTCCTTTTCCAGATATTTGCGGCAACCCTTTCTTTGGTCTTTCAGGATATTTTTTGCTTTCTCTCTGAGCCGTGTTTGGTAGTTCTGACAGGGCTTTGTACCTAAAATAAAAACAGATGCTATTTTTTTAAGAACATTCATTTGTATTTTTACTCAAATTATTTTATTTATCTACTCACCAAATGTATAGCTGGTCTCTGCATCTTCCACTCTGAAGGGAAAACAGCTGATCCAGTAGTGCAATTTAGAAGATAAAGTTCTCTTCTGAGTGACATCCAGAATACTGAGGAATTCATAACTTGCTTCTTCTCCTTTTTTAACAACCCAATCCAATATACTTCTTGCTTTATCAAACTCTGTCCTCTCTGCTTTAAGAGCATCAACTTCATGGTCACTAAAAACCTTTTGCTGATAAAGATTCTCAACGATCAGAGGAAGGTTTCTCATTTCCGTCACCAGGTTTCTTCTGGCATTTTTGAGGTACTGGATTGCAGACTGCTGAGCACACGCCATGCTGAAGGCATTTCAGTGCTGTACATCAAATAATAAAAATAGTCACATAAAAACATGTGAAACATAATGAATAATCTTTAAATATATATATATATATATATATATATATATATATATATATATATATATATATATATATATATATATTACACACAGAGAGGACACAAACACATAACGCAGACACACACACACACGCACATACACGCGCGCACACACACAGACTGCTTCCCTTTACTCACATTTTTATGTTACAGACTAATTTCAAAATGGATTAATTTATTTCCTCAATTCTACACACATTACCCCATAATGACAACATGAAAAGATTTTTTTAAATTGTTGCAAATTTATTAAAAATAAAAAACCTGAAAAATCTCGTGCATAAGCATTTACAGCCTTTGCAATGAAGCTCAGGTACATTCTGCTTCCACTGATCACGCTGCAGTCACACTAGAGTTTGAGCATGCGAAATTCTGTTGTATGGCGCTGTGAAAAGGGGCGGGATTAAACAAGAAGATTAGACATTTAAAAAAGCGAGCGATTGCTCCATGTTTTAAATTTCTGTCCAGAGAGATCATGTTAAAATCAAGCGGCAACCTCCTGCTCTCCCTCAGGAAGCCAATACGGAAGTAACTAAAACTGCAATTCATCGACTCACCTTGGGGGGCTGGCTCCAGGAAGTCCAGGTCATTTCTGACTGCAATGGAAAATTGGCCATTTTTACAGCTGATAAAAACATGCTTACAGCCTGGTACAAAAGATGGCTTTGGTGCATATAGTCATGATTAACCTTCATGACAACTGTGAGGGGTGATTATTTTAATAACTCATCCGTTTCGTTTTATTAAGTTATATTAAGTCTGCATAATTAAGGGCGTGGCCACTTGAGTGACAGCTAGGTCTCGCTGCTCACTGTCTCGTCACCTCAGCTTATTACGGCTAATTAGCCGATGCACTCGGCATATACATCGCATTTTTGTGTTGGTTAATGTTTCTTTACACAGTCAATTGCCTTTTGGGATTATTTCCTACAATTATCAGATGATATGGCATGCTGTGCACTTAATTGTGCTCATAAACCATTTACGTGGCCTCCGTTTCACTGGTGAGTGAAATTATATACTTGTATACCATCTCTATAAATGTATTTGTTTTATTTAAGATCATTTATCATTTATAATGTTATTTAGAGCTGTAATGCCCTACAGATTCTGACAGATTGATTAGCTGTAGGCTCTAAAACAATCATCTAAAGCGTTGTCATACAGTATGCCTGGATTTCATCAATTGTCTTGAATTTACTAACACAGACTACATTTGAAGTGTTTGGACGTATTTCGCGTGTTCCTCTTGTTGAAAAAAAGTCATAAGAACAATGCTTTGTGGCTCAATGTATTACAGCATTGTTTTTAAAAGTCTAAACACTTTATTGACATAATACACAACCAAGCACATGTGGTCAGAACACAAACGAGTCGCAGGTAATGAAGTATTAAGCGTTTCTCCCAAAGCAAAGTCTGCCTTAGCCAGGTCCAAGCAAAATGTCAGCAGGTGTCTGTAGCTCCGCTCACTCTCCGCCTCTTTGCCCTTGTTTGGTATCCCGCCGTGGGTGCGATGATGCCCGAACAAAATGGCGACGGTTGGCCGCGCCTACTTGTAGCTTCATTTGCGCTCTTCAGAAACCTATGGGTGACGTCACGGATACTACGTCCATATATTTTACAGTCTATGGTTTTGATCCTCGATTGGTCTCACACACTCAAGTGATGCGATTTCGCAGGTCAGAGTTCACCAAGCTTGAACTTTGCAATGCAGCAAATTGCTAAACTTGACGCACGACCTTACGTTTCCGGTCTGATGCATTCGCGTGCATATGGGAAGTCTATGTGAAGAGAAGTCCAGTGTGACCGCAGCTTCATTCTTGAGATGTTTCAGCAGCTTAATTGAAGTTCACTTGTGGTAAATTCAGTTGATTGGACATGATTTGAAAAGACATCTGTCTATATAAGGTCCCAGGGTTGACAGTGCATGTCAAAGTAAAAACCAAGCATAAAGACAAAGGAATTGTCTGTAGACCTCCGAGACAGGATTGTCTTGAGGCACAAGACTGGGGAAGGTTACAGAAACATTTTTGCTGCTCTAAAGTTCCAATGAGCACAATGGCCTCCATCATCCTAAAGCGAAAGATGTCCGAAACTAGGGGTGGGCGGTATACCGGTGTCATAGTCATCACCGGTGGGACATTGCGCCACGACATGGATTTTCTAATACCGTCAATACCGGTATAAATCAATTATGCGCCTTGAACGGCTGCATTTACATCAATAATAGCTAATTCTAAATAATAAGGCATTAAATTTTCTTCAAACGTTCAGTTGTGGTCTGAATACATGTCCTTATACTACAGGGCTCGAAATTGCAACCATTTTGGTCGCATGAGCGCCCGAAATTTAATCTATGCGCCCTCATAATATATTTGGGAGCATTTGTGTGTCTAAATTAGGGCTGTGACGGTAATGGAAGAAATCATGCGGTATGTCGGTTAACCGCGCAGATATATAAAAATAAGCATTTTTAACGCACTGCTGTAATTTCTATATATCCCAGTCCCTTTATCAACATTTTTAATACAAGTCATTATTTTAAAGATTATGACTTGAGAATATGATTTTACCTCAGCGCTGCACTTTTCTCCTTCTCCCTCCCACTGAGTTCAGGTGACGGAGTGTTGTGAAGTAGTTAAACTCTCCTCAGTTTAATTTACATTGTCAAACTGGCACAGGAATATCAGTATATTAATATTGGCTTTGCTAAAATGCTGGTCAAATGTAGGTATTTTTTTACAGAAGCTATTAACAGACGCGCATGCTGCAACCGGTGATGAGTCAACAATCGCAAATATTTTGACTTATTTAAAGTAATCTATAGGCTATAGCATATAATAATTTTGTGTAAAGACATTTATAAAAAAATGTAGCTAATATATCACAGGGGTTTGTATAGCAATTACAGTCGAGCATTAATTAAATCCTTTTTTCCTGTGGAGCGAAACAAACACTACACAGTATATTTCGAATAGGCTGCTCTTTTAATTTTGATCATACAGTTAACAAAGATTCCATATTCGAAACTGAATATTTCACTTTTATTTTATTTATATTACGATTGTATTTAACAGACTAGTTTGTGTTTTGGCCGCGGCATATAGCGGACCCTGAGGCACATCGCTTCACCTCAAAGGTTATTAGTTATTCTTGTTTATTTTGTAAATAACTGACCGACAAAAAACTAAGATACAAATTGTACAAAACTAAATTCGTTCAAAGAATATTTTTCTTCCGACGAAAATATCTGAATTGTATATTTTTGTGCGTCTCCATCTGCTACACAACTGTGTGTTTGTTTCGCTCCACAGGAAAAAAAGGATTTAATTAATGCTCCACTGTAATTGCTATACAAACCCCTGTGATATATTAGCTACATTTTTTTATAAATGTCTTTACACAAAATTATTATATGCTATAGCCTATAGCCTACTTTAAATAAGTCAAAATATTTGCGATTGTTGACTCATCACCGGTCGCAGCATGCTGTTTATAGCATCTGTTTATAGCTTCTGTAAAAAAAGACCCACATTTGATTAGCCTTTTAGCAAAGCCAATATTAATATACTGATATTCCTGTGCCAGTTTGACACTGTAAATTAAACTGAGGAGAGTTTAACTACTTCACAACACTCCGTCACCTGAACGAAGGAGAAAAGTGCAGCGCTGAGGTAAAATCATATTCTCAAGTCATAATCTTTAAAATAATGACTTGTATTATACATGTTGATAAAGGGACTGGGATATATAGAAATTACAGCGGTGCGTTAAAAATGCTTATTTTCTGTGGAGCGATTGATTTGAGTTAGTAGGTCTGCTTTATTAAAATAAGCTTAAAATAATAACAGCCTATGCTGGTTATAAAAAGGATTCAGTGTTTTCGTTTTGTAATCTAAATTTGTAATTTAAGTGGAAAATACTCAGGGCAGGCCTTTTATTCCTTTTATTTAGTTTATTCTGTTTTTCTATACAATCCTGAAACCTCACCTAAAGTTATAATAATAATAATGGCGCAGATGACAGCGATCATGACATGAGGTAAATGTTGATCCGCCAGCTGAGATCAATCGAGTGTTTTCGGAGAAGGTGCCCGAATCTCGATGCGTTGCATTCACCGCGTGTTCAGCGCAAATGTCCGCTAAATATAAAGTCTAATACTGTAGACATCATCGCCAAAGAAACTCACCTTTACTAAGTTTACACTGAAACTACAGCTCATAACAAAGAGCGGAATTGCGCTGGTGGTCATCATGAGAATCCTGCTCTGTCTGCTCATAAATTGGTGCGGCTGACACGCCTGCTTTATTCCACCAACACAGAGAAATGAAGATCAGCTCATAACGAGACTGAGCATTTACAATGAACCAAACCAAAACTTTTAAAGAGCGATAGAAGTGAGACTTTCTTTTGTCCGTTCTTCCTTGAGATGTATATTATTTTGCTATTGAAAGTAATACCGTGATATTATACCGTCACCGTTCAAAAGATGAAAAATACCGTGATATTAATTTTAGGTCATATCGCCCACCCCTATCCGAAACCATCAGGACTCTTCCTAGAGCTGGTCGGCCATCTAAGCTAAGTGATCGGGGAAGAAAGGCCTTAGTCAGGAAGGTGATCAATAACCCGATGGTCACTCTGTCTGAGCTCCAGCGTTCTTCTGTGGAGAGAGGAGAACCATACAGATGGACAACCATTTGTGCAGCAATCCACCAATCAGGTCTGTATGGTAGAATGGCCAGACGGAAGCCACTCACTGCCTGGAATTTGCCAAAAGGCATCTGAAGGACTCTCAGACCATAAGAAACAAAACTCTCTGGTCTGATGAGGCTAAAATTGAACTCTTGGGAGTAAATGCCAGGCGCTATATTTGGAGAAAACCAGGCACCGCTCATCACCAGGCTAATACCATCCCTAGAGTGAAGCATGGTGGTGGCAGCATCATGCTGTGGGGATGTTTTTCAGCAGCAGGAACTGGAAGACTAGTCAGGATAGAGGGAAAGATGAATGTAGCAATGTACAGAGACATCCTGAATGAAATCCTACTTCAGAGTGCTCTTGACCTCAGAATGGAGTGACGATTCATCTTCCAGCAGGACAATGACCCAAAGCACACCGCCAAAATATCAATGAAGTGGCTTCACACCAACTCAGTGAATGTCCTTGAGTGGCCTAGCCAGAGCCCAGACCTAAATCCTATTGAACATTTCTGGAGAGATCGGAAAATGGCTGTATGCCATCGCTTTCCATTCAACCTGATAGGGCTTGAGAGGTACTTCAAAGAGGAATGGGCAAAAATTCCCAAAGACAGGTGTGCCAAGCTTGTGGCATCATATTCAAAAAGACTTGAGGCTGTAATTCCTGGCAAAGGGGTACACAGTATTGAGCAATACTTATGTACATGTGATTTTTCAGGTTTCTTTCAAAATCTCTTTTTTCACATTGTCATTATGGGGTATTGTGTGTAGAATGTTGAGGAAATAAATTAATTTAATCCATTTTTGAAAAAGGCTGTAACATAAAAAAATGTGGAAAAAGTGAAGCACTATGAATACTTTCCAGATGCACTGTATATACAGAGAGTGATTCAAAAAGAATATCACAACTTTTGCGTTGATGTCACTAGAGTGTCTGAAGGAGGTCATATTGAACATTTACTCTTTACATTGATTATTTACCCAAGGTTCCATCATGTTTATTTGATTAAATACAGATTTTCAAAGTTGTGGTGTTCTTTTTGAATTCTCCTGTGTGTGTGTGTGTGTGTGTATGTATATATATATATATATATATATATATATATATATATATAGATAGATAGATAGATAGATAGATAGATAGATAGATAGATAGATAGATAGATAGATAGATAGATAGATAGATAGATAGATATATTAGGGGTGTCAAAATTAGCGCATTAACGCATGTGATTAATTTGAAATATTTAACACGTTAAAAAAAGGACGCAAATAACGCAGTTGCAGTTTTTTTTTTACTTCCTGTTGTGGCGCGTGCATGGGCAGCAGAAAAGTAAGTGAACCCCCGGTCCTAACTTTCATCCGCGAACCAGTCACTTTCTAGCAGGTCGCACACCAGAAGCGCCGCTCGGCGGCACGCCGCATAGCGCCACACATTTCAGAATTCTAAATATAGGTTTCTATCAGGGTACACACACCGGTGACGCAAGTTGCGGCTGTCAGCGGCGCCCAGCCACGACTCAGGACACTGTTCATTTCTCTGCAGCGCCACAGAGCGCCATCTAATTAGTTTTATGTTAAATATCATGCGAATGTCTGCGTCTGGTGCGTGATACTTTTAACTGTCATGTGTGGGTTCAACTTCGGGTTGAGGGTGGCATGATTGCCGTTTGCCTAGAGCGCCAGTTCAGCTTGCTCCAGCCCTGCGTGTGTTTAACATGAAAAGAAATTTTGATAAGACCAAGGACGCGCTTTTAGAAGGAAAGTTTCAGTATAAAACAATTAATGTCGCATCACCAGGTTATCCAGCGTTTCCCCAAGCGTTTTATTTCGGGTGTTTCATTTTTAATCTTTAGACTTTAACTGCAGTTCAGCAGTTCACTATCATTCAGCATATTTTCATTCAGGATGTTTCAATGGAATTTGATACCGCATGGCGATCGGAAATAAAAACCTTTCAGGACCCGTGTGATCCTTTAGGGTAATCAAAAATCGCTGCTTACATGGTCGACTCTTAATCAGTATTATTTTAATCATAAAAGCGGAGTATTG
>NC_079437.1:12530581-12588081 GCF_903798145.1 Danio aesculapii | reverse complement strand
TTTAAAAAACTATTAATGCACTTTTTGCACAGAAAATATATGACCATTTCATGCAAAAAACAATAATAAAGCAGCATATATTAACTGTTTTAATTGTTTCTTTTATTTTTTGACTACAATTTTATATACGTTTTAATCTCTTTCTAGCACAAGAGGTTTGCTTTTGTTGCAACCTTGCATTTGTGGATGTGAAATATGCATAACAATAGAATAACGTTTATAATAAAACTAGCATCTTTTAAAGGGTGATCCTCCCATTTTGTATGACTAAGAACTGTCATTTGGGGAGAAAATAATAATAACAATTCTCCCCTCTCACCAATAAGGGGCGCCAGCTGTCCAAGATATTTGCTGTTTATCATCACTTGACACAGTTCCTCAAAGTCAGCGCAAGGACAGCGAGAATGCGGGGTGTTGTCAACAAATGATGAAAACAGGCAGCCTTATGTAACTCTACTGAGTGATGGATGAGTCATGTGTGATACATCTGGAGAGAGAACATTTCATGTTTGATCGCTCCTCTCTTACGCACATAAAAGAGTATAAAATTAGCAGCGTTCCTTCGCCAGCCTCCGGAACTGAGTCATCTTGCTGGCTGTCATCTCCTCCTGTATTATTGGCCTATAATATATAGTGACCTGAACGAAGGAGCCCAAAAGCTTTTAAAATCTTGAATGTCTCCCATTGGCCTGCTACTTCCTGCAGTATCTTTTAATAACTCTATTTTTCCTTCATGCTGTTAACCGTTTTATATGATGGTGATGTTTAATAATCATGAAGGATACAAGAATTATCAAATGCTTGAACTATTTTTGAATTATTATTTAGGGACAGTTCACCTAAAAATGAAAATGCTGCCATCATTTACTCTACCTTTCTCAAAAAGTGTTTAATTTTTCTTCTGTTAAACACAAAATATGAAGCTGGAAACCATGATATCATTCTTCAAAATATCTTCTATTGTGTACAACAGAAGAAAGAAACTTGTACAGGTTTGAAACCAATTCTGGGAATTAAATAGTGATTAAATTTTCATTTTTGGGTAAACTATCCCTTTAAGCACAAGATCAACAACAAAAAAGTGATAAATGCAAGCAAACGTTTAACACAACATGCAACATTTTTAATACTCTTTCCGCATATCATCGCCTTGGTTTTATCTGCGTTTTAAATGATTTTTAGATATTGAGCTTCGAAGTTTTAATATGTGTGTAACAGTTCTCTTTCATACATTAACATGACAGAGACCCTTTGTAGATAGCTGCTATGTTCATATATGGTCTTTTCCTGTACCCCTGATGAACACACAATTTCCCTATCCGGGTTATGTACAAGTGGTTAATGTTATGAGCAGCCGAGCACGTGCAAGCTGAAAATAAAGAAAGCATATTGTTGTTCCTGATAACTGTCTCTGTTTTCATATCGACAAACTACATACTCTAAATGTAAACTTTCAAAATTCTCTTACATTTGCAAACTGGGGTAAAACAAACAGGGCAAATGCAGATAGAACCTTCTCATTCTAAAAAGTCATTTCTCTGCTTGGAATTATTAAGATCTTTCTGGCAGATCATCATTAGAAGCAACCATTTTCAAGAAATACAATCAGTCTGTTTATTAATTTAATAAAAAAAAAACTGGTGTTGTAACAATATGTTGATGTTTGAGAAAGTTACATTCTTGATTTGTATATTAGGGTGAATATTTTTTCTTGTTCAAATTAAGCATATAAGGCTGTGCTAAATATTTTGTCCAGTGCAGATTTTATGTAATTAAAATGGGAATATTTATTGAATTATATGCTTTAAATGAATTATATTTATTCAATTATATGTCTAATGAATAAAATTATTTGCCCTTTAAGGCTTCATATCAAATTAAATGACTTTAAAAGAAAACACACAATGAGCAAATGAGTTGTTTGAAGTTTAATAAACACTGAATAATGTTTCACTGACTACATACACACACAAATAAAAATATATTTTACATTTAATATATTACATTTTTAAACAACTGTTTCTTTTTCAACAAATTTGAACATTTTCAGTAAATTTGAACATTTTATCTCAATGTAAAAAAAGCTTCTAAATCATCACATTTACACACATCTTTTCAGTTTCTGGTTTCGTCTCAATTTTTGCTGTCAATGGAGCTATCTGGTGGAATGACAACGAAAGCTGATCTTGATTGGTCCTCGTACATGCATTCGAAATGCAAAGAAAGAATCTTATAGTGCCACGTTCAACTTTGTAGATAAAATCTTTTTTGTTTTTTAAATAAAATGTAAACAACTTATAAAAAAAAACATCAATGTAAACAAGTTATCATTTAATAAGAATATGTGTATATATCTCAGAGAGAACCTTATAATTCAAAGGTGACGATATATTGTCAAGTTATTTAAATAACATGAAAATAGATAGTCTCTTTTTTTTTTAAAGAGCGCCAAAACATACGTTTAAATGCAAGCATTCACATAAACCATAGGTCTCAAACTCGATTCCAGAAGGGCCGCGGCTCTTCACAGTTTTGCTCCAACCCTAATCAAACACAGTTGATCCAACTAAACAAGCTGTTCAAGACTACTAGAGACTATTAAGCAGGTGTGAGTTGGAGGTAAACTATGTAGAGCTGCGGCCCTCCAGGAATTGAGTTTGAGACCATCGATGTAAATAAACCAATAAATAAATAAATAATAACTCTTTCACTCTTATATTGTGCCCTGACACTTTTTTTTTATGTGAAGTCAGTCGGAAACAAATGCTCTACAAAATCACAAGTGTTCCTCAAGCAAACAACTGCACAGGGCAGATGGGGACACGAGCAAAGGATCTTATTGCTTGTGAGAAAGATCTCAGAGATTAGTCATTTCACTTTCAATCTCTTGAGATCAAGGCTGACCACAACATACTCTCTCTTCTCTTTTCCTCACTGTATTACAAAGACAGAATACCTGCCTATGGAGAGTTATCATGAAATGTATTCAAATGTCCACTGTATATATGGTATATATGAAGAGATGATGCCAAACAATGAGGACATCCAGGACAACACATACACTTAAACACTTCATTAAACACGTACACATAGACATCTCCTATATGCTATACGATTGCAGGTAAACTATGTCTGTATATAATAACATATATTTGATTGTACCTTTAACTAAATTTGATTGAAATGCAATAATGTGCATTGTTTGTAAAGCTGCTTTGAAACAATTATTGTAAAAATTTGTAGTTATTGTAGTTATAGTACACAAAACTCTCATAAACTACATTTAACTGTTCCTAGAGTGTGCACGGCTTTTGGTAAAACAGCGTTTTCCTCCTTTGGCCCTACATTTTTGGGACTGAAATGCAGTTTTATCATGTTAGAAACAATTCCTTCTTTAAATATTTGTAAAAATCGTTTGAAGTCTTACCTGGAAGAATCATGTGAATGTTTTGTGTAAAATTTAATTCGTGATATTTTATGTATGTGTATTTTTTGTATGTAAAACTTTTTGTGCTGCCATTTTGTCCAGGACCCCTGGTAGACGAGATGCATATTCATTCATTCATTCATTCATTTATTAATCTGAGGTCTCCACAGTGGAATGAACCGCCAACTTATCCAACATATGTTTTACGCAGCGGATGCCCTTTCAGCTGTAACCCAACACCAGGAAACACCCATACACTCTTACATTCGCACACAAACACTATGGCCAATTTAGCTTACCCAATCCACCTATCTGCTTGTTAAGTGTGACGTCACGTGAAGCGGCATCCGGGTCCAATCGCTCTTAAACTGTATGGGGAGACTCATCAAATGGTAATAATAAACGTTTACAAAGCGATGTAACACTTTTGAAAATCACGAGCGCAATATATGTCCATGCCTAATATCCGATGGCCAGAAAGTGATACATTTTTTATAAATTGTTAAAATTTTTGTATTTGTGATGCAGCAAGCCCAGAGACCACCACGATTTTATATCCAATTCACTTTAATGCGTGAAAGGGACATAAACTAATATTTTCTCAATTCAAATGAGTAGCGGCTTGGACACGGAAACAGTATTCCATACGTCACCGATACGTCATGACAAGCGGATAGCGCAAATTCCTGGGAAAATAAAGGATTAAAAAATGTTTAAAAAAAAAAAAAGCACTATACAAATAAACTTGAATTGAATTTATCAGATGCAGAAGTAAACATAATCAGCCCAATGTCTAACTAAAATTATTTTCAGAGCTAAAGAGGCAATGTTTTGACCTACACGGTTCTCATCAGGTCACACAGAAAATACAAGAGAACCATAGATAGAGTCAAACTTTTTTTTAAATATATTTTTAAATATTTATATATATATAGGATAAAGGATTTTTATATTATATTATATTATATATATAGGATAAATAAGACAGTAGAGATTATTGACAGGAAAGCATGGGGAACAGAAAGAGGGGAAGGCTCGGCATAGGATTGTGAGGTGGGGATCCAACTCGGGTAGCCATGAGCACCTAAGTGCATGTGTCAACGCACTAACCACTACACCACTGGCGCCGACGATAGAGCCAAACTTAGACATCACAACTGCAAATGATATGATAGACATGATAGCCCTAATTAACCAGAAATAGCTAAATGGCATAAGGAAAATATTAGTTTTTTCCTACTATGGAAGTCAATGGTTTTCAGCTTTCTTCACAAAATTTTATGCTGTGTTCAAGAGAAGAAAGAAACTCAAAGGTTTGAAAGCTTTTAGTAAATAGTGTGGAGTGAGTGATTTTGGAGTGAACTATCCCTTTAATTAGTGATGGGAATAACGGCGCTATAAATAAACGGTGTTACTAACGGCGATACTTTTTCAATAACGATTAATCAAATGAGTTACAGTTTTCAACGTTACAACACCGTGACTGTAACTGACAATAAAAATAAATGAGAACACTGAAGCAATTTTCATGCAAGCAGAGTCTCTCTCAGCCGTAGGACCTCTCTCTCTGGGGTGTGTGTGTGTGTGTGTGTGTGTGTGTGTGTTCGGGGCTGGGGCGGGACACATAACCAACCAGTGATGATGTCTGTGAACGTGGTGTAACTGAGAACATGATGATTGGCTTATATAGAGTACATTTCCATCGTTTGCCAATCAGAGGCAGAGCAGTGCGGGCATTCACACACAAGCACACGCACAGTCATTCACACACACCGACAACCAGGAGTTAGAACGATGGCAAATACAACAAGTTCAATGGTAACGTTTGCAAACTGGAAATATAAGCGCTGCTTTTCCTTCATTGAGGTGAAAGGCAAGAATGTTTATGTCTCGTGCAACTTATAAAATAAAGAGTCTCTCTGAGTCGATGACAAGTAACTCTAATCTAATGAAGCACCTCACGTCATCACATACCGCCACAAAATTTGTGGCTACACAGGGGATAAAGTGAGCTCTGCGACGTCAAAGCAAATAAAATGTCATTTTTCTCCACCGCAAACACTTATATTTTTTTTATTATAAGTTTATAACATAAACTTATTATATTATTACTAAATAATATCTAGATATATATAGTCATTGAGGTCATTCTGCTGTTGACTGTAGTGTTGTCCCACAACAACATTAAAATAGTGTAGATTACTGTACAAAGTTTTATATTTATTTATAGTCATTTAACAAATTAGATTTTTTTAAAGTAACGCAATAGTTACTTTCTCTGGTGATTGGTTACTTTTATAATTATGTAACTCAGTTACTATTTGTGAGAACTAAAACTAGTAACTAATAATAACTATAACTAATTACTCTTTTAAAGGAACACTGCTTTTAATACAGTCATCTAAGGGTCAAAGTGACTTATTATCCATTTGTTACAATATCATCTCCCAAAAGAAATACATGAGAATGAAAATGGCCCAGGTTGAATGAATGAACAAACACAGACTTACTGTAGAAAGCCACATAAACAGTCCTCACATGACCCCTGCTGCCAACCACTGTCCTCATTACACCTCTCTCTCTCTCCCTGTTTCTCCTTGTTTTTCCCTCTTTCAGTCTCTGTCTTGCGCAACAAAACTCAATTGTTTGATTGTACTGTATATGCGACAAGCACAAGCATCCACAAAACTGCGCTGCTTGCGGAGTCACTGCTGAAATAAAAAGGTACTGACAAGAACCCAGGGGTTTTGTTGCCCTCTGGCCCGGAACCGCTCAGATTCTGTTTGAGATGTTATGTAAATGAAAAAAAATCTACGTTCTCTCTCATCTAAGCGCCTTGCTGTCTTTTCACTTAATCCACCGTTGAACTGACAACACTAACTTAATCTCCTAATACATATGCACAGATTAAAAAACATTACATATCTGCAATCTGCTTTAACTGAAACGATGACCATCATCCTCATCATATAGTAGCATGCATGAGATGTGTGGGCTTCTGTAGCCGGGTTTCCATTCTTACGAGAAACAAATTAAGTTAAAAAAAATTGTGAATTAGGTGTGTTCAAAGACTATAAAAAACATAAGACGTGTCTCTCGTATAGTTTTGAATGGGGAAAAGTGTAATGGTCAATTTGGCAAATGAAGCCCGCCTTCAAGTACAGCAGCCAATCATCAATCATTATAGACTGAGGATTCTCCGGGGACTGGCTCAGACCAGATGTGAATTACTGCAGATTTTGTGTGATTGGAACGTTTAGAAATGAAACTAAAGAGATAATTGTGTAACTTTATTGGTGATTCCTAATATGAAATGTAATCGTAAGCTTGGCGAGCAATTTTGGAGAATTTGACATTTCCCCAGAGACGGAATGCCCAAGCATACTGCCTGGGAGGCGTACCAAAGATGGCCACCAAATGAAATGACTTGCCTTAGGGATTTTGTTGCATTTTATTTTAGAGCAGCTGACTGTAGTATTGGTAACCTAGCAACCAACAGTAAACAAGACAAGCTTAATGGAGTTATATTTGTATAATGTTCGCTATGTCAGCGTTTATTTAGCAAATGCGTTTTCATCATTCATTAATTGCATTAACCATTTTTTGAAAGTCCAAAACCACATCAAGTGAGCATAAAAACTGTGATAAGGATTTTCATTTATTTATTCATTTCATTTATTTGTTATTCATTTATACGTTTGTCAAGTGATACTTCAAAATGTGCATTAACACAGGGTCATGCAAACCCAGCTGCTGTCATCTGATTTTCTTTATTGCATTTAACTCTCAACCAGTTAGTCAAGAGTTAGTGTGTTTACATGCCTGTTCTTAATCCGATTATGCTAAATATGCTGATGTGTAATGTCATGTAAACATGTTCCCAGGATTTCTTTATTTAATCACTCTTTACTTGTCTCAAACCTTGATTATTTCCTTTTTCCTGTTGAACACAAAAGTAGATATTGTGAAAAAGGCTGAAAACATGTAACCATTGACATAAACCCAGCTCACACTGTGTGATTTTTAATAATCCTAAATGATTCTAGCATGTCAGACTGCACGAGCATGGCTCCCAAGTCACACTGTAAGATCTCAGCTGTCATAATGTCAGATTGAACCATAACGACGATGTGCAAAACACTGAAGAAAACTCATCCGGAGTTTGAGGTCATCCATCCATGACACTTTCACTATCTGGCGTTCTGAAATGATTTCTCACAGAAAACATTAATAATCTGTAGAGGTAATTTTGCCCACAGCGTGCCTCAAAAATAAAACCATGAAGAAAAAAAAAACAGTTTTGACATTTCCCAGTGGTGGTTTGAAGTCATGCGAATTGCCTCAGCAGATTCGGTGCTCCTATTGGTTCTTGGTCTGATATTCGTCACAGCTGTTGTTACACTGCAGGAAAGTTTCGGAGGGAAAATCTGAACGCAACAGCCATTAAGTTGCTATAGGTGAGCATATCAAACCAACGAATAATAATTACAGATTTTGGCCTAGGATTTCAGAAATCTTTTAGGATTTCCCAAATTTGTCTCAGACAATCAAATCATGGCTAAAGTCCCACAATGTAAGCAGGGCTTAACAGTATTTGTCTTTCCTACAATGGAAGTCGGTGGTTACAGGTTTCCACATTCTTCAAAATATCTTCTTTTGTGTTCAACAGAATAAAGAAACTCTTGTAGGTAAGTAAACTGAGAGTAAATTTTCATTTTTGTGTGAACTACCCTTTTAAAGTTCAAAAGCAACTTAAAATCTGATTGAAACAGGTATTTTTTTGCCCAATACCTGATTATGTACTGCATCTAAATACCTCTATTGGCATTCTAGCAGTTTATTCATGTGCATATGTCATGTCTGATTGTGTAAGTGGAGTAAAATTGTGCAAGATTGTGTAACAGTAGAAAACATCACGGCTTCAAATCATTATCTTTGAATTCCATCAAGACACGTCCAGCTTGAGTGGGCACTTCTTGAGAGGGGCGACTGTAATATCTCATACACTGAGACTTTCTTGTCTTGATAAAGCATGAAATCTTTTCGTCGACTCATGCAGTTGATGCGTAATCATCAAAACAAAAAAAAAAACTACTGCATTCACAGGGACTGTAAAGAAGTGATAAACAACAGCACATCTTCTGACAGATTTTATGTCAACATTATTGAACTACTGATGCTGACATGTAGGCTTTGATATCAGCTACCAGTGAGAAATCTGACAAATTTATGAATCTCATGTAAACGCAATTCTCTGCATAGCTGGTTTACTGATTTGCATGTAAACAGTTTCTAAAATAATCTCATTTATGGTAGTTCTCTGCTTGTTAAACGCACTTCTCTATATGCTATTGCGGTAAGAATCTTTGGTTTACACTGGCACAGATGAACAGAGGCTGAAAGACTATCACAAGAGGGAACATAGCAGTGCAGATTGGGTAATGTGGAGTAAGGTCAGCCGCTCTGAGCAGGGAGCATTTTGGGACATCCACCACTGTTGACCAATCACAGTGTGAATCGAGAATTAGCTGAAAGCACTGCTACTCCATTGGCTGGTGGGATCAGGGCCAGGCGCCACTCTCAGCTTAACTCTTCTAGGAAACTGTTGTTTTGAGTTGGTTGTCTTTTAGTATACGCGAGGGAGAAAAGGCTAGTCTGGAAACAGGCTCAATGCCACAGTAGGATCATAAACATGAGGTACATTTCTATTTAAAAGAAATGCTCTTACAATAGTAGTAATATAGTTTCATGATGTTTAAATCAATTCTTGCTTTTTCTTCCTTATGTAAGTTCTCTAACAGAGCTGTTAAAATGATGTAGAGACAGAATAATGGAAATACAGTAAGACATTTATATGCTGTGTGTTGGCTGTTTACACAGTTGCACTTTTAAAGACAGACCCAAACCATATACACTCACCGGCCACTTTATTAGGTACACCTGTCCAACTGCTTATTAAAGCAAATTTCTAAACAGCCAATCACATGGCAGCAACTCAATGCATTTAGGCATGTAGACATGGTCAAGACGATCTGCTGCAGTTCAAACTGAGCATCAGAATGGGGAAGAAAGGTGATTTAAGTGACTTTGAACGCAGCATGGTTGTTGGTCCCAGACTGGCTGGTCTGAGTATTTCAGAAACTGCTGATCTACTGGGATTTTCACGCACAACCATCTCTAGGGTTTACAGAGAATGGTCCAAAAAAGAGAAAATGTCCAGTGAGCGTCAGGTCTGTGGGCGCAAATGCCTTGTTGATGCCAGAGGAGAATGGCCAGACTGGTTCCAACTGATAGAAAGGCAACAATAACACAAATAAGCACTCGTTACAACCGAGGTATGCAGAAGAGCATTTCTGAATGCACAACACATCCAACCTTGAGGCAGATGGGCTACAGCAGCAGAAGACCACACAGGGTGCCCCTCCTGTCAGCTAAGAACAGGAAACTGAGGCTACAATTCACACAGGCTCATTAAAATTGGACAATAGAAGACTGGAAAGACGTTTCCTGGTCTGATGAGTCTCGATTTCTGTTGCAACATTCAGATGGTCGGGTCAGAATTTGGTGTCAACAACCTGAAAGCATGAATCCATCCTCCCTTGTATCAATGGTTCAGGTTGATGGGGGTGGTGTAATGGTGTGGGGGATATTTTCTTGGCACACTTTGGGCTCATTAGTACCAATTGAGCAGCATACCAACGCCACAGCCTACCTGAGTATTGTTGCTGACCATGTCTGTCCCTTTATGACCACAGTGTACCCATCTTCTGATGGCTACTTTCAGCATATTCTGTCCTCATTCATTCATATTCTGACCCCAAGACATGGATTTATAAATGCAGCAAAACTACAATGTTGAAGTATTAAAAGTGTCCAAAAAGGTGTAAAATCGGTAAATGCAACAACGGAGAGACTGATTACACTGAAGACGAAGGATGCCTACTGTCTGAAATTGCCAAACGGCCTGAGGCAAAAACTAAATGCACTACAGAATGTTATGTTTGCAAATACAATAAGATTACGCCTCTAGATTACGCTTATTTTACCAAAATAAAATATGATCATGACTTGATTTCTGATTATTCAATTAGGACAGTAAGGTCTGACTTTGCTTAGACAAAAGTCTTGTCACTTAACAGAAATAATGTACAGTATAGAATATAAAGTCATGGTGCAGTAGAAAAAGAATTAATATTGTGTATGACTCCCATGAGCTTAAAGGACTGCATCCATACATCTCTGACTGACTCATATAACTTAAGTCATCTGGAATGGCAAAGAAAGCGTTCTTACAGGACTCCCAGAGATCATCAAGATTCTTTGCATTCATCTTCAGTGCCTACTCCATCTTTCCCAAACATGCTCAATAATGTTCATGTCTGGTGACTGGGCTGGCCAATCCTGGAGCACCTTGACCTTCTTTGCTTTCAGCAACTTTGATGTGGAGGCTGAAGTATGACAAAGAGCGCTATCCTGCTGAAGAATTTGCCCTCTCCTGTGATTTGTAATGTAATGGGCAACACAAATTTCTTGATACCTCAGGCTGTTGATGTTGTCGTCCACTCTGCAGATCTCTCGCACGCCCCCATACTGAATATAACCCCAAACCACGATTTTTCCTTCACCAAACTTGACTGATTTCTGTAAGAACCTTGGGTTCATGTGGGTTCCAATAGGTCTTCTGCAGTATTTGTGATGATTGGGATGCAGTTCAGCAGATGACTCTTTGGAAAAATCAGCCTTCGGCCACTTTTCCAAATGATCAACTTTGTTGATCTTACAACTGTGATCTACAACAAAACTTTAGTCAGGTAGTGTATATTAAAATCTCAATTTAATTCAGAAATTTAATCATTAAAATTTCAATTTTTAACTAATAGCTCCCCATTATTACACAGTCATTCCACTAAAATCATTTAATCAATTGCACAAAACAACCCCCTAACAGACATATATTGACATGGTTTGAATTACTGAAAACAAAATTAAATCATGATGACATGATTACCAACAAATGACAAAACACTGGGCTATTTAGTTTAAAACTAGGAATTCAGCACAACTGGTTAAAAATTACACTTTTTACACTCACTGCTGAACAATCTGAGAACTCTTGGTCTTTTTTTCACAACATGTAGTTACTACAAAAAATGGATATTTATATATGGAGAAAATGTGTTTAAATACAGACTTCCGTTTAAAACCAGGTCTCAAAAAAATCTTAAGAGAGTCTCATCATTGTCTAAGTGGATTCAGTGGGTAGAGCCTATCTGAAATGAAAAGGTCCATTGTAATTCAATGAAACCATTTAATTGCATCAGAAATGAACAGAATGTTCCGAGCCTTCCGGACAGTGAATATTGAAATATGCACATGCGGGGAAAATTAGGCCATCTATATCTGTCCTACCCCACTGATTATGAATGTATTATGCAAGTTACACAGTGACTGTTACGTAACGCCAGCCATGCACTCATAGCTTCTCTCTCTTTTTTTTGTTCCCCCTCTTATCCTCGACTACAAGGGGTTATGAGATTTCAGCAGCTTTTTATGCACAAAACACGAGTGACAATAATACCTTCCATAACCCGATATGCCATTCAACTGCAACAATAAAGATTAGTATTTCATGGAAGAACAATGGCATACGAGGACAAACAAGAGTCTTAAACATAAGCAGACATTCCACTTATGATTTACTTCACGAGTGATGCAAAGCTCAGTTACAGTTAAGGAGAGGTCAAAGGATTGTGGGAACACGTTTACTACCACTTAACGCAAAGACAATTCATATTTAGTTACTATTCAGACAAAAGAAAATGCTCTTAATTTACTTGCCAGGATGTAGGTAGATTGTTTCTTCTGTGGAAGAATTTTAAAGAAGATTTGTACATGAAGTTCAAACAAACATGTGAGCTGATGCTGTTTGTAGCATCCAAAAATAAGCGTAAATAGCATTTTTAATAAACTACGTACACACTCTCCTTTGTAAACAGCATCAGCTCACGTGTAAGTGTATGTACATTAATGCTGCTCACTGTAAAATTGAGCAGTGCAATTAAATAAATGAAATGAGTTCATTTGACTTGATTTTTTTAAATGAAAGTTCATCGTACTTCTTAGAACTGAGTTACATGAACTCAAAGTTTGATTGTATTAGGCTGAACTATACAGTTTTTCTCTTGTCTCTTTCGCACACTGTAAAACCCAACAGTCAACTTTAACAACTGAACAGAGTGTAGTTAACTCAAAATTTACTGAAAGTTAATTCTACTCATTTGAAAAGAGTTTTGAACTCAGTGTTGAAGGTAATGAGTTAATTAAATACCTTCTTCAACTTCAATGGAGTTCACAGTACTCAAATGGATTAGTTTTTAAACTCAAATGGTTTGTAGCAATCGGTTTCCTCAAACAGTTTGAGTTGCCTTAACTTATTGGGTTTTACAGTAACTCCGTTGGTTTGAGTTCTCTTCATTTATTGGCTTTTACTGTGCTCAAATTGCTTCATATACTCAAATGGATTAAGTTCACAGTACTCATTAGGATTAGTTTTTGAACTCAAATGGTTTGTAGCAATAGGTTTCCTCAAACGGTTTGAGTTGCCTTAACTTATTGGGTTTTACAGTAACTCCGTTGGTTTGAGTTCTCTTCATTTATTGGCTTTTACTGTGCTCAAATTGCTTCATATACTCAAATGGATTAAGTTCACAGTACTCATTAGGATTAGTTTTTGAACTTAAATGGTTTGTTGCAATCGGTTTCCTCAAATGGTTTAAGTTTAACTTTGATTTAACTTTGGGTTTTACAGTGCAGTTCTTAGTTTGTTTCTCAGCCATAGCTTCATTGTTACAAACTTTCTAGAGATTCTCAATTAGGTTTACATCAGAACTCTGGACTGCCATTACAATAATTTCAGTGTTTTCAGCTTCAATGAGCTGCCGTAACTGTTTTGCTACTGTTCATCATGAAAACTGGCTGATTAGGAAGAGCCATATGTTGCTGAAGGAGCTTCTGAATAACTTTTGTCAAGAGAAATAAAAAAACTAAAGAATATTATGCACTTTTAACAAAAAAATAGTTTGAAATCAAACAGCAAATTGTCTAAGCCTTATAGGAACTATTTATAATCATTAAACTGGTTTAAATTCGAAGACCAAATTTAGTTTTAGATGTTTTATTATGTTTTGTTGCTTCATATATCTTTTGTATTTTTCTTTGTTTCACGATAAATAACGCAGTGGCGGTAATTCCACATCTCACCAAGCTTAATCAAAACATTGGATCATAAGCAACTTTCCATGATCAACATCAGCTTTTATCAAAATACAGTATGCCTTCTTCCACTAAGTAGACGTAAATAATTTAGATTTTTTTGCTGTGGCAACAGCATCAAGAGCATTATATCAGCTTCAATAAACCTATACGGCGAATCTGATGTCCCCTTACGAGTTGTTTATTTTATAACACTCCATGCTCTTAGTTCCTAGTAACCGGTGAAAGTTGCCATAGCAACATATTGACGTATTTTAAGATCCAGAAATAGATAGAAAACAAGAAGGAAGTTGTCCCAGGCCGTGTGTGTGTGTGTGTGTGTGTGTGTGTGTGTGTGTGTGTGTGTGTGTGTGTGTTCAGAGTAACAAACTTTTTTGGGGAAGGATGTAGAATTTGCTTTTAACCTAAATCCTTTTGAAACAAATGCTTCTGGTTTATCTTTAGTCATTTTTATGCAGTACATATGACTGAGTGACACACAAGAAAAACTGTGATCTCAAACTCCCGTACATGTTTAACACAACAGCGGGAGTGAGTCAGAATCTATATATAGACTGAGAAATGCAGCTCAAGCCTGCAAGAGAATGCTCATAAATTAAAAAATATAGGGTACACGCTTCTATAAATAAACCACTCTGCCCACTCTTTAAGCAAGACGTCTGCACATATTGTACAGATACTGCTGCTGTAAGACTCTTCAAGGTCTTTTATTGATGTTGCAAACATCTATGCTTTTTTTTAATCTAGCAAAACATTATCTAATGCAAATGGCATTTGTCCAAATAGTTTGAAGGGCAACTGTTAGCAAATCGAAACCACTCATTCTCTGGAACAATGGTCTTTTAAGAGCAAGAACACTGTCTATTGCACGATCATTTGCGTGACCAAATGAATTACGGTAAACTTCTCAAGTTTATTTCATGGCATTTTAAACACATTGCAAAGGTTGGATCCTTATGCAAGGAGGTCGGATCCTTACGCAAGGAGAAACAGAAAGAGAGGAAAAACATCAGTGATTCACACTCTTTTTCCAAGAACAATAGAAGTTCACACTGCCTTTCAGTGTGCAAGCTGAATTAAAGCAATTGTGTTCGGGCTGTTACATAAACTGAGATAATGTAGAGATTACTATAGGCAGCTTTGTGTGGATGCATTGGTTAAGCCTTGGAAACAAAGCGTTTACTAGTGCGACCTACAGTATGTCATCTGTCCCTATTTGAATTAGATATACGCTTAAAGTCAGAATTATTATAATAATTTTTTCTTTTTTAAATATTTCCCAAATAATGTTTAACAGAGCAAGGAAATTTTCACAGTATTTCCTATAATATTTTTTCTTCTGGTTAAAGTCTGATTTGTTAATTTCGGCTAGAATAAAAGCAGTTTTTAATTTTTTAAAAACATTTTAAGGTCAAAATTATTAGCCCCCTTAAGCAATCATTTTTTCAGATAGTCAACAGAACAAACCATCATTACACAATGACTTAATTACCCTAACCTGCCTAGTTATCCTAATTAACCTAGTTAAGCTTTAAATATCACTTTAAGCTGTATAGAAGTGTCTTGAAAAATATCTAGTCGAATATTATGTACTGTCATCATGGCAAAGATAAAATAAATCAGTTATTAGAGATGAGTTATTAAAACTATTATGTTTAGAAATGTGTTGACAAAATCTCTTTGTTAAACAGAAATTGGGGGGAAAAAATAAACAGCAGGGCTAATAATTCAGGGTGGCTAGTAATTTTGATTTCAACCGTATATGTTTATATATGCTGATTGTGGTATGTGTTGCTTATTAATTTTGTTAATACAGAGTACAACAGTTCTAAAAATGTAAGGTTTATATAATTCTTGTCCCTTGCGATAAATGTCCTGCAGGACATTATTTGATCTTATTTGTTTTGTTAGACACAAATTTTTTTAAACAAAGTTTCTTTGTCCTGTAGGATCACAATTGATTGTTAGAGAGCTTTTTCTAATGGAACTTTCCGTTGTTATGTTGGTTTTCTTTTTTTTATTATTCCTAGACTTCTATTGAACAAATGAATTTAAGATCCTAACTGAGTCTTGGACTTATTTGGTCAAAAGTGACAATTTTTTTGAAATTGAGATTGAAACATGAACTAAAATATGAATCTGCTCGTTAAGTCGTGACGTATAGGTGACGTATGAAATACTGTTTCCGTGTCTAAGCCGCTACTCATTTGAATTGAGAAAACATTCGTTTATGACCACTTTTAGTCACACATAAAGTGAATTTTATATAAAATCATGGCGAACACATTGGTCTCTGGACATGCTGCTTCACAAACACCAATATTTTAACAATTTATAAAAAATGCATCACTTTCTGGCCATCGGATATTAGGCATGGAGATATATATTTATGTAAATAGAACGATGGATGGATGAATAGACTGATCATGCTTTTCGAAAGTAATACATCGCTTTGTAAACGTTTATTATCACCATTTGATGAGTCTCCCCTAACAGTTTGATATAGCACTTGGACCCGAAAGCTGTTTCGCGTGACGTCACACCTAACAAGCAGATAGGCTTTGCATTTATGTATGGTTTGTTAGGACAGGATGGTATTTTGTTGAGGTGAATCTATTTGCATATTTGGAATACGATTAAATTTTACAAAAAATCTAAAATCTAAAACAATACTGCCTCCAACAATTATCCACCATCAGTCAAACTATGTGTACATGTGCCACAGCCATATCACCCTGCAGCCCAAGACCGGTCACTCACTAAAGTTAAGCAGGGCTGAGCGTGGTAAGCTGGATGGGAGACCACATGGAAAAAAACAGGTTGCTGTTGGAAGTGGTGTTAGTGAGGCCAGCAGGGGGCGCTCAACCTGCAGTCGGTGTGAGTCCTGATGCCCCAGTAAAGTGACACTATACTGTCAGTGAGACCTTAAACTGAGGTCCTAACTCTATGCACTTCTCGTAAAGAGTGTTGTAACCCCAGTGTCCGGGCCAAATTGCCTCTTTCATGTCATCCCCATCAACCGAATTGGCTGTACCACTGTCTCTCCACTCCACCAATAGCTAGTGTGTGGTGAGTGTGCTGGCGCCATTGTCCTGTGGCCGCTGTCGCATCATCCAAGTGGATGCTGCACACTGGGGGTGGTGTGGAGAGACTCCCCTCATGATTGTGAAGCACTCTGAGTGTGTACACGATAAATGCGCTACAGTATATGAATACACATTACAACGCATGTGCACACCTTGTTTTAACCGTGTACTTGTCTATTTGTGTCTACATAGCTGTGTAATGTGTGTTTTTCTTTTATGTATTTATTGTCTTTCACATTTATTGTCCTTCATATTGTCTTGTATATTGTCATTTGAAGCACACGTGTGATATTAAAAGTGATTTGATTTAAATACTCTGAAATTTGTCTTTAAAGTTGTCTAAATAAAGTGCTAATTGTGCATTACTAATCAAAATTTAAGTTGATATATTTCCTGTAGAAAAGTTAGAAAAAGTATTCATGGAACATAATCTTTACTAAAATATTTTCATGTTTTGTGACAAAAACTAAATCTGTAATTTTGACCCATAAAAGTAAAACTAAAAATTTTGACCCATACAGTATATTTTTGATATTGCCAAAATGACACCCATGTGACTGATTTTTTTTTATCCAGAGTGAAATTAATAATATATCATTAAAAAATTTATGATACATAGTATTTAATAATCATTACTAAATTCAGACCATGTTGTAAACATCTAAATTGATATTGTAGGTAAATTCAAAGATTAAAACACTTTCTTATAAGGTCAAGACAAGTCAATTATTCATATAGTGCTTTATACAATATATTATGCAGTATATTATTGCAAGGTGGCTTTATATATTTAAAATCAAACATGATGGATGAGCATCATCACTAACCCTCTCTTGACTAGGATATAAAAAATATGTACAGAAATGTGTTTATTTGCACATCAACATGTACTGCAGAATTCTCTTTATTTTATTACATCATTTGCTGCATTTTATTGCTTCACAGATATTGCTTCATGATGTTGCTTCATAGTTTGATTTAAGCTTCTTTTTTGCTACAAATAAAAAGCTTTTAAGCCATGATTCATCTCAGAGCTGACAGGTTCAAGGGCAGGAAATCTTTGGGGGAAAAAAAACTTTTGAAAACATTAATCAGTGAAACATAACACCAAGGCTACTGAAAGGGCTGCTTTGTGCACCACTGAAACCACTGATCTTATGTTTTTGCAATTCTTCCAATACTGTGTGTTTATATATATATATATATATATATATATATATATATATATATATATATATATATATATATATATATTGGACTTTTTAAAGACACAGTTTATCTCATAATTTATTGAGTTATTTTAAACTTTCAACAACAAAAACAAGATTTTCTGAAGAATGTTGGAATCAAGCACGCATTGACATCCATAGTAGTAACAATTATGCATAGTTCATACTTAATCATTTTAAGGCAACAAAGTTAACTCACTTTCTAAAAGTAAACTATTGGCTTTTTTTTTTTTTTTTTTACAGTGGATGCATGTGTCACAGGTGTTATTCTCATCGAATCAAGAGTCCCTGCTGAAAATATTATGATAATACCATGTCTCAGACACAAAACACAATTACAGTGGTCAGATCAATTAAAACCAAGGCAGCATTATCATTTACATCCAAACACACATATTAAAAATTGTGCTGAAAGTGGTTCTTTGACTCATAACAATAGGGAAACCACTTTAAGCGCTGCATCACCTATTTTTTTAAATATCATTATCTATAATTGATGTTTAACAAACAAAATTTGGGAGAAGCAAGATCAGTTTTGATGAGGCTAATTCATTATTGACAATCATTCTATTATCCAATCAGCTCAAGACCAAACCCCTATAAATAGTCAAACACGTCATACTTTTGTTTTCTCTTGACTTCAGCATCCCTCCACAGCCCCAACTCCATACTATTAAACCCGATACATACATAAATCTGAGCGGGGGGGATGTTCTGGAGCCAGGCTAGACACTGTACTCAGACCCCTATCTCTCTATCTACCCTGTGTGAACTCCTGAACCATCTTTAAAGACGGTTCTGCTGTACAGTATGTACACTTCCCACGTGGACTGCTGATTCATTGGGATCATTTAAACGACAACTCAAAACATCTTCTATAAACACTTGGGCACTTAACAAAAAATAAAGAAATAAATAAATCCACCTCCTTGCTCTAGCTCCTACTTCTCTGAGCACAAACAGTTCCTTTGTATAAGTAGCACTTCTTGTGTGCATTGCCTCTTCATGTTGAAGGAAGTTGTTTTGGACAAAATTGTCTGCTAAATGACTTAGGCCCAATCCCAATTCTACCTCTTCCCATTACCCCTCGTCTTGCGCGTTCCCATGAAGGTGGGGTGAATAGAGGTGTCGCAATTCTCTTTAGCTTGAAGGTGTAGGGCTAAGGGGAAGGGGCTAAGGCTAAGAATCTTCGAATGAAGATTTTTCAGGACCACACTCAAAACCACTGGGTAAGAAAATTTCCCAGAATACACCAGCCACAACGGCAACTGAACCCGGAAGTAAGGAGATCCACAAATTAGTATTTTTAGTCATTATTACAAACTTTTACAACAAACTAGCATGTTTTAACATATTCATAACCGCGTTTGTGTTTTACCGTCATGCTTAAAAAAAAAGCTACAATAAAAACCGCTAAATTTCTCAATCTATAATCCCTAATAATAACTCCTGTACAGCAGTCCCACAACATTCTGTCACTCAATGACACTGGAAAACCCTGTCAGTAATGTCTAGTGGCTGTGAATGACCTTTTTACAGTGTCTGCTATAATGTTAATGTTGTTTGTGGTGTGTTTACATTGATGAATATGGCCACTGTGTAAATGCGCAGTACAGTTACGATCTTATTGCCAAATTATATTGTTATGATGATATAATATATGCCTTTAGTGATTTCCTCAAGATAAATACCAAAAAAAAGCACAACTGGAATAACTTCAGCAGTTGCGCTTGTCTGATCTCATATGAAGCAAGAGATTGCGATGCGTTGCCTTCACATTCGAGCCAAGGGGAAGGAGTACAAATATAGAATATGGATTGGGCCTAAATGTAAATGTTAACCAACCCAAAGAACAACTCTCACAGGTTCCCCAACACTGTTCCTGGAGGCACACCAGCAGTACATATTTTGGATGTCTCCCTTATCTCACCCATCATTTCAGGTTTTGGAGTCTCTTCTAATGTTCTGATGAGTCGATTTAATTGTGTTTGAGTTGTATACTGATGGTGTGCCTTCAGGAACAAGGATGGGAAACACAACTAAAATTGAAGTTAAAATTGGTTCCTTTATAATCACGAGCCAAAGAATCACTTAAATCAGTGTTTTTTAACCACGTTTGCTGGAGGACCACCAGCTTGGCACATTTTCCATGTCTCCATAACCAAAACACACCTGATAGAGAAACTTGTTCATGCTTTTATCAGCAGCAGGGTGGATTACTGTGCTGCTGACTCCTCACTGGCCTTCCCAAAAAGACAATCAGACAGTTGCAGCTCATGCCAGGATTCTGACCAGAACCAGAAAAGAGCACATCACACCTGTCCTCAGGTCTTTACACTGGCTCCCAGTTACATTCAGAATAGATTTTAAAGTATTACTACTGGTCTATAAATCACTAAAAGGCCTAGGACCTCAATACATAACAGATATGCTCACTGAATACAAACTGATAAACTAGAAAATTAGAAGATAAGAGTTCAGTCAAAGCAGGGTGAATCTGCCTTCAGCTATTACGCCCCTCGCTGCTGGAATCAGCTTCCAGAAATGATCAGATGTGCTCCAACATTAAGCATGTTCAAATCAAGACTAAAAATGCATCTGTTTAGCTGCGCCTGTACTAAATGAACAATGTGCTACGACCGACATATTGCACGATTATTTCTTTTTCATTCTTTTATAAAATGTTTTAACACATTTTAATCTGTTTTATTGGTTTTAATCATTTTAATTTAATTTTTGTTAAGTTCTTGTCTGTTTTATTCTTGTTCATGTAAAGCACTTTGAATTACCATTGTGTATGAAATGTGCTATATAAATAAACTTGCCTTGATTCAGATCATCAGCTTATTAGCAGAGACTGAAAGACCCTGTAAATGGGTGTAATAGACAAAGGAGACATCCAAAGCATGCAGTGTTGGTGGTCCTCCATGGTTGAGAAACACCGACTTAAATAACCCCTCAGCTACCATAACGAACCACTGAAGAACCCATTTTTTAGCGTACAATATGATTACTTCACTTTATGTCAAACAATCTCCTTTAAGACTTCCTTAAAACTATTTGCGTTCCAAAAGTCCTTATAAAACTTGCTGTTACGATATGCAAAATCTCTTCTTTATGTAAGATGGGTTCATGCATAACCATTTAGGAATGTCATAGGAAATGCAGTGGCTATGTCTGGATTGGATCGGTGAGGATCGTCACATTGGCGTGTTTGTCATGCCTTGAGTGTTCAGCGTGCCTCTTTCATCACAGCGATAATGCTGTTTGTATGTTTACCACGTTTGTTTAAAAGGTAGACTGAGGTTAAGCAGCTAAGTGTGTCAATGTGTTAAAGCCTCAGCCGGTCTGGATTAACTCTGTGCACCTGCTATGGCTCAAACACACTCACAGGCACGCACACACAAACACAAACACACAGACAGGATTTATAAAACATCCTACTTATTTTAAAAAATACTTATTTTGTTATCCTGGCATGGACCTTTTCTGGCAAAACTGTAATATTAATGAACTACACTAAAAAAAATCCAGGTTGCCTTAAATATTTAAGCTGAATCAAATTAACTTTGAGTCCACTGAATTTATATTACGTTAAAGGTACTTAAAAAAGCTTGTGTAACTTATAAAATTAAGTTAGAATATAGTTAACTTAGTTCAATAAGTTAAAATAACCTAAAACATATGCTGTCAGAACTAACTGATCACATAATTTTTACAGTGCATCTCTATCACTTAAAATTACTTGCTGCGTGTTCAAACTATTTATTTAAAATTAGCTGAAACAACACAATTCTTAAGGTTTTTGGGGGACAACTTAATTGTTTTATGTTCAGTCCACTTAAATTTCTAAAAACAATGAAGTAAACTTAATGTGTGTTGGGACAGCATGAAGGAATTGTGAGGAACCCAGCATTTTTTTACATAAACGCTTACAAATGTAGAGCATTTGAATATTTGCATAACTAGCTAAATCTAATGACGCACTTGTCAGAGCAAGCACATGATTTAATATGAGTTACCAAACAAAAAAAAGTGCTATTAATAAGGTTAAAGGTTATGTAAGGACACTGTAACTCATTTACTGGTCTCACTGTAACACTAAGAGCAAGATAAGTGACCTTTCCCCCAGTTTTTCCGCCTGCACAGGGCTGTTGTTAGTTTAACCAATGACAGTCAAGCATGGCCACGGGGAAACATTTAAGTTTAGCATAACTTTAATCGTTGAGAGTACAAAATGTTCATCTTTCAGTGATGAGTATCAATACTGAATGTTTATGTTTTTTATTACAAAGATCAGGGGATGGCAATACTGTAAATTAAGCAATACTGTGAGTGAAAATCTATGTAAAAATCTAGCAAAGGTCTTTATAGTGATGTGCTAAACTAACCATTTTTGAATTCTCATTAATTCTTAAAATTAACTTTTTTTCTGAAGGTGAAGAGCATTTTAATAACTAAAAGTATATTTCATCCATGCTAAAGAAACCTTTTGATTAGGTTTCCATGAATGCAGAGTTGAAGTCAGAATTATTAGCCCCCCTAAATTATTAGCCCCCATTTATTTTTTTTCCCCAATATCTGTTTAACAGAGAGAATATTTTTTTCCAGCACATTTCTATTCATAATAGTTTTAATAACTCATTTCTAATAACTGATTTATTTTATCTTTGCCATGATGACAGTAAATAATATTTGACTAGATATTTTTCAAGACACTTCTATACAGCTTAAAGTGACATTTAAAGGCTTAACTAGGTTAATTAGGTTAACTAGGCAGGTTAGGGTAATTAGGCAAGTTATTGTATAATGATGGTTTGTTCTGTAGACTATCAGAAAAAAAATGTATAGCTTAAAGGGGCTAATAATTTTTACCTTAAAACGATTCTTAAAAATTAAAAAAACCCTTTTATTCTAGCCGAAATAAGACAAATAAGATTTTCTCCAGAAGAAAAAAAATTATCATACATACTGTGAAAATTTCCTTGCTCTGTTCAACATCATTTGGAAAATATAAAAAAAAAAAAAAAGAAAAAAAAAATCAAAGGGGGCTAATATTTCTGACTTCAACTGTACATTTAAATATATAAAACCTTATATAACATGTACAATATAAAACTTTTTTAAGAATGTAATCTTGTAATGCATAGAGTTCATGTATTTGACACAACGATTCCATATAAAGTGCAAAAGTAACATTTATTTGTATTGTGACTCTCTCCCAATAAAAATGGCTTCAAAACAGCTTCAGAGAAACACATGGTGGTGCTGGGCGATAATATAGTTTACATTTTAATCATAAAGCACGCATGTAAGTAATTTAGCACATGTAGTTCTTACTCATCCAATTTCATTTAAAATGTTGGATGGTATTATAGTTAACATTTTATGAAGATATAAAAAAAATAAATCAAGCAATTGGTATTTGCTTTACAATATTTATCAGCAACTGTGAGACTATTTATGAAGACAAAATTTGCAGACAGAATAAATCAGATTTTATATATAGAGAGAGAGGTGGACATACTTTACATTTATATAGATATAAATTAAATTAAACGGACAAGATTTATTGATAATATTGCTGTACGCCAACCAGAGGGGTATTGCATAAAAGTGAGATAAGGGATTAAGCTGGGATTTTGAGGTTATCTTGGCTGAATTTAGCCCTGGCTGAAAGCAGGCTAGATTAAGCTGAATTAAGTTACTATGGAGATTTATTCTTTGCAGCTAGCCTGAGCTCCAGAGTAGGCTAAAAACCAGGCTAAGATTAATCCTAGTGATCTATATCACTATCTATCTATAGGTAGTTTCATTGTCAATGCAACTAGAAATTAATGTGTTTTACACACAATATTTTCATATACTATTAGAATTAAAATTGAAAATAAGTATGCTGAATTTTACTAGCAATCATTTCATAAATATTCATATATTTCCATCTCAGATTTACAAATGGGAGGATATAGACATAAGATAAAAATAGATGAATGATTAGAGAGAAAAAATACACGTATAGTGCTCAGCGTAAATGAGTACAGCCCCTTTTAAAATTAATATTTTTATCTATTTCTCAGCGAATATAGACAATTTTGGATGCACATAAACAAAACCATTTTAACAGTTGTATTAATTAAAATAAGACTTTGTTCCCCATAACATCTTTAAGTTTAGAAAGAGACTACATTTAAAATCAAATGAGATATTGCAAAAAAAAACGAATTACAAACTAGAAAATATCAACAATTTTATATTTTACATATATAATAATAATCTTTTGATGATGAATTATCATATAATAGATTAAATAGACTTAATTTGAGAGAAATATCCTAAATGAAAGCGATATATAAATGATCATATAGATGAAGATTAAATAAACGTGATAAAATAAACTAAACAGATAAAATAGATCTACAATATTTGGTGTTTGATATAATCTTCACGATAAATTCATTAGCAATCCCCTCAGATTTCACCAACTAGTACATCTATGTTGATCCTGGAACAACATTCTAATCAGCCAATCAGAATGAAGGGATTTGTTTACCATTAAGTTTAGACTTATGATTTCGTTTATGCACCTCTACATGATTGTCATCCTCTGATTTGGGGAATAATTTACAGTCATGGTTGAGTTTAGGGGTAGGGAATAGGTATGGATTACATTTCCGAACAAAATTGATATTGCGGATAAACATAGATGTTAATCCAGGATCGCATGGTCATGGCAAAATCATGATGTGCATTGCTGTACATGAATATACTTAGCTAGTATGTACTGTAAATGAACAAAAGCATAGTACATTTAAACTGTGTTGTTAAATGATTGATTCTGTTTGGCAAATGATTGTGTGAAAATGCACAGCTCATAATCAGTTAATCCTTATATATTAATTACTTAAACGTAGATTTTTTTTCTTGACACAAATATGGTTACAAAAAAAACTTTGAGCCTTTTATAACCTTTTATGGTACTTTCACTTTTATGGAGGGAAAGATAACCACATAATTCTGAGGTTAAGTGCCATATAGTGCATCGATTTGATGTTAAATTGTACTCCTATCTCTACATAGTAGGCTTAGTTAAATGTGAAAACTCTTCAGAAACGGTTTTATATGCCCATTTACAATCTATAAAATAACTAGAATGGAAAGCTTTATTTTGCCCATATTTGCAATGCTCTTGAATATTAATGATAAGCTCTAATTGGTTTTCACATGGTGGCTTATTTCATTACCTCACACAGCAAATAGATATGTGTGAGAGATGGAGAGGTTAACCATTCAACCTTATGGGCCCTATCACACAGCAGGAGCATGATAGGGCCCACGACACAAGAGTTTTTTTGCTAGTTTCATCACAGCGCAGGTATCATTTTCCCATTGTGTGCCATGTATGCTGTTTAAATGCATTAGCATTCATTTGTGCACCCATGGGTGTGCTAGTATAAGTGTAAAAACTGTCTACTTGTGCAAAAGCGGTTCGTGATGAGCATTGACTTTCTCATCTACACATGCTTGTTGTGTTTTTTTTTTTGTCTGTGTAAAAAAACTACAATGTATAGAGGAATTACCAACCTACGTCACACGGGTTTCCGGTTGCAAAAAGAGACTGGTTGCAATAGCAAACATGTCATGTTGTGCGGTAGGATGCCAAATTCATCCAAAAACAGAAAACTTAACTTTTACTGTACACCACACTGCTTTTAATGCCAACCACAGATGTCTTTAAAAATGCTCGACTCATTTCATATCAGGCAAGTTCACGCTATGTTGAATCATACACATTACTCGTGGTTAAATATGGTTAATTAAACTGCGGACACTGAATGCTTAGAATGAAATGTAAACATGTAAGTTCACATTCGCAGTTGTTTTACTTGTTGATGATTACCCAGGCCTTGTATAGTTCCGTCTTCTTTCCTTGTCTTTGGCTAGGCAGACTCTTATTTTTTTGGCACTACAAAGTTTTGAATCTGGTCATCATGGAACATTATTTCTTGCACGACCACACAGAACAAAATTGTTGGCATCCAAAGACTTGTTGGCCTTTAACTTCTCTCCTGTAAAAAGTCTTAGAGTTTCCTTGAGATAGTTGTATATTTGGGGCTGGATGCTTGGCCATTTCGTCTTATCCAATATCCATTGGGAGGGTGCTATTGCAAATGGACCTGTCAGATGAACGCCGCTCACTTTAATGTTAATTTTGCAGAATAACTGTGCTTATCACTGGGTGACGAGCTGTTATAATACGCTGAAAGCATTATGTAAATAATATATATAATATGTAATCAATATAACTTATTTCTAAAACAACAACAAACTCTGTACTGCATCAGATGTCATTCCCTCGTTGTAAATGCTAGCGCTCCTTTTTTTTTTTTTGCAACCAGCTGCGCGCGCATCCTGAATGTTTACTATTACACAAACTCATTAAATCAAATATGGTAGTTTACAGTAAAATTGTTCAAATGTCTTTTGTGGTTTCTACTGTATTTTTAATGCGTATATTTTGGCAAAGTTTTATGAATTTTATTTTATTTTTTATATATTTTATTTTCATTATACACTCAAATTTTGGTGCTTGTTCAAAGTACTTATGTAAAATGAGCTGAAACCACACAATACATGAGATTTTTTGGGGGACAACTTAATTGTTTAATGTTCAATCCACTTAAATTTGTTGTGTTGGAACAACCTAAATGAATTGTATGGAAGCCAGAATGTTTTTAACAGTGTATGTTTACATGTATATGCTTAAGTGACATCGTTTTAGAGTGCTATTTATAATGGTTTGGTGGAAGCTATTATATTTGTTTTGCATTAAACTATTAATAGCACTTTGGTCGAACAAGAATGCATTTGTATGATTGCACTGCCCAGATTACCCTTTGCCAAGCTCAATCTACTATATAATGCCATGTAAAAACCCCATTTAGTGTCAGTTTCTGTCACAGATGGCCCTGATCTGATCGCTCACTAATGCAGTGTGAAAACACTCTGGCTTCCCGCAGATCAAGAGCAAGAGGTTACACACTGCTCAGAAGACAAGAAACATGCTATAATCAGCAGGGTTTGTTTGTTTGTCTCATCCAGACAAACACACTGCTGCTCCTCATGGCATGAAACACAAACATGCATGCTGTCAGTTTTGCTTTACAGTATTTCAGTGCTAGTAAGAGCTGTTGTGTAAGCTGTCCACAAACTGTCTGATCAGTAGTGCATGAAGGCCAGGGTAAATGAGATTTACGTGTTAAGATTGGATAAGGAAAGGACATTGTGGTTATTGCAGATACACACACACACACACACACACACACACACACACACACACAAAAGACATTTGCCATTTGTTTACACTACTTATTTAACTCCGAACCAGCGTCCCTATTTTCGAACATTTTCTGTAAACAACATGCCAATACAAAAATGTACAGTCCAGTCTATAAATATTGAGACATTGACACAATTCCAACATTTTTGGCTTTATACACCAACACAATGGATTTCAAATGAAACGAACAAGATGTGCTTTAACTGCAGACTGTCAGCTTTAATTTGAGAGTTTTTATCACCATCCAAATCAGGTGAACGCTGTAGGAGTAAGAACAGTCTGAATATGTGCCTCCCACTTGTTAAGGGACCGAAAGTAATGGGACAATTGGCTTCTCAGCTGTTCCATGGTTAGGTGTACGTTATTCCCTCATAATCCAAATTACAATGAGCAGATAAAGGGTCCAGAGTTCATTTCAAGTGAGCTATTTTGCATTTGGAATCTGTTACTATCAACTCTAAAGATGAGATTCAAAGAGCTGTCACTATCAGTCAAGCAAGCCATCGTTCGCTGAAAAAAAAAAAAACATGAAACAAACACATCAGAGAGATAGCAAAAACATCAGGCATGGCCAAAGCCTTTAAGAAGAAAGAACATTCTAAAAAGATAGAAACGCACCAGTGAGCTCCGCAATGCCAAAAGATTCGGAAGACCACTGAAACAACTGTGGTGAATGACCAAATAATTTTTTCCCTGGTGAAGAAAACACCCTTCACAACAACTGGACAGATCAAGTACACTCTTCAGAAGGTAGGTGTATGTGTGTCAGTCAACAATCAAGAGAAGATACACCGGAGTGAATACAGAGGGTTCACCACAAGCCTCAAAAACAGGAAGGCCAGATTAGAGTTCTAAAAAAAGCCATCACAGTGCTAGAGCAACATCCTAGAGCAACAAATGAGACCAAGATCATCTTGTACCAGAGTGAAGGGCAGAAAACAGTATGGAGAAGGAAAGGAACTGCCCATGATCCTAAGTAGTGAAGCATAGTGGTAGAAGTGGCATGGTGTAGGCATGTATGGCTGTCAAGGGAACTGGTTCTCTTGAATTTATTGATGATGTGACTGCTGATAAAAGCAGCTCGATAAATTCTGAAGTGTTTCAGGCAATATTTTCTGCTCATATTAAGCCAAATTCTTCAGAACTCATTGGACAGTGCTTCACAGAGCAGATGGACAATAACCGAAGGCATACTGCAAAAGCAACCAAAGAGTTTTAGAAGGGAAAGTGGAATGTTAAGCAATGGCCAAGTCAATCCCCTAATCTGAATCTGTTTGAGCTTGCATTTAAATTGCTGAAGACAAAACTGAAGGGAAAATGCACCAAAAACAAGCAGGAAGACAGCTGCAGTAGAAGTCTGGCAGAGCAACACCAGTGATGAAACCCAGCGGCTGGTGACATCTTTGCGTTCCAGACTTCAGGCTGTAATTGACTGCAAAGTATTTGCAACCAAGTATTAAAAAATGAAAGTTTGACTTATTATTATTCTGTCCATTTACTTTGGGCCCTTAACAAGTGGGAGGCGGATATGCAAACTACTATTGTACTAATATTGTAATTCCTACACCATTCACCTGATTTGGATGTAAATACCCTCAAATAAAAAGTTGAGTTTGCAGTTAAAGCACATCTTGTTCTATCGATGCAGTGTTAAGGTGACTTAATCGATTTGTGTGGAACAACCTGAATGAATTGTATGGAAGCCAGAATGTTTTTAACAGTGTATGTTTACATGTATATGCTTAAGTGACATTGTTTTAGAGTGCTATTTATAATGGTTTGGTAGAAGCTATTATATTTGTGTTCTATCAATCTTGTTATATCAATATAGTAAAATATGGTTAAATACACAAAAACATTACTTGCAACATTGTTTAATAGATTTCACTCATGAAAAATGGATGTTAATTGAATAGTAAGGATTTAAAAAGCCCATGTTGTGGTTCAAATTTGAGGATGATATTCCCAAAAATGTGGTTTCTGTAAGCATTTATTTAAGTTGAGCTGAAACAAAACAATTCTTGAGGGATTTGCGACAACTTAATTGTTTTAAGTTTAATCCACTTAAATTTGTAAAAACTAACATGTTAACTTAATTCCTTGTCAAATCGATTGTTTGGAACCCAACATATTTTACAGTCTCCACTTGGCTAAGATTACTGAAATTATTGCATAATGACAGGTTCCTTCAAACTATCTACATTTGTGTTGAACTCAAACTGGTTGAAAAAAGGTTAAGGGTGTGTAAATGATAACAGGACTTTCATTTTTTGGGTGAACTAACCCTTTAAGAACCCAATTTGACTTGTTTTTCACAGATAAACAATCTACATGTCAGCAAAACAAGTAGATTATGACTGAAAATAAAAGCATTGTGTTTAAATCAAGTTTATTTGTATAGCAGTTTTTACAATAATTATCATTTCAAAACAGCTTTACAAAAAGGGGCATATTCTAAGCAAACATTGGTGCAATGGCAACGTCATGATGGCCCAAACTGGTCTTATTATATTGACGGAATAAATCGTTAAAATTATGTAACAAAACATTTCCTAAAAAATGCATTAATATACATTTGCACATTTGTCTACCTTTTTTTGGGTTGCATTTATAATTGTTACTTTCATTTTTTGCAATGTGTAGTTCAATTTACACACTACTGTGAATCAGTTGTGAGAGGACATCCACAAATTACATCGTTTACCCTGTATTTACAGTCCGTCATTAACTTCGCTGAAATTATAAAATACGCAAAAGCACTGCACTTAATTCTGGGTAAATACTGCAGAGATTAATATAATAGAAAAATTAGTGTATTTTAAGAGGTTGTGGACAAACATACATTAGACGTCCTATCAAAACCCATTAGAACATATATGTTTCAGAAATTACCACTAAATTACTGTTTAAATAAGGAGTTGTGTATAGGTTGGACAGAATACTATATAAACATAGTTAACCAAGCATAAAGTGTCCTTCCAAAATGGTGATTTTTTGATGTGTAATGCATGTTCAGTGAAGTGTGTTTGTGTATTAAGTGTTTGTGTTGTCCTGAAAGTCCTCGTAGGGTTGGCATTATCTCTCACAGGTCTTGGATCTGATTGAGTGACACTACACAATCTATAGAGACCTCAGGATGGGCATCTTCAGATGTAAATAAAGAGCAAAGGACTAAATAATCACTTCTATAGCCGCCTATACTACAAAGTAAGGTAAATTACCATCTATTTTGGTTAAAGACAATTGACAAATCTTTGAATAAAGCTGATGAGCCTGTTTTATTTGAATAGAATACAGTGAATTAAGGGCTACTTTTTATATAGTGTTTGCTTTTTTAATATAATGTCTAGTTATTTTTTAATTATCTCAAATGTGTCGATCCATTTATTCACTTTATAAACTTTTGCAATATTAAAAAGTTCCCAGAATTTGTTCTTATTATCTGGCCTAGTGGTGCATACAAAATTTCACATTTGTAGCTCTCTTTGTCTGGAATGATTTGCAAAAGAAGTTGCAGCTTAAAGAGTTGGTCTCACTATAAACTTTTCAATAGATTTTTAATGATTTGCTAAATTAAATACTGTATTGATGGCTGGAAAAGATTATCCCATGTAAGTCATGTATTATCAGTCCAGGACACACTTGTAAAAGTTTTTTAGTCTTGATTCTTTTCCTGGTAAAATAAAGACTAATACAATTAATACACTTAAATTAAAAACTAATACAATTAGAATAAACACTAATCTTGGTAAAATAACGACTAATACAATTAATCAATACTTTTTAAACAAATTTATTGAAATTAATAATTAAAATGATATTTTCTAGAGATTTTTAGTCTTGATGTGCTTCATTTCCTGGTCAAATAAAGACTTTAACAATAAAATTAATATTAATCATCTTTTAAAACACATTTATTGAAATTAATAATTTAAGTTAATTTTTTAGAACTTGTATTTGCGTATTCTTTTTAATGTTTTACCTGATATTGATGTTGTTTTTAATATTTATACTTGTGAAGCACTTTAAGTTGCATGTTATGAAGGAAAAAGGCTATACAAATGAAATGCATTATTATTATTATCATCATCATCATCATGCATTTTTATGCAAATGTATTATTATTATTGTTACTATTATTATTATTATGCATTTTATGCAAAAGAGTAATAATAATGCATTATTATTATTAATAATATTCTGAATATTATTATTGCTACAATTTCTGCTATGGCTGAACGTTTCTTTGTGTTTTAGAAACCTTTTTTATTGCATCAACCGATCTTGTGGCAATATTGCATTAGGTGATACTTTGACCATGGTACTGAATAATAATTACCATATTTGTGACCCTGGACCACAAAACCACTCATATGCTGCATGGGTATATATATTATGCCAAAAAAAATCTTAGAATATGAAATAAATATTTTCAAAAAATCATCCAATGAAGATATTTTGTAAATGTCATACTGCAAATTTATCAAAACTCAATTATTGATTAGTAATGATGAGCACTTAATTTAGACAGATTTAAATGTTAAGTATTTTACATTTTTAACCCTCAGATTTCTGAGTTTAAATTGTTGTACCTCCATCAAATATCAGTCATATACTAACAAAACCGCATAAATCTCAATTTATGATTTATTTAAAAACACTTTTGTCTAGCAACACATTTGTATGGCATTTCCTTCTTGATCCTGCTTACCTACATTGTTTTAAAGCAGTCCTTAAAACGTACATGTATGCCTATATTATAATCAAACAGTGCTTCGGCTTGTTGTGACATTTACCTCTGTATATCTTGAAGAAAAAAAGTCAGTCGGTTTCGCGTCACTAGTCTAAATATAGTCCCTGTACATTTGGGGACAACAGTCGGTTTTCAGGACACGCGAGGACAGTAAAGAGGGCGGGGAAATTGAGCAATATTACTTAATGCTTTCCAAAAGATTATTCTGACGAGAACTGCAGCGAGATTATAGAGAGGAGGCGGTGCAGCGGCGCAGTGGAGGCGGTGCGTTCATACACACACACTCATACACACACGTGGTTCAGCCGGGGTGATGGAGCGTCCTCGACTGAACCTGATGGAGCAAAGACACAAATAGGGGCCGCGCGGCTGCAGGAGGAACAGACACGATAGGATTGAACGGCGATAGGAGGTTGTGCGGCTTGAACTAAACGAAAACACAACACTGTTTGTGGTTGTTCATTTATCGTTGTTTTTTTCTGAGGGCAACCTCCGAGTGTTTAACCGGATTGAACGAAGAACTGAGGACGTTCTGGACAGAATTACGCGGCGATTTATAATGGTAACGTGTTTTTGTTTTGGTCATTTTTATATCAGAGTTTACATTTAATATGTTCTATGATGCTCATATATATGTGTATAGACGCTTATGTATCTGACAGCCACTAAAAGTTAAACGACTTGTCTTAAAGTTTGTTTTAATATAGAAAAAAGGCTTCATGTTTGATTTGTGCAATATGTATTAAATAAAAAATGTGGGAATGTCGTAGGCTAGCTCTTTATCCAGTGTAAGCTATCAAAAGATGCATAAACATTGGTACAAAAATTGAGGTAAAGTTGGCTTTATATTTGCACGTTCGTTCAGTGATAACTTGTAACAAGTTCTCTTAATGTTTACCATGGTACTTTGAATATTGGGTCTGAATTCACATATAACAAAGACTTCAAAACAACATTAACACTATTTATTTGACTGTGAACAATGTTGTACTCTGATAGTCATTGACTGCTAATATGATTTCACTATTTAGTTTTTGCAAATAACACCTTAATGAAATTATATTATTACGGAGAAAGTCTGAATGTGTGAATATGAAACCAACTTTACCTCAATAGTACAAAATATTTCCTAGACCACCTTGACAAGTATTAATTCTGACAATGTAGCATTGTGCAATACTAGTAGAAGTTTTTGCAATGTACCCAGGACGGGTTGTATCAGATTGATTAACTTTATATTGATCTTTACAATTGATTTAACACGTTTAATTATGCATTAAAACGTTAAAGTTGCATAAATCCGTTGCGAAATGTTCGCTTTTCCCACTTGATTAGTTAAGTAACTTTTATATGAATGTGATGTAAAATGTTTAAATGAATGTATAAATGTAAATATATAAAAATAATTGTTTAATGAATTGATTTTGATGTTTTAGAGTGTATTTATGCGCAAAAAAAAAAAGTTACCCAAAAAATCTGATGTAACTGTGTTGAGTAAGCTTGGACTCCATAATGAAAGTGACTCACTGGGACAGGAAGACGATAAAACACACACACGCACACACAAGCTGTTCCGCAAATAGGTCAACAGAGGAATTCAGGAGAGGCTTTCTGTTTTACATGAAGTAGGCTAGCTGCTTACTGCTGTTAAAAATAGTGCTGAGATGCTGGCAAAGGGGCTAAATGTTTAACTCGACAAGTGGGAATGTTTATTTGGTGATGTCACTTTGCGTAAGATGGCTATATAACCGTGCATTTGTTAACCTGATATCATGTGGTGTGTAGTACGAACGGTCTGTGCTTTGCCACTGGGAGGTAATGAGGTTGCATAACATTGTGTTGTAACTGATCTTACGTAACTAACGGGATATCATTGTGTTCTTTCTGCCACCAGGTGGAGCCACTGCTGCGTCAATAACATCTGAAGTTGACCTAAAAAGCACTCACACAGCACATTGAACAAGAAAGTCTCAAGATGTTTGAAGAGTCATCTCAGGAGATGAGGGCATTAAATGCAGGCACTCCCAGCAGCACAATGTCTTTTACAGATGAAGCAGTGTCCATATTGACATCAAGCAGTTTGCTTGCACGCTCTCTTCTAGGCCGAACATCAGCACTTAAACGCAAAGATGTCAGTCCAGCAAGCAACTCCTCAGCAAGACGCAAGCGAGAGTTCATCCCCCATGAAAAGAAAGACGACGGCTACTGGGACAAGCGCAAGAAAAACAACGAAGCCGCAAAGCGCTCTCGTGAGAAACGCCGTGTAAATGATATGGTGTTAGAAAACCGCGTGCTAACATTACTCGAAGAGAACGCAAGACTGCGAGCAGAACTTCTAGCGCTGAAATTCCGCTTCGGTCTCATTAAAGACCCCTCAAATGCTTCGATACTTCCGCTCACGACAGGAAGCTGCGTCCCACAACCTTCAGCGCAGCATTACTACCTTCCACGTGGCGATGGCGCTCACCATACTGGCGCGATGCTGTCAAATCAATCCCCCACACAAAGTGCACGAAGCATCAGAGATACGAGCAGCATGTCTGAAGATTCAGGCTTCTCTACGCCTGGTGGCTCCAGCGTAGGCAGTCCTGTGTTCTTCGAGGACAGATTAAGCGATCATGGAAAACTGTCCCCACATCGAGCGGATGAGCTCTGCTACGAGTCGCATCACTCCCCATCTGAAGTTTTAGCAGTGGGAAATCACAACATGCCATCCAACAGGCTCGAGTCGGTGGATGGCATGAAGAGTTTACCGCACAAGCTACGGTTCAAATCTCCGGGTGGTGGCGACTGTGAAAATCTTGGAGATCGGCAAAGTGCTGCAATCCCAATCTCCAATGCTAGAGTTCACAGCTATACACATGAAGGAGCGGGTTACTGGACACCGCATGATGGGGAAGACGCTCGGAAAGTGATCCAGCAGCAACATGTGAATTACAGCCACAACGTGAACGCGAACGAAACGCAATATCAAGCAGAAAACAGCATGCTGAAATCTCAGCTCAGCTCTCTCAGCGAGGAAGTGGCCCAGCTCAAAAAGCTCTTCTCCGAGCAGCTGCTCACCAAAACTAATTAAGACATTGTAAAGCACTGTTAAAAATATCTCTTAATTAACAGTTTCCATTTTTTTGTTTGCCATTTATTTATGGTTGTGAATTGCATTATGGGATGTTGATCTCTACTCTGTCGAAAATTCAACTCTACGGTTTAACAAAGTGACTTGTAGTGACATTTTAGTAGTTTGTAATAATATAATGGATAAGAAATTAGGGCTGCATAATATGTGGTTTCAGCATCGATATCGCAATGTGCCAATGCACAATAATCACATGGCAGAATCTGCAAAGTCAGTTTAAGTTATAGTTTATTCATCTATTAGGAAATATAAGTGGGATTATAGTTGCCCACATTTATTATAACCTTTATTTTACCAGGAAAGACATATTTAGATTAAAAATCTCTTTTACAAGAGCGTCCTGGCCAAGATTAGGCAGTATACATCACATGGGTCAAACAAACAATTAACAGTTATCATGAATCACACTGACAAACTATTCAAAACATCTACAAACCTGTGTTTCAATTTCTAAATCATTTACACTCTTTTAAAAGCATTTAGTGAAATTAATTCTTTAAACTGCAACTTTGTAGATTATTCCATGCAGAAGGTGCTGCGTATTTAAAAGCCTTTCTTCCCATCTCAGTCCGCACTTTAGAAACAGACAGTGAATAAATATCCCGTGACCGAAGGCCATAGCTAAGGACAGGTTTTTTACAAATGTAATTCTGTAGATATGATGGTAGTAAACCCAATATAGCTTTGCAATTAAAGATATGCCAAGGCTTGAGCCTATGGACAAAGCAGACCAACCTACCCTAGTATACAGCACACAATCTTGAGATTTAAAATTAGTTATAAATCTTAGTGCACCAATCTATAGTGCATGTCTTTGGACATTGTGACGTTTAACCCTAAAAGTGTGAATGTTTTTCATTTGCTTTGTTTTTAAGGCCTTTGACTGTGAGATTTCAAGTGTATTTAAACCATTTGTGCATAACAAATCATTTTAATTAACAAACATGGTTTATTTTTTATATACACCAAAGACTATGAAGTATGTTTTTTTACATTTGACTATTTGATTTCTGTACATGAATACAGTTCCAGAAAATCGTAAAACACTATGTGTTTAATTTATACCCATTATTTGCCCAACGAAATCATCCCAATAAATATAAAACTATGAATTCTTTCCAAATTGAGCTATACAAATCCTCTGGTGAAATGATATTCATATATATATATATATATATATATATATATATATATATATGAATATATATATATATATATATATATATATGAATATATATATATATATATATATATATATATATATAATATATATATATTCATATATATATTCATATATATATATATATATATATATATATATATATATATATATATATATATATTCATATATATATATATATTCATATATATATATATTCATATATATATATATATATATATATATATATATATATATATATATATGAATATATATATATATTCATATATATATATATATATATATATATATATGATATATATATATATATATATATATATATATATATATATATATATATGAATATATATATATATATGAATATATATATATATATGAATATATATATATATATGAATATATATATATATATATATATATATATATATATATATATATATATATATATATATATATATATATATAGCAGAAAAACAAAACATCGCAATGTCAGTTTTGACCAATATCGTGCAGCCCTATAAGAGATAATATATAGACATACCTCTGTAAAATAACAGAAAATGTACTGGTAGTATATTACCAGGTTTTTGTACCATAATTGACAACAACCCAGACAAAATATCACTTTCAACTATTAAAAATGTCAATAAAAGTAACTTTTTCTAATTTTTCAAGGTTAAAAGGAAAGGTCAAGGTGCCATAATGCAATTCAAAAGCATCAATAAACAGGGACATGAATGACAAAATATGGAAAACTGCTCATTTACTGATGTTTTTACAGCGAGCGTGCACTGCAGCACTGCACTCATTCACAGTCGAACTCATGAACATCCATGAATGGAAAGAAGGTGCGTCACTACCTCTACCACGGGCGGTGTGATTTCACCAAGTAGGACTTATTTCTGGATCAACATCTACAGTATGAACAAAATTTCAACCAGCCAATTAGATTTAAGGGATGAGTTTACAGTTTATGTGCGCTTCTACATTGTTATTCAATGATGAATTCCATCTGATTTTGAGAATCATTTATAGTGAGGGTTAGGTTTAGGGGTATGGATTACATTTTTAAACAGGAATGATGTTCCAGGATCAACGTAGATGTTAAAACGCACTGTAAAAAAATCTGTTTCCTTTTTTTGTGATTCACAAGCGTTTATTTATGGAAGTGAATTGCATTATGGGACCTTGTTCTCTGCTCTGTCGACATTTGATGTTGAAATTTTAACTCTAGATTTTAACAAAGTGACTTTTATTGACATTTTAGGGGTTTTGAAATAATATAAATGTTTAAGAAATAATCTATAGAGAAATAAGTCTGTACTGGCAAGTTTATTACAAGGTTTTTACACCATAATATGAAACATCAACCTGACAATAGTTTATCACTCTTAAAAAATGTTAATAAAAGTCACTTTTAAAAACTTTTCAATGTTAAAAGTTGTTGATGGAAAGATCAAAGTCCCATAATGCAATTCAAAAGCATAAATAAGCTGGACAAAATAAAAACATGCATCACAAAATAAGGAAAACTGCTCACTTACAGTGCAGGATCGCATCTTACTTGGCTGAAATCACATCCTCCGCATCTTCACACTCGATCATAACCAAACAGACTTTGCATTTCCACCTTATTTTGTAATTCCCTGTAAATATGTGTGACTTTCAATTCATTAGTCACTACAAGTAAATGACTAGCAGAATAACAAGTGGTGAAACTGTAAAACCAGTGTGTAGAGCTAAAATAAGGATACCAGAAGCCTCATACATTCAATTTACAAAGGGTTATACCTGCTCTTAACCTTATGTATAAGGTGGATTTTATTTTATTTGTCATTACTTTTGACCGTGTCCTTGCAGGAGCATTCAGTGACAACACCTCACCTCAATTCATTCAGTTGCTCTTTTTTCCTCAAACACTGTGATCTTGTTAACAAAAACATACGCCTCAGGCTCAGAGCTGTCGATCACTGTAAGTGTAAAACAAAGCATAACATTCTCCATCATTCCTCTGATGCGTGCCAACACAATATCAACACACTTTGTCAGTGAATGAGGAGATTTACAATGAGCCTGAAAGTCTTCACACTGTAACGTTGCTCCTGTGGTTAAACCGTGACTCATGAATGATGTGTAAGAAAAAGATTTCACAACATCAATAGTCCTGAGTGAAGCGGAGCAGGAAATGCCAAGAAGGGGCAAATAAAATTATCATCATCATCATGAACCAGTAGCAACTCAGCACTGAATGACTGCATCACATTTTATTTTCAATCCAGATCACTGCCGATGTCCAGACAAGGAGAATATCTAATTGAACTTAACTGTTACTCGCATTTTAATGGTGAATTTTTTTGTTGTCTTGTGACTTCTTGTGTATTTGTACAATGAACACATGTTCGTGTGAATAAATATTTGAACTGTTTATTTGCCTCTTTTGATCTATATATCATATATATGCATACATATCTATCTAGCCATCTATCTATCATTTATATCTATCTATCTATCTATCAATCATATATTTGCATCTGTCTATGATATAAATGGATCTATCTGTCACATTTGCATCTATCATACATATGGATATATCTATCAATATATGCCTCTATCAATCTATATATAGTACACCCGCAAAGTATTGATAGCGCTTCACTTTTTCCACATTTTTTTATGTTACAGTCTTATTACAAAATGACTTTTATTCATTTATTTCCTCAAAATTCTACACACAATACCCCATAATGACAATGTGAAAAAAGATTGTTGCAAATTTATTAAAAATAAAAAACCTGAAAAATCCCATGTACATAAGTTTTCACAGCCTTTGCTCAATACTTTGTTGATGCACCTTTGGCAACAATTACAGCCTCAAGTCTTTTTGAATATGATGTCTTTAGGATTTTTTGCCCATTCCTCTTTGCAGTACCTCTCAAGCTCTATCAGGTTGGATGGGAAGCGAAGGTGTACAGCCATTTTCAGATCTCTCCAGAGATGTTCAATAGGATTTAGGTCTGGGCTCTAGCTGGGCCACTCAAGGACATTCACAGAGTTGTAGTGAAGCCACTCCATTGATATTTTGGCGGTGTGCTTTGGGTCATTGTCCTGCTGGAAGATGAACCGTCACCCCAGTCTGAGGTCAAGAGCACTCTGAAGCAGGTTTTCATTCAGGATGTCTCTGTACATTGCTGCATTCATCTTTCCCTCTATCCTGACTAGTCTTCCAGTTCCTGCTGCTGAACAGCTGGATGGTATTAGCCTGGTGATGAGCGGTGCCTGGTTTTCTCCAAATGTGACGCCTGGCATTCACTCCAAAGAGTTCAATTTTAATCTCATCAGACCAGAGCATTTTGTTTCTTATGGTCTGAGAGTCCTTCAGATGCCCATCGGCAAATTCCAGGCGGGGAGTGGCTTCTGTCTGACCACTCTACCATACAGGCCTGATTGGTGGATTGCTGCATAGATAGTTGTCCTTCTGTATGGTTCTCCTCTCTTCACAGAAGAACGATGGATCTATATATATATATATATATATATATATATATATATATATATATATATATATATATATATATATATATATATATATATATATATATATATGTATCTACCTATCTAACTAAATAAATATCTATCTATTTACATCTATCCTTAAAATACATCTATCATATGCATATAATATCTATCTATCAATCTATCGTGATTAATATTCAGAATATGTGTAATTATCATGACAGACAACCGACAGTGCTTTCGCAATCTTTTTGAAACAAATTCTCATGAATTAAAATGTCAGCGCTATCTTTGCAATTAGTCAAATTCCCAGAATCCCCGAGATAAACAGGTCTCGACATGAACAATTCTCATGGACTGTCAACGCTGCTGACATTACATCATGCTTTAATAAGCAAATCCCTGAAGGCAGAGACATATCAGATGTCTCAATATATAAACTAAGAGAATACAGCCGGTTCATAAAAAACCAATCAAAAACAAAGGCAAAGTTAATTCAATAGTTTACACATGTTGTTTATTTAATGTGTTTAATGAGAATAGGTTTAAGATTGTTGGATTAAAAAATATTTATGTGGAATAAAAATGTTAAGCATGCACAATAAATGTGAAAATTAGTAAGTGTAAAACATTAATTATTTAAAATGTAATATATAATGTTTTTATTTATTATTATTAAACATTAACTCATGTTAGGTTAATGACTTTCAATAAACTACATTTCACAGGCCTAAACACACACACAAAATCCTCATTTGTTCTTGCTTCTGCAAACCACAAGAGGTCAGCAAATCGTTTCGTTGCTATCTATCCCGTGTACACACTTACATGCACTGCATCAATAACATAAATAAACCAAAAGTACTGCTCAAAGACTTGTTTGACTATCACCTGATCCAAAATCAAATCACTTTGATCTTAACATCGTGCACCTATTAGCATTAGACCAAGAATAACTGATCTGATTCCAAATATACCAAACCCCCCTGAGAACTGAACTCCCTCAAGGCCCTTCAGGTGACGTAGAAGCATATAAATAGCTGTAATAGTCTATTTAAGGAGCTGAACTCTAAAACAAGACAACAAAGCTTCCCTTCAGCTCTAATGTCATGTTCCAGGCCCAGGCACATGTCTGTTTTCCAGTTAATTCCCCTCATGCCACCTCTGTTGCACTGGTCCACTGACCCTTGACTGGCTGATCTTCAATGGGAGGCGGAGCTTGACGTTAGGCGGGTATTGCAACGGTTGTCATGGAAACCTCCTCCAGACGATGCTGGGTGGATTAGACTGTTGAAGGCAGGGAGCGAAGAGTGGGGGAGGAGGCAGCGGGACACTAAGTTCAAGGTCATCGGCATAATACTATTGCGTCTGTGACTTACATCACAAAGCACAAAAGAGACTTTTTTTATTGCTGGAAAATGAGCAAAGGGTCTGCTGATGTAATTAAAAGGGATGGGATCTGTGATGTAAAAAGAAAGGGACCCTTTGAATCATGTAATGGGACTCTGGAGGATCACATAAGCTATGAAGAAAATGTCCATGATATGTTTAATTTAAAATATAATATATATTTTACAACAATTAGCGACTATTTTCAGGCTTAAAGACAAAAAATATGCAAAAAAAGTATAATTAATTATGCAAAAAAATACATATTCAAAACTATTATAACAACGCAGTGTAAAATACTCAATGAATGTGTTAATGGAAAATAAATATGTAAATATATAATCCTAAATATTTTAGCAGACTAAACTCTTGTTAAATAATATAACATTAATACACTTTTTAAATATAAATATGTAATAATATATCTAAAAATGTCAGGTGACTACACTCTTGTTAAAGAATACAACTCTTTAATACAACATTTTATATAGAAATGCAAAAGATTGGGTCGATTTTTGCTTATAAATGGATTTTAAAAATCTTAAATCCACTCATTTATGCTGGGTGTACAAAAATATGATTTCTGTTGTGAAATATGACTTTACAAAATTGTATTCTAATAAGCTAAATAAAACCAGCTGGCAAAACACCAGTTGAATAGGAGGTGAGCTTCTGTATATGCTTTTAATGCATGGTTAGTTTAGTTTAACCATGTTTAAAGCAAAGAAATACAAATGTTTCTTTAAATTCTTCATGAATTAAAAACTTGAGTATTACGCACGACTAACCTATTAGATACGTAACATAATTAACAGAACCACACGTGCAAAACAGTCATGTAACCTCAATAATACAAATCCGAATCAGGTCAACCCTATTACGCGTATCTCCATAACAGAGCGGGTCTGGCCGGTGGTTGATCCCTCCCAGTTCCGCGCTCTCGCCGCCACAGGCTTTTCGGATGAGGGAGGGCAGGAGAGCAGTAGGTGGGGGCAAACGAGAGAAACAAAACGTGACGAGGCACCCGAAGCGTCCTGTTATGCAACCGCTGACCTACTAACATACATTTCTAAACAGAAGCAGCTAGCGGCAGGATACTGGAGCGACTCGCCAGAACAACACAAGGAACCGGGGCAAAAACACGCGCGCGCTGCGGAACCCACGCGTACTGATCACAGCATTTAGTGTTGCGCGGATCACTTCACATTTTAGTCACAAATACAATAAGAGACTCAAATTAAATAAGCGGGAAAAATATTTTGGATACGAACACAAAAGATACAAAGGGTACGTATGTTTAATTTACTCACTAGTTTGTGAAATATTGTGTTTACTGATGGATGATGCTTATGGTTCTGGCGTGATCTAATTTGTTTTTATTTACGCGCATATAGAATTAGATGAGTGAAATTATGTGTGTAATGCATTTATTTAAGTACGTTTATAGTTAAAGCTGTATATGTGGTTTATGTTTTGTGTGTTTACGCATGCTCATTATTGATTCGGATGTTGCTCAATGTGCATGCTCGCAATGTTAAGGCGAGGCCGGGATCTTTCATGACTGTTGACAGGACGTTTAGCACTTGGAATGGTGCCTATAAAATAATTGTGCTGCAATACTTTTTTTTTTAAAAAACCATGCACATATCTCAATGTTTTTGTTTAGTAATAAAACATCAATGGCCCCAATTCATTCTTAATCAGTGCGTGCTATAAACTAAAAAATTTAATATGAAGTTACAGAATGCAGTTTGACAAACACCTGCAAACCATGTTAAATTATATCATAATAAACGTCTCTATATAAAGTTATAGTTTAATGTTTGTAAATGACATTCTCTCTCACGGGGGTATTAAATCCAATTGGGTTAGTAAGTTAATGCGGCTGCTTGGGAGGAAAAAATCCCGGGCACACTTCTCGCTGTCACGTGTAGCCGTACTCGGTAAAGGTTAACGCGGGTGTTTACGTTAGAGGAGTTAGAGCAGTTAACTCTTTCCTGGTACCAACTGGCGACCATGCAACTTTCTTAGTGCATTATCTAAATCAAAGTCTAAAAAAAAAAAAAATCACTTGCACGTAAAATATGATCAACTACATTTCTGAAACATGCTAAGCTTGCACATTAAAGTTTGTTTATTGGATTGATATGCATCAAGATTTTTATCTTGGATCACATTGTGCCATTTGTCAAATGCCGGTAAATATTAGATAAATTTGTCAAGCGAAACGCAAATATCTCATAAATAGGATGATTAAACAATTCCTGCAACGTTGTGTAGATGTTCTGTCCGATAGTAATGTACAATTGTGTTGTATTTATGGAGTTGTACCTTAATTAAGGTGATCAGACCTTTCCAAATTTGCATGATATTTGAATATATGATAAATGTATTAAACTTTGCATTATTGCTGTTTTCCTTAAGTTCCTCAGAACTGATTTCAAGATAATTTAATATTTGATCACAGGTGTAATCATTAAGTTGCACACTTTTGGATCACAGATTTTAGTTCAACACAAGTGTAGTAAGCAAACATTGACTGTAGGTTTCAGTGAAAAAGAGTCAAGCATGCCCAAAATGTGAGATTACTTGTAGTTTTGCTTGGATGTAATGCAGACTTTGTGTTAAGAATGACATAACAGAGAATGAAAAGTTGCGAAATAAATAAAACAGGGTTTTCAAGGGAACAAGGGCATCAGACAAATGGCTTTGTGTGCCAGCGCAAAATGTAGGTCATAAACCTGGAGAAAACACACCCTCGTCTGCCATAACAAAGAACAAAGATGCTGCCAGTTTACAGACCAGTGTAGGAAAATCCGGCATATGGAGCAGCAATACAGCCCCATCCCCCAAAAAATAAAATTACAAATAATAACATGCATAAGCATAATCAGGGTTAAATTTTAACTTTAAGACATTAAGATCGTTATGAATTTAATTTTAGACTCATAAAGAGCTAAACACTAAGGGTTGTTTAAAAAAATACCCCAGATAGAAAAGATTTGTGTTTGCCCTATCAAAAAATATTATAATTTAATGCATTTAATAATACAATAATATATTAATAACAAAAAATAATATTTTAGATATTTCTTAGCAAAATATTTTACATTTTGTGTAAAAACAAGCAAGTTCTATTTGTATCCACACCCTTTTTTCCAACATAAACATATTTCATTAAAATAAATGTAAAAATATGAACAAATGTTTTAAAGGTTTTAAAAACTATAACAAACTAAATGTATTCACAACAATCTGTCCAGGTCAGTGTCCTCAGCAGTTAATACATGGAGTACTTAATATAGGACAATAATTAAACCATTATGATAGAGTTAACAATGAACTTTTAAATAAAATGTTCAAGTTTTACTGAGAAGGATTGTTGGTGATTGTATGGGTTTTGGCCAGAGTGGGTAGCAAAACATTAACAAAGGAAAATTAAGACCTGTTTAAAAAAAGATTTAAGACCCACAACAAAATATTTCAGTAAATTTAAGACTTTTTAAGGCCTAAAATTTAGATTTTAGACTTAGATTTAAGATTTTAAGACTGTGAAAACCCTGGTAATGCATGTTAAATAGCAGAATCTTTCAGATTACAAACATAAAATAAAAATAGGTGCAGTGTCATTGTTGCTTTACAGTGATTGTGTTTAATGACCATGTTATGAAGCAATAAACACCTTGTAGATTTCTTATAATGAATAGAAAAAGATAGGGAGGAGGCGGGCTATTATTGTGCCTATGTGGCTAACAGGGAGAGGCGAATTACCATTTAGTTTTGTGGGGCAGGAGCGCACATGTGACTGCCCAAACACATGGACTTGGTCGAAGCATTTATTTTTTTTCAACAGAGGATGATATGAGAGTGTGTTTATAGAAAGAGTTGGCCTGGAACTCCTCCTGCTTGTCCAAGGCCTGCCCTCGTCCTACTGGAGCAGATAAACCCGGGCGTGGAATTCAGAGACAAAAAAAGACTGAGCTCCCAACCCACGTGCCGAATATTACATTCTGCCCCAGGGTCAATTACATGGCCACAATGAAATCCAGCACCCCCCGCCTCCTCCTCCATTATTTCCATTACCGAAACGGCTGTAAAGCAACACATGAAACATTTGAGCTAAATTATAGTTTCCAGGCCTCGCCGGATTTAAGACTATACAGTGGGCCAGACGTGCTATTTCTTCTAATGAGAGCTCACGTGCGTAGATGTAACCCATGTCACATATATAGGGCAAATGAAAGCGTTTTATTGGACTATTACAATTTTGAGATTAGCTAATTGCAGGTCATTCAGCAAAGTTAATTATTTCATTAATCCACTTGTCATGGTGATCAATAACGTTTTTGAATAACAAGTGAGTCATGAGTCTTTAATAGTTGGTGCTTTTAGATACTTATCATTAGTTCCTAATGTTAGAAGATAATATTTAGTGATTTAAGGGTGTGGATGACAGATTAAACTCATCCACCATTATTAATATACTAACTTCTCTCAAATATAATGTTTTAAGTGAAAGTGGCATAGTAACATTTAAGTGTATTTTAATGAAATTTCAGCTTTTAAACTTACATTTCTAAAAGTACGCGAACACAGAATAGTAGTATTTACATTTAATTTATTTCTTTTAAAATTATTAAATTATTGCAGTTTTTAAACAAGTAACAAGTGAGTCCTGAATCTTTTAAGAGTTGACGTTTCAGTAGTTCAGATTTTTATCATGAATTGCTAATGTTAGAAGATAATAGTGATTCAAGGGTGTGGATGACAGATTAAACTCAAACATTATGAATGGACAGCTAACTTCTTTCAGTTGCAATGTTGAAAGTGAAAGAGGCGTGGAAGCCTTTAAATTACGTGTATTTTTAATAATAATAAGCTTTTAAACTTGCATTAAAAAAAGAGCACAAAAACATTAGTAGCATTTAAATTTAATTATTATTTTTTTTATTATTTTAGTTTTTAAACGAGTAACAAGTGAGTCATGAGTCTTTAATAGTTGGCGTTTTAGTAGTTCAGATTTTTATCATGAGTTGCTAATGTTTGAAGATAAAGGTTAAAGATTTAAGGGTATGGATGTCAGATTAAACTCATCCACTATTATTAATAGACTACTAACTTCTCTCAATTGCAATATTTTAAGTGAAAGAAGGACGGAATCATTTAAATTAAGTGTATTTTAATGAATTTCTTTAAAGTCTTTAAACTTTCAATTCCAAAAGTGCACTAAAATAGTAATGGTGTACTTAAACAAGTGTCATCATTTAGCCTATGCAATGACCTGAATCAAAATTTGCCAACAAAGATTTTACATCTGGCATACAAGTCATAGAACAACTATATTAATAAAAAAAGAAATCAGTTTTCACAGATAAATGGAAAATGGTGTGGTGTTTTTCTTTTCATTTTGTTAGAGCATCTTGAAAATCTCCCATGTTTGTGTAGCTTCCGCTCAATAAATTCCTTGCCAGCATCCAAACAAGGCTCTCCTCATGCCCTTCTTCCATTTATCCTCGATCCATCCCTCACCTCTTTATTTTTAGCAAACTCTTTAATTCCCTTGCCCTTTCTGTCTCCAACTCTCGCTCTCGTGATGCCTGTTGCACTCCTGACCTATATTTGAGCACAAGGGAAAAGATCCAGTTTTTTCCTCGCTAGCCGCTCGGTTTCTAGGTCAGTGGGTCATTCAGGGAAGGAGTCACTTTTCATATACAAATGAGTACCTGATTAACATCACTTCCATTTTATTAACATTGTGGTTTGTTACCATATTTAATATTGATTTTTTTCAGTGCACACTAGTTGAAGCAGGAAGTTTTAACAGCCTTGGCCAGACTCATTCCTATTTTATTACCAGCTAAAACCAGGGAGAGTTTAGATTGCAGCCAATAGAGAAGATTTAAGCTGTCTGTAATTACGTAATGTTCCCTCAGATGTCTGGAATGAGGAGAACATAAAAAGGGGAAGCCAGATAATGGGATTACACTGCATCCAATCTGGGTAATTTCTGACCCAGATGTCATAATGCTGCAGAGGCATGTTATAGATATGCAAATATGGCCTGAATTAAAAGTCTCATTTACTGTTCTTTAAAGGTACAGTTCACCCAAAAATGAAGATTTACTCAATGATTTCAAACCTTTGAGTTTCTTTATTCTGTTAAACACAAATGATGATATTTTGAAAGAAAGCTGAATACCTGTAACCATTGACATGCATGGTAAGAAATACAAATGCTATGCAAGTCAATAGTAACAGCTCTCTTTAAAATACCTTCGTTTGTGTTCAACCGAAGAAAGAAACTCCAACAGGTTTGGAACAAGTGGATACAATTTCCTCTTCGGGTGGACTATTCTCTTAAAAAGGAAGAAAATAGAAGTGACTAGAAGAAAACTAGAAGAAAAAGTTCTGAACTACAGTAGTCAACATTTGAATTGGATCCAAACCTTTCAAAGTTCTCCTAAAACTATAACACCACCTATTCTTGTCTTGGGTCCAATTTAAAAAACATTTTTGATCCACTTCAAATGTTGACTACTGTATATTTCTTTATTCTGCCGTTCTTGTATTAGTAGAAATCAGTGAAGCCAGATACTAAACCGAGAGAGTCAAAGTATATCTGAGAGTATCAGCTGCTGGCCTTTGAGACCAGATTTGGAGAAAAACTGATGCATAAAGCAAAATTGGGCGTTTGTATCTGAACAAGCTGACATTACAATATGTAGTTATGGCTCAGACTAGATCATGATGGGATCACAGTGATGTAGAATTGCCCACTGGCTGCTGAGTTAATCATCACCGGAGACTCTGCTTTTCCATTAGTGTTCACTCTTAGATGGCTGAAACAGTTACCACCCCTGGATCTGGACTCACGTTGTTGGAATGTTCCTCTGCTCCCCTTTTTTCCAGAAAAGCCTGACCCATATTGTAAAGCTCCCAATCGCCAGATCATAAAACATGACTTGCCTTCTGCCTGACCTCGGTTTATCTGCCATTATAGTAATTCTTGTATAGAGGTTTTTGGGCTTCTCATTTATCAGCTAACGTATGTTTTCAGATACTTTTCTTGGAAGTCTTTTAATTAATAGTAAGTGTTAATGTTTTTGAATTCAGTACTGCATATTTGCACCAGACCATTTGGATAGTGAAGCCAGGAGATGTGTTGTAACATTTGATGTTAATGTTGGAAAAGCTGAAACATCTTGCACTGTTTCCTTCAGAGCAGATGATGCAATACTGGATATGGTTTCAAAATGCTAAAGCAAATCATGTGTTCATTAGTAATGCTTAACAGATGTGAATTCATGTTTGCAGTCTTGATGGAAATCTGTGCAAAGGGTGACGCTCAACTTGTGTCAGAAAGAGGATACTAATCTTAAGTAATTTTCTTGGATCTCAGTGAACAGAAATGTAGTTTGGGTAATCTCTGACTGCATTCTTAACCGTGTTCCCTTTGCATAATAAGAGTCCAATGTTTAGCCAGAGAGTAAAGGTTAAGGGTTGCAGACAGAAATCAATAGCAGGGGTTAGCGGGTCAGACAGTGGTTGCTGGGCAACAAAAAGTATTCCGTGGTTCTCAAGGTTGAGTAGATGCAGCAATAGAACATGACAAAGGAACGGCTAAACATTCCACTTCCAAATATTCTAATTACCCAGCCACACAGAGAGGTGTGGAGAGTTTCTGTTAAACTGGAATGGCATAGGAAATTAAAAGATTTTTAGGTGCCTAAAGGCAAAATATGAATTGATTTAGCTTTCGAGGAATAACAAATCTGTCTTTTCTTTTTCATGTTTGCAGCCTTTCATCGAACAGCCAGCTGGAGGCTTTGAGAGCAGCAGCACCCCTCCCCAAGAGGTTGACAAGCTGGGGCAGACCGAGTGACCTATATCTTCCAACACGCCCAAGGCACTGGGACACATCTCTGTCGGCTTGATAGAGAGGTTACATAAAGGAATAAAAGTGAAGACAAAGAAAAAGGGTCAAAATCCTTTAAGCAAATCTGGTGATCATCTCTGTACTTGAGGACTTTGTCGCACCCCTTTTGTTTCAAAGACTGACCTATATTGTGCGCAAAACAAAGAGAAGATTTTACTTGAGGGATTCCTTGGATCTGTTAAATGCAGGGGATTCATATAGAGGTACACCTATTCTTGCTTTTCTTAGCTAACTTGGACACTTGATCATCTAAAGATACTTGCTTGAAATTCACATCAACAAAATCAATGAGGTTCAGCTTTCCAGAAGCTAAAATACCTCATCAAGTCTTTGCTGATCCAGCTACTTAGTTGAAGATATTCCAGTCTACAGTACATCAGGATATCTTGCAGATCTTTCTTCCCTTCACCTCATCCCTGTTTCTACATTCAATTGCATTTCCAATGGTGAAGCCGGAATCTCAAACTGGTTCCCATTGAAGCAAAATGGAAAGTTTGAACTTACAAATTTCAACAAATTCCAGTGAAACCCTAGAGAACACAGAAAGCTTTTCAGACTACAGTGATCTTCATTCGCCTCAAGACATCCCTCGCCAGAGCCGCCTTTCTAAACCAAAGCCAAACAACATGAGTTGTCGACGCAAGCGTGAGTTCATCTCAGATGAGAAAAAGGATGCATCCTACTGGGAAAAGCGCCGCAAGAACAATGAGGCAGCCAAGCGCTCTCGGGAGAAACGCCGCTTTAATGACATGATCCTAGAGAACAGAGTTCTTGCACTGAATGATGAGAATGTACGCCTGAAAACTGAACTTTTACAGCTTAAACTCAGGTTTGGGCTGATAAGTACAGCCTCCTATATGGAAAAGAGTCAGCAGATTGGTAGTGCTGTTAATAGATCTTCTGGCAGCAGCTCCTCATCTTCCTCTACCACCAGTCACTTCTACACCAGTGGTTACTCCAGTGTTTCTCAAATGATGATGAACTCAGATTCCTCTGAAGCCGAGCAGTCTAGTCGAGGGGATGGCAATGTGAAAATGGCGAAGTACTCTCCAAGAGGTTCCCTCTCCGATATGTCTGATGGCTCCTCTCGGGATAGCCCAGAGCCTCTGCCGTATGACATCAAGCAGGAAGGGATGGGTCTAGAGATGGACATTGTCAGTAACACAACATCACAGATGATGTTCAACATTCATTCAAGACTGCCTGCTGTACTTCACCAGCGCACCATTGAACCAGGTTATTCAACCAATCAACAGAAGCAACTCCACCAGGAGACTGCTGCAAGTCCAGTCATGCCGCAATCTGCTCAAAGAAGTGTCATCTCATACCGTTCTAGCATTGCCTCATATCCTGTGGAAAGTCAGGACATTATTCCACAAGAACAGCAGAACTTTACTCAGGCTACAGAGGAACAGAGCAGAAGTCTGGTTTCCAAACAGCTAGAGAGAAGACCGTTTGACTCTCCATCTTATGACTGCCCAGATGATGAGGCAGCCGAAAGGCAGGCTTACATTATTCAGCGACAAACTTCCAGGATCAATGCTGCTGCTCCAGATCTTCAAATAAGACCAGTGGAGGCAGATGAAACACAGGTGCATCACTGTCCAAACAGCACTATGGAGAACGACGAGCCTCCAGTGCTGACCTATGAAGGAGGTTTGAGTCAAGAAGAGTATTTTGAGGCTCACTCAGGAAAGGACTTCTCTTCAAGTGATGGGGATCCCAGGAGCTCTGATAAAGAGGGCTCCACTGATGACGAGTCTCCCTCATCTTCTTGCTCAGACACAGGCAGCTATCACCCACACATATTCATGACCCAGAACTCCTTTTCTCCCAGCCAGAGCAAAGACGGTCAAGCAGAAGTCAAAGGCACTGCCCTACCGCACAAACTGAGACTCAAGCATAGGGCTCAAAGTGACGGCAGAGCATCATCTCAAGACTCACCCACAACGCCACCTGCTAATTTCCAGCCATTACCTCAGCACCCTTACCTGGCCTTGTCACAACCTGGAGGCCAATCGAGTGTGGGGTTTTCCAAGAAAGACAGCTCTGTTGAAAGCATTGAATGTGGGAGGAAGGAATCCAGTATGCATAACAGTCGCAACAAGAGACATGACTGAACTTAAGCATTGAAATTAAGCCCTCTGAGACTTTTTAGATGAAGTCACATCATGATCCTCTACCTCTCACCCATTCCCTGTTCAGGGAAAAGAGGAGTGGACATCTTCAATCTAATGCATTGTACCATAATGTATAGACTCACCTTTTTGTTGGTTTGCTTTTGTTTAACCTTTAAGCGAGGTTCTAGCAGCACTTTTATAACAAAGACATTAATGATGTTATTGATCGCACTTACCCATATTTTGAGTACTGCAGCCAGATGTCAACATAATGCTGGGTTCACACCAAACATGAAAGTGCATCAGTAAATTACACAAAAAGTCAATGCAAATGCATAAATAGAGGCAAATTATTGCCAGGAATGTGCGGAATTGTGAATAATTTACATGAGGGGAAAAACATCCTGTGAGTAAACTAGTGCTAGTGACGCAGTGCTCCGTCTTTGGTGTGAACTCAGAATAAGTATAAATTCAATTCAATAGCAATATCCACCATCTGTGAGGCATTGTAATGGTTTCCTATTGTAAATGGACGATTTCAAGTGCCGCTTTCTTTTTTTATGGCCTCAACTTAAATTTGCAGATGGCTGTGCACCATTTTTAAACATACCAAACGCCAGATGATTCAGGGAATGTTCCCTTGACCAAAGAAACATGGCTTTACGTTCATACCTCTGTCTTTTCCCTACCTCCGTTTGCTACTTTCTAACTAGTGCTCCCCATCTCCTATCCCAGACTTAGCAGCCTAGCTACTACTCCTTGATCAGGCACTTGCTTTGTACATAAAATGTGATATAAATGTTATATATAAATATATTTTAAGAAGAAAACAAAAACATGACATGGAAAAAAAATTAGCAGTTCAGCGACTAATGAATTAAAAAAAATACTGTACAATATGAGTGTTTGCGGTTTGAGATGTCACTTAATATAAACTCCTTTTTTTACTTTACCAGTTTGCAATTCAATATATTTTTTAGGAAAAATTACAAAATGCCCCAAAGCCTTTACAGATACATTAGCAGGTTGATGTAAGCTTCATGTTATAGATACTAAGGTGTGTTTTCACTGCATTTATACGTCGTTGAAAATGTCTAGTCTTGAAACACTACTTGGCGTTAAGAGTAAAATGTCTTTCCAGGCAACTTTGTCAAAGTATCCTAAAAATACACATTTAGCTTCCCTATTATGTGACCTCCCTATTTATTCTTTGATTGATGTAATAAAGAGAGCTTAATTCAAAACCATTTAACTTCCTTTCTGGTTATGAACATGAAAGGAATGTTTTGCCCTTATTATTATGAAAGAGTTAACAGGAAAGCTCCACTCTGCTTACATCAGTATAAATGCATGATTACTACTAGCATAGTGACTTTGACCATTTGCCCTTGAGGCCCCAGTTAAGCGATTCAGCTTGCTGATGATGCAGTTTTGTCACTCTTTAACTGTTTGGAGTCTGTGCTAATCATTCATCGCCCTATATAATGTTTCCTTGCTAAAATTATAGTTTGTTTTTTGTTACTTTAAGAAGATTGCTCGTAAAAAAGAATCTTCAGGTCTAGCTCGAACCCCTCTTTTCAAATCAAGTCTACATGTCAATTTAACTTATGGCACTTGTGTATAAATGTAAAATATTTTTACTCACAACACTGTATTGTACTTTTTTTAATTAACTGTTTTTGGGGGCCAAGTGTTGTTCATTTTATCACTTCCTGTTTACTGTGATTTTGTAACTGCTCACCACAATGTCAACACTTTCGTCCTTTCAGTGTTTCAAACTGAGTGATGTTTGATGTTTTTATTTTCTTACGGTTTTATCAAGAATAAAAAAAAAGAAAGCAAGGTTTGTTTGGTGTTTAGTAGACTGTGGCACTGCTGTTCTGTTGCTCCGTTTTGAAATCGATGCATATTGTAAAAACACTAATGTTCAGTGCTAGGGTTGGGTGCATTTCAAAAATTCTACAAAAAAAAATAAAAAAGTTGTTGCATTATTTACGTGTTTGTCTTTAATGCTTCATTTGATTATGTGGTTACACTGTAAAAATGATACAACAAAAACATTTGTCATCATAATTTAGCTATTTTAAATTTAATCCGTTCAAAAGGTTTCAACTATTATTTATTTTGTTACACTTAATGCTTCGTTCACACTAGCAGCGACTTTGTAGCTACCTGTCGCTCTGGGTAGCAATCTGCTGCAAACACAGGTCTGCGTAGGTCTATACAGCACGGGAAATACAACGGCCTCTGAGTGAGCTGAGAGAGAATCACGTGAGCTCTACTGGTGCTCCTATTGGCTGTCGCTCAAGAGAGTCGCTTTTCATTTGCATGAAGTTGAAGGATTCTCAACTTGGTCTTGTCGCTCGACCCGCTCCCAGGTGCTGTTGCCTGCATAGACTGGGGTCATCAGAAGTCGCTCACTCTCCATTGAAATGAATGAAATTAATTTAATGAAATAGTGTGAAGGAGGCTTAAGTTAAAAGTTTTAGTTTGACTGAAGCAAATTAAGAATAAAAAAATCAGTTGATTGAGCAAGCAATAAATAAAAATATAAATATAAAAGAATGTTTAAAAAATAATATACTAAAGGATTTTTGTAAATTATACAGTATTTAACTGTAATATGAACTGTATTTTACTGTAGCACAGTTATGCAGTATGTTACTGTATTTTAAAGTTGCATTGTTAAAAATTACAGAATATTTTATAGTAAAGATGTACAAACAATTCTGTAAATACAAAATCAGCAAGATAAATGCTGCTGTAAACGTAAATATAGTATTTTTTGCTGCCGGTAGTTTACTGTAGATTCCACAGAAAATTGTTACTGTATATCTATTAGTTTTGTAATATATTTTATAATATATTTTGGTGCATTTAAACAAAACAGGTTTATTAAACATATTTATAAAAGATTTTAAATAAATTTTAGTCAAAATGTTGTCATTTTAATCATCTTTAGGAATAGAAAGATAATACATTTTTCAAAATGTACAAAAATTCATGTCAGAGTATACGCAGGGACCAAAGAGTGAAGTTTAATATCGTTTAAGACCTTTTTTAAAGACTCTTTTCATACATGTTAAAATCTCAGGTAACATTTGGCAACATTTTAACTTACAGTATATTTACTAAATACTGATTGTAGGAAACTAATCTCAAACTAAAGCATTACTCATTTACTGAATAAAAACGCTAATCCAGCATGTGCCGCCTGTTGACCTTATTCTTTGCGTATGAGCCGGTGCAGCCATTTGAATCTTTTTGGCTCGAGACTTCCGGTACCATTCACTTCTATTCATTTTTAGACGTTTAAACAGCTCGTTATGCTGCTTGATGTTGCAAACTGATATTTTCATATTATATTATTCTGCCTTGTCTGTAAAGTCTTGACCACACTTGTTTGTAGAGCGAATAGTTGGACCATTTGATCAAGCAGTTTGGCCAAAAAATAAGGTCAATATTACAGCAGAAATACCAGAGTTGTCTTGGTTACTGCAGTAAACAAAGCAGCATGAAGTCAAATCTAGCAGGATTTCATAATCCATTTCATAAACTACACAGCATTATATTCCCAAATTAATTACAGGCAAACTTTAGCAAACAGCTATACATTGTATAACCAAAAATGATACAAAATTTAAAACATCTGTAAATAGCATTTAAGACTTTTTAATAGTTTTTAAGAGCCTTAAATTTCTCTAGATTGATTAGCTTTTAAGACCCCGTGGACACCCTGTGTCAAATATTACTATTTTACTATTTTAAATAAAACCACCAAATTTTTTATATTTTTGTTTCTCTTGATTTCTTTCTCTTTTTACATGTCTTTTAATAATTTTCCCCAACATATAGATTTGGGCTACTAATTTTTTGACTGTTATCAGTTATTTTGTTAGATTAGCTCAAAATTTTGAGTTGGTACTGACTAATGTACAGATGAAGTCAGAATCATTAGCCCCCCTTTTTAATTTTTTTTTTTTAAATGATGTTAAACAGAGCAAGGACATTTTCACTCACAGTATGTCTGATAATATTTTTTTCTTCTGTAGAAAGTTTTATTTATTATAAGTTTAGATTTGTTTTATTTTGGTATTTTTAAGCTATATATTTTCGATAGTTTACAGAACAAACCATCACTATACAATAACTTGCCTAATTACCCTAACCTACCTAGTTAACCTAATTGAGCCTTTAATTGTCACTTTAAGCTGAATACTAGTGTCTTAAAAATTATTAGAAATGAGTTATTAAAACTATTTCCATTTCCACCTGGGGATACTCTTCCCGAGGCCCTCAGACTATGCAGAGTCACTGATTCGATCCAAGACCATCGACGAGATGATCCCAAGATTTTACATATCCTGGACCAGGCCGTATCCTGAGCAGACGAGTCTTCGATGAGGCCAGCTTCCAGCCTCCGCCGCTGAGACTGCAGCTCTGCACAAGACTTTTGGCCAGCGGAGAAATTAAAATGGTCGTGCCCAACTGAGCCTGGTTTCTCCCAAGAATTTTTTCTCTTCACTTTCGCCAATTAGTGAAGTTTTTTTCCCTCTCCGCTGTCGCCACTGGCTTGCATGGTTCGGGATCTGTAGAGCTGCGCATCGTTGGATTTGCTCTTCAGTATTTGGACTCTCAGTAGTGATTTTTAAACCACACTGAACTGAGCTCAACTGAACTGAACTTAAACACTACAAACTGAACTACACTGTTCCTATTTACTGTGACCTTTTATGTGAAGCTGCTTTGACACAATCTACATTGTAAAAGCGCTATACAAATAAAGGTGAATTGAATTGAATTAGAAATGTGTTGAAAAACAATACAATAATTCTGACTTCAATTGTACATACACAAATATAATGCTTTTTTCCTAATGATTTATTTAACATTTGACATATCGTCCATTTGGAATTATAAGGTTCCAAGGTGCGTTCTGAATGATTTTGAGATATTGAGCTTCAAGGTTTTTGCATTCCATATAGCAAACAGTATGTGTGTAACATTTGTTTTTTAAATAAAAAGTCTTAAAATGTAAACTTATAAAACACATCCCATAATGTAAATAAGTTGTCATTTAATAAGAATGTCAATAACTCGATTTTGACAAAAATGTCAGACAGAACTTTATAATTCTAAAGTGACGATATTACAAACATGCCAAACAACCCTTATAAAAAACCCTTATAAAAATTAAATAAAAATAAAAGAAAATAATTTAAAAATAAAGATAAAACCCAAATACACAACTAAATGAATGGCAGATGTCTACATTTATGCAACAAGCTCAATGTTACAAATCAAGTAATGAAAGATTCCAAACTGATATATTATTAATGTCAAGAGCAAGCAAGTGGGATCAATCTAGATCCAGCTGGAGAGTTTTAACATAAGAAAAAAAGGGCTTCCAAATGTTAACGAACATGTCTTTGAAGGGAGTATCTAATATCTAGTTTCACCAAATCTAATATTGTTAATCATCCTATAGAAAGTATTAATCTAAAAGAGAGATTTGTAAGAGGTGCACTTTAATGTACATACAGTGCTCAGCATATATGAGTACACCAGGAACTTTCCAGTATGTAAGAATTTGGAAACATAATAGTAAACAAAAGCAAGAACGAACGCCCTACATCCTGTTTTATCTGGCTTAATATTTCAGAAGGGCAGAAGCATTGAATATCTCGTCTAGTCTATCATGAGATACTGACACACTGACACACAGACACACATCGCTCTAGCCTCACCGGAGGCTTATTCAACTTATGTAACACTGACCTAGTTACTCAGTGTTCTGCTTAAAACTAGTAACAAACAACGTGGCGGAGTTCCGCAAACTGATATTCCCACTGACAATTATTCATAATGTAACCCGATATGCGGTACAGTACAAAATGTGCTTATTTTCTTCATAAACATACACAAGTAATGTAGTCGAACAGGATGCAAACTTTATTTTCTCTTTCGGACTCACTCTACCAGCAGACAGCACTACTTAAACCCTTATTTCTGTAGTTCCTCTGTATTCTCATTGTGCAGATTTGCATGTATGGAACAGACTGTCCTACTTATGAGGACACGTGGAGGTCAGCAGATCTTTCAGGTGTTTTTACTTTTAAAAG
>NC_079437.1:12515581-12525581 GCF_903798145.1 Danio aesculapii | reverse complement strand
AACAGGTCAGCTGAAAAGTAGGTCAGTGCTGAAGGGAGGGAGGGAGGGAGGAAAGAGATGGTGATGGACATAGAAGTGAAAGTATTAGGAGAAGGAGAGAGAGAGAGAGAGAGAGAGAGAGAGAGAGAGAGAGAGAGAGAGAGAGAGAGAGAGAGAGAGAGAGAGAGAGAGAGAGAGAGAGAGGAGAGAGAGAGAGAGAGAGAGAGAGAGAGAGAGAGAGAGAGAGAGAGAGAGAGAGAGAGAGAGAGAGAGAGAGAGAGAGAGAGAGAGAGAGAGAGAGAGAGAGAGAGAGAGAGAGAGAGAGAGAGAGAGAGAGAGAGAGAGAGAGAGAGAGGAGAGAGAGAGAGAGAGAGAGAGAGAGAGAGGAGAGAGAGAGAGAGAGAGAGAGAGAGAGAGAGAGAGAGAGAGAGAGAGAGAGAGAGAGAGAGACACCGGGCCTGCCCTGTAGAGGAAAGCTAAAGGGAAAACAGGCTTCTCGTGTTACCTGGCTTATTTAGAAATGCAGAGAACGTCAGGTCAATGAATCCAGCCATGGCTGCATGTGTTTTGCACCACAGCACAACGGAAACATTGTGCACTGGAGTTTGGCCCATTGAAAGCTTTCCTCGCATGGCCTGATCTGCAGCAACAGCGCCAGCTCACTGCAATGCAGTCAGAAGACAAATGATTAATAAAAGCAGACTCTTTTTAAAATTAATAATGCAAGTCATATTTTTTTTTAATAAATTTGACAGTAAACTACTGTATTTCATTAATTTATGGTTGATATTTCACAGAGGTCAAGATTCAGCTGTGTCCTAGAATGCTGTTTTTGTTTTTAAAAATATTTCTTAACTTTAATATAGGGCATATATATAGTATATAGGGCAGCTGTGGTTGCCAGAATTTTACAGTAAAAGAAATTTATAAACGTTACAATAAACAACAAATTTCTTTAATTTATAGTTTACAACTTAAAAAAAAAAAGTGGTCAAGGCTCAGTTTTATCCTAGAACACTTATGAAAATATTTTTTGTTTTTGAAATATATTTTTTTATTTCTTAAAATAAAGATTTGCAGTATAAAAAGAGGGAGGTGGGGTTGCCCGAACTTTACAGTTAAAATACAGTAGAAACCATAAAACAACTTTCACATTTTACGGTAAACTACTGTCTTTCATTAATTTATATTTTATAATTTTACAGAGAAGAGGTCAAGACCTAGTTTTATCCGAGAATGCTTCTGAAATGTTTTGTTTCAAAAATGTTTCTTATTTCATAAGCTTTGCAGTAAAAAGAGCATCTGTGTCGCCAGAATTTTAGATTTTAAAAAATTGTAAAAGAAATTAAAAGATTTTTACAGTAAACTACAGTATTGCAGTATTTTGTAGTTTATAATTTCACAGTGAGGAGGTCAAGACCCAGTTTTAATACTTATGAAATCATTTTTGTTGTTTTTTAGGTTTATGGTAAATTTTAGGTTTCAAGGTTTATGGTAAAAAATGGCTGTGGATACCAGGATTTTCCAGTTAAAAATACAGTAGAAACCGTATGATAAAGAAATCTCAATTTTACAGTAAACAATGCTAAAAACTAATTTTCGATTTAAAATATTTTTCTTATTTCTTAACATAAAAAAGCTTAGTGGTTAAAAAAGAGCAGCTAAAAAATACAGTAAAGGAAACTTTACTGTAAACTACTATATTTCATCAATTTATAGTTTATTATTTCACAATGAGATGGTCAAGATCCAGCTTTATCCTAGAATGCTTATGAAACAGGTTTTGTCTTATCTCTGTCTTATTGCTTAACTTAAAAAAAAAAAGATTTAGGGTGAAAAAGGGAAGCTGTGGTTGCCAGAAGTTTACAATTAAATATATGTTAAAAGTAGTTTGAAAATTGCATGGTAAACTATTGTATTTTATTGATTTCTAGTTACATAACTAGATATATAACCTAATCTAGTTATTCAACTATGGTTTCTATAGTATAAAACCTTGTCGACCTCAGAAAAGAGGTCAAGTAAGATTTATCCTAGAAGTATACTGTAGAGCTGCGCATCGATGGATTTGCTTTTCAGTGTTTGAACTCCAAGTAGTGATTGTTAAACCACACTGAACTGAGCTAAACTGAACTGAACTTAAACACTGAAAGCTGGACTGACACCGTTTCAATTCACTGTGTTCTTCTATGTGAAGCCGCTTTGACACAATCTACATTGTAAAAGCGCTATACAAATAAAGGTGAATTGAATTGACTATACCGAAGTTTTTTTTTTTTTATTTCTTTAATTTCTTTTCAGCTTAGTCCCTTTATTAATCAGGGGTCGCCACAGTGGAATGAACCGCCAACTTTTCCAGCATATGTTTTACACAGCGGATGCATATCCAGCCGCAACCCAGCAATGGGAAACACCCATACACTCTTGTATTCAAACAAATACACTACGTCTAATTTAGCTTATTCAATTCCCCAAACCGTATGTCTTTGGACTTTGGGGGAAACCGAAGCGTTTCTAATTTCTTAATTGAAAAAAAAAAAAAAGTAATAAAATAAAATAAATAAATAAATAAAAATAAAAAAAAGAGTAGCAGTGTTTGCCAGACATTTACACTATTTTACAAAATATACTATATTATAATACACTATATTTACAAAATATAAAAGAAACCATAAAGGAACTGTCTCCATTTTACAGTAAACTGCCATATTTCATCAAGTTATAGTGCTAATATTTTCATGTTTTGAACTAACATATTGTTAGGCAGACAGAAACATGGTAAGACTTTTTAGGAAATAAACTAATGCAGTAAACAATATTCATCAACAATATGTGCTCTAGCCAGACCCGGAGATCATCTGAATGGATTCAAAAATGGTAAAACGATCAGCTAAACTTAACAAAAAAAAGTCCAAACTCAACTCAAACTTTGTAAACATTTTATTTAGGCTATCATTAATTTAAATAAAAAAAATAGTTTTATTTTTATGATCTAATGACTACAACAACATCTAAAAACAAAATGAGCAGCAGCAAAACTGTGTATTTTGCTTTTGTTGGTGTGTTTTTGAAACCTTAACTTCTGTCTTTTTACATAAGTACAAAAGGCGCAAAACAAAAGCGTTTCACCTGCATGCTGCTGCGTCTCCTCCACCCACATCTCGAGCACTCGGCCGGCCCACCCATTCCACTGTTTACCGGACAATCTGTGACCCAAAATCTTTATCATACAATCCACAATTGCCCATCATTAATCATTTATGTTTAATCATCGGAGTGCAGGATATGTGTGTCAGTATAATAAACTCACAGAGAAGAGGTCAAGACCCAGTTTTTATCACGGAAGCATATGCTTATGATATTTTTTAGGTGTTTAAAAACATTTCTTATTTTATGGATCAGTATTAGTACGTTCAAGCATCATCTTATGTTTACAGAGCTTAAAAGTGTGAAATATGCATTGTTCTCCTTTGTATAAAACAATTGTTACAACATTGTGCACTTGGATGATTTATGTAATATTAATTAGCGTTATATGAGGTAAAAAAGGAAACTGGTTAAGCTGGTAAAACCGTACCTGGTCTAGATATTAAAACAGACACCAGACACTGTCAGTTTTCTGAACATGGTAATAAAAATCCTCCTCTGCCTGGAAACCGGGCTATAAATACTAATAACAGTTTTCCATCATGCAAGTATCGGTGCAGTAATAACAACCAAAAAAAAAAAAAAAAAAAGAGTATAAAAAAGGCGGCAGCATGGCTGAGAGAATGAGAGCGAGCAGTTTAATATATGAAAAGTCAAGTGTTTTATGTGTTTGGATTTCATTCAAAACAAAAACACGGAATATCTCTCTTCCTGTGCAGTTTCCTTCCTGAAGCCCCCAAAAAATCCCTATATACCTCCTGCTTTTCACCTTTCCCTCCTCAATAATTATTTGAAATACTTGTAATTTAAAAGGCTGATTATTTTTCTACTTCTACTCAATTTTTTACCAATCAATAATTGGTAAATGATAAAGTTATATATTAAATCAACAATAAATAAACAATCAGCAATAAAAATATATGCGCATCATGCCCCTGTGATCCTTTTTAACATACTGTTTATGCTTTTGCTTTTATCAAATTCATTAAACGATAAGGATTGAAAGTAATTAAATTAGATGTTGTTGAATAATCAGGACTTGATCTTATGAATGACCAGTCATCCTACATATGAAACACAACTAAAGTTTTAGAGACATAAATTAGAAAGTCCCTGAATGTTGATTTGAATAGAGTCAAATACAACATGCATTGGCAATTGTATTATTATTTTATTATGTGGGTGGGGGGCATTTTTATTATTATTATTATTATAATAGATTAGGCATGGGTCAGTATAAGTTTATCATGGTATGATAACCTTGGATGAAAAATATCACGGTATCATGATTGCAGCTCCTAAATATGGTCTCTTCAAATGTCTGGGTAAAAAAAACAACCAATTTTCCCCCATTGAACACAATAGATTTCATTTTAGGAAACATTTATAATATTTTGGAGCAGTAAACAAGCCAGGCTAAAACATTTAAAATAAATCATTGACTTCTGCTGTTCATTAGTTTCAAAAAAACAGATTTATTTACGACACATAAAAAAAAGAAAGAAAACTTACATATACCACAGGAACGGTATAGCAGAAAAATTTTGTGGTTTTAAAACCTTGACTTTTCCAAACCATAGTAAACCTTGAAACCGGTTATCATCCCATGCCTAACAGATCAGAGTAAACTATTTTCCAGACCACCCACACATCTAGTTTTAACATCAAGAGGGGGTTCAAGCGTTAATTATGGGGTCAAACTCTTTCAAACCCCTTCTAATTCTCACCTTGAGAGTACATCGTAAATGATTAATTAGAGTTTCTCAATCTAATTGAATGTGTTAACTGAAATGCTGTTTCTATGCAATTATTTTGTAAATGTTTTAAGAGATAGTTCACCCAAAAATTAATTCTGTCATCATTTATTCACCCTTGACAAACCAGTTTGATTTTTTTTAACACAAAAGAAGATATTTTGAAAAATGCTGGAAACCTGTAACTATTGAGATGCATAGTATTTGTTAACATGTAAATTTTTTAACATTCTTCAAAATATCTTTTGTGTTCAATGGAACAAAAACAGCCAAGAGTGTGTAAACGATCACAGGCTTTTCCTCTTTGGGCGAACGAACTATCCATTTAAGCAACTTCTGAGTAAAAAGGAAAGAATGTTCCAAATGTTATTTAGATAACATATTTTTTATTAATTTACAGTGTTCAGCATAATTGAGTACACCCCATTTTGAATTTTTTTTTTTTAGCCATTTCTGCAGTGACTATAGGTGTATTTTGGTGCATTTAAACAAAACAGATTTATTAAACAGATATATTTATTAAAATAATATTTTAGTCACCAAACATATTTAGAAATTGAATTGAATTGAATTTTTTATTGACTTTTGTTCTTTTTAAATTTGTATTTATTTTTTTATAACATCAATTTGGCTGTATAAGTCTTTGGACCGTTGTCATATGTTATTTGTTAGATAAGCTCCAGATTTGGATTCAGTACTGACTAATCTAATGTATACGCACAAATACAATGTTGTATAGCTTCCTATTAAAAATATGAATTTAAAAGAGAGATTTGTGAGGGGTCTACTTATTTATGCTGAGCACTGTATTTAGATACAAAGGCATTTTATATCCTAAAATTACACTCTTTAAGCTTCTAATCCACGTTGAGAAAGAAAAAGAAATAATACAATTTCTGTTTCTCTGCAAAATTTCACATCTAATAGAATGTGTTAACTTACCAGCTGTTACTTTGCAATTATTTAGAAAATATGTAAATGGATAGTTCACCCAAAAAAATTCATCATTTACTCATCCATCACATGTTTTTTTATTTTACACAAAAGATATTTTGAAATATGCTGGAAACCGGTAACCACTGACATCCATAGTATTTGTTTTTCCTACTACACTACCTGACAAAAGTCTTGTCATCAATCCCAGTTGCAAGAGCAACAAATAATAACTTGACTTCTAGTTGATCATTTGGAAAAGTGGCAGAAGGTCAATTTTACAGATGAATCATCTGTTGAACTGCATCCCAATCATCACAAATACTGCAGAAGACCTATTGGAACCCGCAAGGACCCAAGATTCTCACAAAAATCTGTCAAGTTTGGTGAAGGAAAAATCATACTTTGGGGTTACATTCAGTATGAGGGCGTGCGAGAGATCAGCAGAGTGGATGGAAACATCAACAGCCTGAGGTATCAAGCGATTTGTGCTGCCCATTACATTACAAACTGAAGGAGAAGGAAAATTCTTCAGCAGGATAGCACTCTTCGTCATACTTCAGCCTCCAACATCAAAATTCCTGAAAGCAAAGAAGGTCAAGGTGCTCCAGGATTGGCCAGCCCAGTCACCAGACGTGAACATTATTGACCATGTCTGTGGTAAGATGGAGGAGGAGGCATTGATTATGAATCCAACAAATCTTTATTAACTCTTTGTTTTTCTAGAACAAGACTTTTGGCTAAGCAAAGTCAGATCTTACTGTCCTAATTAAATAAATAAAAATCAAGGCATGATCATATTTTATTTTGGTAAAATAAGCGTAAACTAGAGGCCTTTGTCTTTCATATAAGCCATTTCTAATGCCAAATGATCAACTAGAAGTCAAGTTATTATTTGTTGTTTCTAAAACTTGGATAGGCAACAAGACTTTTGTCAGGTAGTGTATGAATGTCAATGGTTACAGGTTTATAACATTCTTCAAAATATCTTTTGCATTGTTTCCCCATTTCAATTTATATTCAAATGCATTTGTTTTGACTTCCTCTTTAATGACAGTCTTTCTTTGCATCATGTAAATGTAAAACAAACGCTCAGCTCTCTTAAGTAACATTAAACATGCCTCAGCGAATGCAGAAATCCCTTGCTGCTATTCCCATTAGGCTCTTTTTACAGCTCTAGCACAGTCTGTAGAAAGTCAATATTCACACAACTCAAGCAGTTTAAACAGATTGCACAACACCGTTTCAGTAATGCAAGTCTTTTGTGCTGTGTATGTGTGTGTGTGTGTCTTGTAAAGAAAGCATAAATCAGCCTTTCAATAGTCTAACTGGCGTTGTGCCCACATACGAGTCTGCGTTGACTAGAAAAATCTCACTCCAGCTGTTGTTTTTGTTTTCATTTTCCTATTTGTATCCTGAAATTAGGTCAGACGGTCCATGTGAGGCAGGGGAAGCGTGGACGGCGGAGCGAGAGCTTAATGACTTGCGTTTATCCCTGCTTTTATAACTTGACACTCTGTTGTACAAGTCTGACTCACACTCTAGTATTTCAGCTTTGGGCACCAGACTGAGCTGAAATGGCCAGCGTTCTGGGTGAATGAGGAAACGGCTACATGTTATTCATGTAACAGCAGCTGGTAGAGGAACATTCCTGTCAGCATGACTATCTAAAATATCAACAGGTGCACCGGACAAAACACAGAGAGCATGACTTTTTAGTTTTTTTTAAATGCGGTTTTAATTTTTAAATATTAGCAGAGCTAATTTAGCCCAAACATGTCAGTAGTTTTTCAAATTATTTACATTTAATTTAAATATTTCATTTTTATTAAAGTATTTAGATATTACAATAACTTGACATGTTATATCCTAAAATTACACTTAAAAACGACTTTCTCCTGCTTGTTTAAAACTACTTATTTAAAATCAGCTGAAAATACTTAATTCTTAATTTTTGGGGGGGGAAACCGTATTTGTTTTATGTTCAGTCCACTTAAGTTTGTAAAAATGATTAAGTTAACGTAATCGACTTGTGTTGGGATAACATGAGGTAATAGAGTGAAACCAAGCATTTTTTTACAGTGTATACTCTAGTGATGTTATTATTCAAATGTCTCTCTCTAGTTCAGTAATACACTATTAAAGGGTTAATGTTAGGGATGTAACAATTAACCGTGAACCAGTTCAAGAGTTCCCACTTAGATATGCTTGGCGTATAAAGCAGGTTTGGCTTGCTGTCCCGGGAGAGAACCCTGAGCTCGGAGATATTTGAGCCCAGGGCTCCCGCCCGGTCGATAAGCATATCAGGAGAACCGAGATCAGGTAGGTCTCGAGAGCTCCACCTTTAGAAAAGGGAGGAAAAGGAGGAGATGGGGTGGAAGGGGGGATTCTTCCAAACTAAGATAGAAACAGTAGGGAGAAAATGATCCATTTATAGTAAACTAGGATCACTCTGATTGGATTATTACTGATTACAGATGAGTGGCCAGACGTGCTCAATCATATCACGTGCTCCTCTCGAAATTAGTTTATGAAACTTCACTTAAAAATCGATTCAAATATATCACTATTCAAACCGGTAGAAATAATGAATGGATTGCGATACAGTGGACTTTGAACAGAGGGTGCGCTGTGTTTACAGGCGCAAACTTGCTTCACCTGCACATCAGCGATGAGTAAGAGGTGGGGGGGGGGCAGAGTAAAATGACAGCTGTGAAGTGTGCAAAACACAAACTGTGTGCAAATACTGCAAAAAAGATGTTTACTTACACTAACAGAACAACTAATATGATGCACATAAACAGCACAGCACAGTGAAAAACTACTGTCACAGACGTCTATATGCAAAAAAAAACATTAATAAGCTAAACCACACTGACCGGAGGATTTTTTTATAGCTCTGCTGTCTCCGACAAGTGCTACGGAGATCACACTGTGCATCAGTGTTTTCATAGCGAAAGTGTGATGTTTTTCAGACTGAAAGAGAAAGTTATTCTGTTACAGAAGCAGGTATTAAATTAGTTTTACTCTCCTTCTCAAATCCGTTTATGCATATTTTAATAACTTGCTTATTTTTATAGAATATTTTAAAACGTTTAAAATTATCTCATCTTAAGTGTATCACACTGATACTTATACTAATAAATTATAATAGTAATATTAATTATTCACCTTCATAATCATGTTCAACTCCTGTCCCTATCCTACTATAAAATTAGTAATTTTATAATCAGTACTTGATGCCAGTGGCCACCTCTGTACAAACTGCTCTCTGGTTTAGGAAAGGCTTTCTGTTCCACACCAGCCATTTCAGTCCCCAGTGAAAGAGTTTTTTTCAGCAGGAGACATTGTAAATGTGTAAAGTCCTCAGCTTGTGTCAGAAACATAGATATGCTGATATCTTTTATAAAATGTAAAATCCCAGCACACAGTTTGAGTTTGTTTATATTAATGACTCTTAAGTTTGTATTATTCTTTTTTTTTTTTTTGTTTTTTTTATTTGTTTTTTTAAATAGCAATTTAGTTATGGAAGAAATATATTATTTAGCAAAAAAGTGCACCATTTAAGAAAAAAATGTAAGGGCTCTTCACCTTAAATTTGTTTCACATAATTTTGATTTTAAAAATCATGACTAAATCATGAATCATGAGATTAGTATCATTCAAATCATGAGTCGGGTGAATCTTTACATCCCTAGTTAATAATGTATAAAATTAACTGAAATGCCATTATTAATGATAGGTAAATGACAGAATTTTCATTTCTGGATGAAATGATCCATTGTTTCAGTGCAGTGTGACTATTGAAACATGAAAAAATTCATGATTGTTTTAATGGAGAAAAATAATTACACGCAATCATTTATCTATCTAAAGTGTTTATTGTAAATATTTCATTGCTGAAATGTCATTTATTATTTACAAAGAACAATTTACTGTTTTTGTGGTTGACAAGGTTTGAAAAAAGACTTTAAATTTTCGACATTTCATTGCCAACTTTATTCAAATTTGGGTCTTTAAATCAGGAAAACAAAAGTACAAACTAAATATTCTCAAAATAATCTTATTCATTTGATTTTCAATGCAAAAATGGTAGAGATGTAAAATATAAAAAGCAACTTGCTGTCGTGGACAAGTTTTTAAACCAAAGTCTTTTCTTTAAAGTTTTAATACAAGCTGTTGACACA
>NC_079437.1:12500581-12508081 GCF_903798145.1 Danio aesculapii | reverse complement strand
ATGACTAGCGACCGGTGTCGTCAGGTTATAAAAGACCCTGGCTTTATCTAAAATCGCATCGTATAGCCTTAAAAAGTCCACTATTTGAGGGAGCAGTGGTGTCTGAAAGTATTGTGTATGTTCTGAAGTGCACTCAATCAATCCCACAATGTACTTCAATAATGAGTGTACAACCCATGCACACTCAACAGCTAGAAAATACCCACAATGAACTGCATTAATGTGTAAAACCAATGCACACTCAACAACTAGAAAATACCCACAATGCACTGCACTAATGAGTGCAACCATTGCACACTCAACAACTAGAAAATACCCACAATGCACTGCCCTAATGAGTGCAACCAATGCACACTCAACAACTAGAAAATACCCACAATCTACTGCAATAATGAGTGTACAACCTATGCATACTCAAAAGCTAGAAAACCCCCAAAATGCAGTTTGTGCGAATGAATTTCTGCTTCTGACCACAAGATGGCGTCCACAAAAGACTCCTATTAGTGTAAGTTTCTAAATAATATGTTATTATTTTATGTTAATATGTAATATGATCTGTCAAAATGCTAACCGTTTAGCACATCTTTGAAAACACAGTCTCTTCCCTGGCGTATAAAGCCACTCCTCCTGAAATTTCGAACACGCACCATAAAGTTAACAGTAGACAACCCACTAGATCATGTCATTCGCCATTTAGAAATATTTTAAGTACTTCATAATACTAAAATTCCCAATGAAAAACTGTATTATATCAAAGAGCATAGAATCACCAAGAGGAGACACTCTAGTGCGATTTGGGAAACAGCCACTAGAGGGCGCGGCAGGCATTTTGGAATGAAAGTTCCAATAGAACAACAGCATATTATAAGTCTGTAAATTAAACTATTAAAAGTGCTGATGATTGTGATAGTAAGTGTTGTATTGTCATCTTTCAGGTTGTATCTCAGCTTTAATGCGCTTTTTAAGTAAATAAATAAAAAACAAAGCAGCTGCTTGCCATCGCAACAGCAATACCATCCAATGGACAGCCGATCGCTTTCACTTCAAAATGGCGGAATCAGGGGCTGTTGCTGGGCGCTGCTGTTACAATGGAACGTTCTATGGAGTGTCACCTCTTGGTCATTCTAAGCTCTTTGATTATATCTAGCACGTTTCGTAACCCATTCGTAAAACAACACAATCTACATTCTACAATCGTTTTAAATCATAACATCAACCGTCTAGAAGAAATACTTCAGACATGGTGTCGTCCTTTCTCCAGCGTGCAAAACTAACTCCAATATTGATTCAGCATTTTAAGAAGTTTTGAATCCGCATCTGTTTTTACCGCCGTAACTCTCTAATGTGCATGTACAAATGGCGGATCTGCATAAACAGGGATGCGCAGATGTACAGATCTACATTTGTTGACAGACAGTTTGGGCTTCTTATCAGAATTATGGGAATTGTCAGCTCAACAAAGTCAAATTGGGCATTTTATGCCTTACCCAGAAGATTAAAAATACATATAAATACATTCAAATAATTTACTTTAACCACTACTATTGGAATGTGAACAGACTTTCATCCAGCACAACAAAAAATATTTATATAGACAATCACCTACTGCTCCTTTAAAGTTAAATATAGGGTTGATTTTGGATACAACGACTGTGTTTGACATAACAGACTCTGTGGTATCTTATTGTGTGAAATATAGTTGTAAAAATTCCAAATGATAACAAAAATCACACTTATAATAATGATAAAACCTTTAATAGGGCTGTCTGTGCAATGAGTTATTATTAGAGTAGTACATGTGTGGTTATTTTTGTGTTTGAACCTGTTTACAAATATAGACTTACTGACATACAGTCATTTGACAATTTACTTAACACCTGAGTGTTTGAAATAACTATTTTTTTTGCGACCAAACATGGTTTAATATCACAAAATGAAGATTCATGCTATTTTATAGTATTCAATACAGTGATAAAGACTGAATAACTGTCAAGTTATAGACTGCCCAACAATAAAAATTATGGCATCATTTTCTAGTTTCTTCAATCTGTTGAATACAGACATTTAGAAAAAAAGGTTTTATTTATATATATATATATATATATATATATATATATATATATATATATATATATATATATATATATATATATATATATATATATATATATATATATATATATTCTTTTTTTTATTTATAATTATAAATATATAAAATAAATAAATATAATATATGCAAAATAACTCGTGCAATATTGTGTACAGTCATCATGGCAAAAACCAAACAAATCATTTATTAAATCAGTTCGCAGCAGCACTTATTTAAAAAATATATTTTTTAAACTTCACAGAAGGGCTAATAATTTTATCTTTAACTGTCTAATAGTTCAAATAGTTCTGTATTTACAGGAATACTGTAAATAAAATCAATTTAACGGTCAAAGTTGTGAATGTGCATTACACAGCTAGTGCAATACAGGCATTTGTAGTAAAATGCAGACCCCCTAGTTTTTCGTGATTGCCGAATAATACGCAAAATCAACAAAAAGTCGCAGATTTTTGCTATCCTGCAAAATTCTTAAACGCAAAATAATAGCAAAAATGTAAATCATAAATCATAAAACATCCAACTCCAGACCATATAATCACATAATATTTATTTCAGTTTGCAATTTGTTTTAGATGACTTAGATTACATACGCAGCGCACGTGATGTATTCGAGTACCTCTCAAAAAATGATGTCTCACCAATGCCCTCACAATCATTACATATTAATATTAATACATAAAATATTTGCGCAATATTCAGAGTGTACTGGTCGGCATTACTGTTTCTTGTTCTGTCTTGTCTGTCCTGTCTCATTTGCACTAAATTTAGATTAGATTTTTTAGATTAGATTCAACTTTATTGTCATTACACATGTACAAGTACAAGGCAACGAAATGCAGTTTAGGTCTAACCAGCAGTGCAAATGTTGCACAAACCGCACTTTGCACTCTTATTCATACTCTTATTCTGATTTTATTTATTTTTTATTTTAGTTTATCTTATTTTATTTCATTTTCTAGATTTGTTAAATTAGTGCTTTGTTATATTCTCAATTTATGTTGTTTGATGTAGCACCTTGGTCCTGGAGGAACATTGTTTCGTTTCACTGTGTACTGCACTGTATATTGTTGAAATGACAATAAAGCCAACTTGACTACATGGAAGAGGGCAGGAATTGTTTTGCAGCCTGTGCAGTAAGCAGACACGGATGAAGCGCGAGTGATTTACATGTGAAGTCAATGCAAAGATGCGATTAGACATCCTGTAGCGCAAATTGGCCGTTTTGTTCGTTTGACGTGCTTTAGACTGCAAAAGAAAGTGGGAAACATTTAACAAACGGAGCAATGGAACAGACAGAAGAGCAAGCAGCTTTCAATGATGGAGATTGGTTTAAGGATGATGGCCGCTGAACGTGACTGAATTAAAGGTCATTATTTGTGCTTTACATGTATGTCTGTTATTAGGATGTTAGTGAAATCGATAAATGTTTTCGTTCAACTCTTTTCCTGCTGTTAACAAGAGAAAACGCTTCCCTGCCATTGACGAGTTCTACGGCAGTTCATGTTTTAGGTGTATTACGGTAGGGGAAACCCTAATGCATGTCCTGAATGAGGTATATGATGTCAGATGCTCTAAATTCTGAGTAAAAGAACGTGGATAAAAATAAGTTATACAAACTTCCTTTGGCTTAATCCCTATAGTTTTAGATTTGTTTTAGATCTTGTCTAGACAAGAGACCAAAATAAAGAAGCTTTATTTTTATGATTTGTGTCATTGGTGTGTCAGATTGCACACCTAACGTACACATATTTTTTTTACTGTAAAATAGTCTGCAAATTTCTGGGAATTACCACCACAAAAAAATGAAAAAATAAATAAAACAAACTATGGGGATCTGAAAATTTAAATAAAACTACACAAAAAACCTAAACATGAATTTCCACAAAAATATGAACAAATTTTCAGAATATTTTTGTCTTTCTCATCAAAATCTTATAATTATCGTACAGCATTTAACTCAACAAAATGCAATTAAACGAAACCGTAATTTTGCTTACTAGTCAAAATGTAAAAATAAGCTTCAGAAATAGCCAAGAGAACAGCTGTTTATCATGATGAGTACATGATGGCTCATATTCTCTCCTGGCATGTATTAATCCTACAGCTGTCACAGAGCTAATCTTAAAAAGTTCAGATTATAGACTGACCCTCAGGACGGGATTTCTTACAGGTCACAGATCAGCCACTATACAGGACGTTAAGCTTAGCCTAAAAGGCCTTAAATGCAAGACAGCACCTGCTTATGAACAGAAAGCGATGAAAGGCTCAGGCTGCAGACTAAACAAGTGGAACTTCCTCTATAGGTGAAAGGGCAAATAACAAACATTTCTGCGGAGCCACGTGAGCAAGATCTTTTTTTTTTCCTCTGCAGAACGGGTTCCATCTGTCAATCAGACGTGTTCTTAGAACGCATTCTAATTCATAGCCGCAACGTCTTTGATCATGCATTCCACAAGCAGTGCTATCTGGACATGATCTATTCTTAGAGTGTTATGAGAACAAACCGAATCCCCCCATATCTGTGCGCGCACATGCCATCTGTTTGACATCAACAGAGCTTTTAAAAAAACATACTGTTCAATTTCACTCCATATTTTAAGGATTTAAAAACATGCTGCAACAGCCAACGTAAACTTGTTTATTCAGGTGAGCTTTGTAGATCTTAATTACTGTACTTTGCTTATTGACAAGAAACATTAGATTCAAATTAGATGACAAAGATACAAACAAAACACATTATTAGAGTAAAATGAAAACTAAATGCTGCCATAAATCTGTTTCAGATACTTCTCAAGACTTGTTCCAATATAATTGCTGTTCTTTTGACCCTGAAGGAAATGTACTGTTTCCACAAACAGCATATTACCTTGCAATACTGAAGACTAAAGAAACATCGGAAAAAATGCTTTAAATGCTCTAAAAAAATCTCCTATTTTATATTTTATTATTACATTTATAGAGTATCAGAAACGAAGCCTGTAATCCCCAGTAGCTCTTAAATAGTAATGTATCAGGCATCATAGTAAAAATTTAATCAAATTGACAATTTCTGTCAAAAACTTTGTCAGATATTTATTTTGAAACATGCAGTGTTTATTCAGCAACATTTATATGTAAAATCTATTGGTGGTAGTTATATTTTATAATATACAGGTCTGCCAAAAAAAAAAAAAAAATGAATTAATGTATAAAAAAAAGTGCTATTTTTATTAATGATATATTATATTAAATAATGTTACATTAGTTTAAAGCATGCAGCACTCGTTTATTTAAAGCTTAAGTTGTAAATCTTTTTGTGGAGGTTTTTTTTTATATTATGGGGTCTGTCAAAAAATAAACATGTATGGAAATCTGCAGTTTTTTTTTACATAATTACCTATATATGCACACCACATAAACCTGCATGTCAAATAAGTAAAATAAATTTAATTAAATATTTTTTTTAAATGTAAAAAGCCAAATGCAAGATTGCTATACATATTCCTATTGCAATTCACTTAAATGGGGAAGTATTTGTATTCACTATACATCAACCATTTTCCTCAACCCTTCCTGAAAATATCCGTTTTCATCCTCAACCTAAATGTCCGTTTTTCCATTTTCTGAATTTCTTCATTTATCTCAAACCACTGCTTATGTTTCAACATTGAGTCTGTAAGCCAGTTCCTTATTATAGTCTTTTTGCACGCCAAATGTTAGTCACCTCTGGGGACAATCTCCTTAAAAAAACCCCTAAACAACAATAATGCAGTGCTAGGAACTTTGTTTAAAACTGCAGTTTTTTTACTGTAATTTTGATATTTAAATTAATTAATTTAGTGATTACGTTCTATATTATGGAGGTAAAAATAATAAATTTATGGAAAACTGTAATTCTCAATGACATTGTATTAAAACATTGGCAGATTTGTTTTCATCATGTTTATTCTTGAAAAGTCTATTTGTGGTGGTTATTCTTTTATATTACTTTTATATTTTTAAAAATACAGCCAAGGTCAGCCAAAAAAATTTATCGAATAGGTGTAAAAGTAAAATCTATATGTGCGGATTATGTTTATATCATGGAGCTGTGCCAAAAAAACAAATGTATGGAAAATTGCTGGTTTTACTGTACTTTTGATAAAAAAAAGCAACCTTGGTGAGAAGAAGATACTTTCTTGATGCCATTAATAAAGTTGAATAAAATTAACTTTGCAAGTAACTTCAACTTCCATCAAATAAAAAGACTTAAAACTTCAAGTTAAAATTTGCATAACTTAATTTGGCGTGATTAACTTGATGAAAATGATTTATATAAATAAGTTAAATTTATAAATTAATATCATACGTTGATGTGCCATTGATCAAACATTCTCAACAAATCAGATCAACAAACAACACCAACTGATAAACTCTTAACATCATCACGGTTTCATTTCTGTGGTTCTAGATGTACTTATAAAAAAAAGCAGAGATGAATAAAAACGTGTCAATATTGTGGTGAATTTCAGGGGAATTTTCACTCAAATCTCTGAGGAAATATAAAATTGCAATCCAAATTCCAACAACAAGAAAAACGAGCACAGAATCCAGCTGTCCAAAGGTACTTTCTGTATTTCATTTTAATGCCACAGAACAGCAAAGCGTTCAGCACTGGGTGTTTGTTTACGTGGCAGTCGGCCAAGAACAAAGTTTTCTTGCAGGTGGAATAGTTTTTCCCTCACGTGTACCCGCTGACCTGCTTTCAAAACGAGCCGCACCCAAACTTTGATTTGTTAATGATTCAACTTCAAACCTTATCTGCATTTCACAACAACAACAGCAGAAGCGGGAGGAGAGGCGGGTTAAACGGTTTCAGTAAACCATAACTGCTATCAGATGAACTCATGAGGAAATAAACCAAGTGTAGCATTATGTTTGCGGAGCACACGTGACTTCAGCAGGAAAAAATGAGGGGAAATACATTAAAGATCATCTCATCGTTTACCATCATAGATCATAATGTCTCCTCAGGTGAATCACATCTAGCTCACACATGTAAACTCTTCACGTGTTGGCACAGGGCTTGTTTTACAAACTATTTTTAACTGGGAACCAGGAAAAAAAATCATGTACATTTATTCTTTATTGTTAATTTAGCAAAGGTTTTTATCCAAAGTAACTCACAAATAAGGATACAATAAACAAAGATCAGCAACGTATATAGATGTCTCAACAAATTTAAGTTCCACTAACAAATATTTGCAGATTTGCTTTAATTTTTATTATTTCTCGTTTATGCTTTTGAATTGCAATAGGAGACAAAATGTTTAACCTCAAAAAGGTTGAAAAAGTTACTTTTATTGACATTTTAAAAAGTATAAAGTGATATATTGTCTGTGTTGGTGTTTTATATTAGTCTAAAATACCTT
>NC_079437.1:12323081-12495581 GCF_903798145.1 Danio aesculapii | reverse complement strand
ATGCAATAATCAAATATAAAATAACATAGCATAGCCTTGATAAATCAATTACATTAATCTTTACAAAACTTCATGCGCTACTAAAATTATTTGAACTCTTAAAATACTCACACGGTCACAAGCCTTTAAAACAAACACAGATGATTAATTTCACTCTTATGGTTCGAATTTGCAGTGCATCCACAAATCTTGTGTGTTTTGACCTGTTATTTCTGATCAATTATAATTTCAACTTGATATGTGATGACTACTGCTGCTGACACACACATTGCGATATCAATGCTCAAACGATATATTGTGAAGCCCTGATATATACATGTTTTTAAATCCATTTCATTAAACACTGGCTACTGATTTCTTTCTGGCATTGAAAAATATACCCTTAATGTAGACCCTTTAATATTAATAATAATAATAAACAATAATAAAAATAACAATTAACCAATAATAACAACAATAATATTCATAATCAATAAGATTAATAAGATCATCAAGTCATGACAACACTTGTTTTATTTTTAATTAATTTATTAAAGTTAATAATTGTTTTAACTTGATTTCTTAAGTTATACTGGCTATTCAAAGTGAGTTTGATTGAATTTCAGTTTAAATGACTAAAAGTTACTTTGATTTAACGTAATTTAAGGCATCCAGGGTTTTTTTTTTTAACAGTACAACAATGATTAATAAATACTGCAATATGCATTAATCATTGTTAGTTTACGGATGAATCTTACTGTTAAATGTGTACATTTAAACTGATTGCACACAATGAAAGCAAACGTCCAAAAACAAATCCTTTCTTTTTCTTTTAATACTGTGGTGCGCATTAATCTGCTCTGCAGGCTTAAAGGGAGAAAAAAATGACATGAAAACCTGCAAGACACTAAATAAAGGTGCTATTTTTCCAGTTGTTTCATGTCAGTTCAGACCGGCATGAGCGTCAGGAGATGTGACTCATTTGCTGGATGCAAATTACAGAGACTGCATCATCCCACAAGGGAGATTCCGTTTATTTTGGTCCCGTGTGTGGAAACAATAGTACACTGCAACCAAATGTAGCGTTTCATTCCCAATCATGCGGTTAGCAGACAAGACCGGTCAGACAAATCTTCACAGACGCGACATTTCGGCCGTGACCTACATAAATAATACCACACATTACTGACCTTTAACTAAGAATAAAATGCAAACTCTCATAAAAGCATGAGGTTGGACACACTCAGGTCCAGCTAATCAAAAAAAGACACAAAATGGAGACTAAGTAAATCTTGTAGGTAAAGTAGTATCATACGATCCTGATTAATATGCATTGATCTTCAATTGAGTGCTTCTACACTCTTAGAAGGCACAAAATCTGAAAATGGGGTAGACTCAAAAACTATTTTTGCTGCTTATTAAAAATAAACTACTGATTAAAAATGACCAGAAACAACACAATTTCAAGATTTGGGGGGACAACGTAATTTTATATTCAATTCACTTAAATTTAAGTTAACTTAAGCGATTTGTGCTGGGACAACATAAATGAATTGTGAGGAATCCAGCATTTTTCTGCGTACATGTAAAAATTTGTACAAATGATCCATACTGGCACCTTGTGTGTGTGTGTGTGTGTATGTATTTATTGTCTACAAAAGTGCACCATATTAAAGGGTTTTATCCCAATTTATCTCTGTTTTATAATAATTTTACAATTATTTCAAAGTTATTTCAGTTACTGTAATCACAAAAAAAATCTGGTATTTCTTTAAATGCAAATTCATTTGCAAGTTGAAGGCAAATCCAGCAGGAATAACAGCATTTGGATTTGTTTGGAATTAGATTGTTGATAAAAGGTGGTCAAATAAATCCCTGCAGGTAGCTCACGTTCTCTGCCAGGAAACTAGGTTATGACAGCTGAACAAGTTAAAGGAAATGGCACAAAGAGGAAGGTGCTCTGATGGAAAGTGAGAGAGAGATGCACACACACACACACACACACACACACACACACACAAAGAAGTGCCACACGTGAAGGGAGAGTGTGTGTTGCCTTCAGGCCATGTGCTGCAGGCAAGCGTGTGTGTGTGTGACAGAGAGGGAGAAAGAGGCCTGTGTAAGCAAATGACTCATTTTCAAGGAGGCCCTCCACACACACTCTTTCGGTAAACGAAAGCACGGAAAACACATTAAGCCATCACCCAAATGAGAGAATGGCAAGGAGAGAAGTGGAAAGAAAACAACAGTGTTTTTCATCCTCTTCTTTCAGAGAAGGGATAGAAATAGCATGTACACACACGGGTTGAGCTACAGAGATCTGGGCAAAAGTTCAACATGGCTATGTTGTCTCATCTCAGTAAATGTACAGCATTGTTGAAGACTCCTGAATGTTCAGTGTTTATTAGCAATACTGAATTTATTTTGGTTGATTTTTTTTTACATGAATATATTTTTTAATTCAATCAGTCATTTTTAAAAAAGTGTAATACTTTGTAGTAAGATAACCGAAATAAGTCTAAAATTACAAATAAAGTTTTTTTAAAAACTTATTGAATTGCATTTAACATACCACCTAGTGTCTGAAAACAGTGCAATAGAGCTGTGCAATTCATCGAAAATCCGATTTCGATTTTGGCTTCTAAACCTGCTTTTATTCTAGCCGAAATAAACAAATGATCCTTTCTCCAGAAGAAAAAATATTATAGGAAATACTGTGAAAAATTCCTCTGTTAAACATCATTTGAGAAATATTTATATATAAAAACATTCACAGAAGGACGAATAATTTTGACTTCACGATTATTCAAAACGATTATCAGTTGATTACAATTATGACCAAAATAATCGGGATCATGATTTTTCCCAAAATCGAGCATCTCTAGTATGCAACGAAGTCTATTCCTCAAAGGTTATTTATATAAAAAGTACTTGAATGTGTGTTTATGTGTTTTTTGATTGTTTTGTGGTAAAAAAAATGCCGGTCGAGACAGTTTAATGTGCTGCAACATAAGAAAACATCACAACACAAGTGCTGCAAAGCCTCAATGCAAACACAAATAGAAAAACGTGCTGCAAATTTTCATAACACATACAGATTACAAAAGCGTGCAGCATTTTTTTAAAAAATATACTGGCAATTTGTACATTTTAACAAAGTAAAACAACAAAGTGTTTTGTTTAATGCAAGCAAGTCAAGCATCTTTTGCATTGAGATTACTTTGATGTCACATTGACTTGGCTGATATAAACATCTTGAAGGCAGAGGAACATTAGATTTAAATAGATTTCAAAAAAGATTTTAGGTAAGGGATAAAGTACATTCACAAAGTTGTTACTGCAGAATAAAGCTTGACAGGTTTAAAAGCAGCAAGACGCAAAGAGGAGCGCTGTTGTATAAGACTGAAGGCCTTTATTCTGTAAGAATCATCTTGGATGTACTTTAAGCTTATTACATGGATACTTGACAAAACATAAAAATGAGACAAACAATATAACAACAGCTGATGGAGTATACACTAACCTGCACATTATTCAGTCACAAGATGGAGCCAAATAGTCAAAAACGCAAAGCTGACCGAAACAAAAACAGCTGATGGAGTATACACTAACCTGGGCATTATTCACTCACAAAATGTCGCCAAACAGTGAAAAACGCAAAGCTGAAAGAACCAAAAACAGCTGATAGAGTATACAGTAACCTGCACGTTATTCAGTCACTAGATGGCGCCAAACAGTCAAAAACAAATCAAAACGGACAAATAATGCAGCGTGACAGACAAGTGGATACATATGAATACCGATGTAATATAGTATAGTGTAGTATAGTATAGTATAGCATAGGGGTGGGCGGTACACCGGTGTCATAGTCATCACCGGTGTGACATTGCGCCACGACATGGATTTTCTAATACCGTCAATACCGTAATAAATCAATTATGTGCCTTGAACAGCTGCATTTACATCAATAATAGCTAATTCTAAATAATAAGGCATTAAATTTTCTTCAAATGTTCAGTTGTGGTCTGAATACATGTCCTTATACTACAGGGCTCGAAATTGCAACCATTTTGGTCGCATGAGCGCCCGAAATTTAATCTATGCGCCCTCATAATATATTTGGGAGCATTTGATTTTCTCTACAAACTTGCTGAATCGCTCTACGCTGCCGCTGTATTGGTTCATATTAGCTGTCAACCACTCAACGGTTCCCGCTGTCAGATAACAGGGAGCTTTTGTTACCGCAGGAAATGCAAACGGCTGAAGAATGAAAAGTGCACAGGTTTGCAAACCTCACCTAAAGTTATAATAATAATAATGGCGCAGATGACAGCGATCATGACATGAGGTAAATGTTGATCCACCAGCGGAGATCAATCAAGGGTTTTCGGAGAAGGTGCCCGAATCTTGTTGCGTTGCATTCACCGCGTGTTCAGCGCAAATGTCCGCTAAATGTAAAATCTAATACTGTACACATCATCACCAAAGAAACTCACCTTTACTAAGTTTACACTGAAACTACGGCTCATAACAAAGAGCAGTATTGCGCCGGTGGTCATCGCGAGAATCCTGCTCTGTCTGCTCATAAATTGGTGCCGCTTTATTCCACAAACAGAGAAAAATGAAGATCAGCTCATAACGGGACGGAGCATTTAAAATGACACAAACCGAAACCAAAACTTAAAGAGTGATAGAAGTGAGACTTTTTTTTTGTCCGTTCTTCCTTGAGATGTATATTATTTTGCTATTTAATGTAATACCATGATATTATACCGTCACCGTTCAAAAGATGAAAAATATCGTGATATTAATTTTAGGTCATATCGCCCACCCCTAGTATAGCATAGCATAGCATAGTATAGTAAGTATTCAAAGATCTCGGATGAACCTGGTTATTCAGTGTTTGTTATCTGGGAATAACATACCTTGGAATGTTGCAACTGACCAATCAGAAGAGAGTATTCCATACTGTCAACTAATATAATAATAAAATTAATGCTAAATATTGTTTTTTAAATAATTAAAACAAATTAGCATACTGTATATTGTTAAACATTTCAGTAAAATAATTAACATTTAACATTTGATTACATTTTGTCAAAGAGAATCGGACAGTATTGTTCAGAGAAAATGCTGAAATATTTTTTCTTAATGTGAATGTTAACTAAACATATTTAGAATATATTTTGGTCAGCCAGGATGTTATTTCACAGACTGACAGGATTTTAGGATGTCTGCAGGACATTGATCATGCTGTCTGTCTGAATGGCTGATCTGGCAGTGTGTCGTCATGCTTAAAGATGAACCATTTTCAGCTTCCTTGCTGCAGGTTTTAGTTTTGCCTGTAATTTGTATCATCCATCTTCCCTTCAGTGCTGACATGAGCTTCAGTCCCAGCGGATCGCGCACACACACACACCAGAAGCCTTTAAACATGCTATTATTTGGTTTTCAGCAGAACTACAGCTGTTAATATTCTCTGAAATGCTGATTACAGGATTTACAGAAACTTTTGCAACATGGCCATGAACATTTTATCACAGGGTCAGCTTTGGCACACAAAGTATAGTATGTGGATATCTGCTAATAACAATAGAAAATATGCACCCAAAAAACAATACTTTGCACATGAGAAAGTGAATTTGATATAATAAACATTTCATATTTTGTATATCATATAAAAATGGAACTGAATATCTATACTTAAAAGGTAAAATATACACTACCTGACACGTTTAGGAACAAGAAATAATAACTTGACTTCTAGTTGATCATTTGGTATCGGAAATGGCTTATATTAACAGCAAAGGCCTCTAGATTACGCTTATTTTACCAAAATAAAATATGATCATGCCTTGATTTTTAATTATTTAATTAGGACAGTAAGATCTGACTTTGCTTAGACAAAAGTCTTGTCACTTAACAGAAATAATGCACAGTATAGAATATAAAGTCATGCTGCAGTGGAAAACGAATTAATATTGTGTATGACTCCCATGAGCTTGGAGGACTGCATCCATACATCTCTGAAATGACTCAAATCACTTATTAATAGTCATCTGGAATGGCAAAGAAAGCGTTCTTACAGGACTCCCACATTATCAGTTCATCAAGATTCTTTGGATTCATCTTTAATGCCTCCATCTTACCCATGACATACTCAATAATGTTCATGTCTGGTGACTGGGTTGTCCAATCCTGGAGCACCTTGACCTTCTTTGCTCTCAGGAACTTTGATGTGGAGGCTGAAGTATGACGAAGAGTGCTATCCTGCTGAAGAATTTGCCCTCTTCTGTAGTGTGTTATGTAATGGGCAGCACAAATGTCTTGATACCTCAGGGTGTTGATGTCGCCATCCACTTTGCAGATCTCTCACTCGCCCCCATACTGAATGTAACCCCAAACCAAGCTTTTCCTTCACCAAACTTGACTGACTCCTGTGAGAATCTTGGATCCATGCAGGCTCCAATAGGTCTTCTGCAGTATTTGTGATGATTGGGATGCAGTTCAACAGATGATTCATCAGAAAAATCGACCTTCTACCCCTTTTCCAAATGATCAACTAGAAGTCAAGTTATTATTTGTTGCTCTTACAACTGAGATCGACGACAAGTCTTTTGTCAGGTAGTGTACACACTGTAAAAAAAAGTGACTATTAGTTCACTTTAAAGTAAGAAAGTGAGTAAAACAGTAAATGAACTATGTATTTATGTATTCATTAACTATGTATTATTTATAAAGATTACAAAAATATAAACAGATAAGACAGTTTAACAGTTACAAGTAGCAATGGGTTTATTCACTTTATGTAATTAAATTCTTTTAAATCACTAAAATGATTAAACATATGTATAAAAATTAAACATGACAAAAAAAATGTGAAAAAAGTCAAATCAAACCGTTAAAAAAAGATAAAAATAGATATACATAATAAAAATAGATGTAATATAACTAAGTAGCACATTAAAATATTAATTAAATTTAAAATTAATAAATTACTTTTAAATTTCATCTTTTAAAGATTTAAATTCTAATAAATAGTCTACAATATTGCTATTTTTCAGAATTTATTAAATGCAAAAGTTATGAATAGTTGGGTGTTGATATTTGAATGCACATACATACACACTCTCTCTCTCTCTCTCTCTCTAGTATATGTGGGTAATTTATATTTCCTAATTATACTGATTTAACTGCTTAAATTCTACATGAAACAATACTGCGTATGCACTGATTTAATACAGGTCAAATATTTCACTGCATTGCAATTACTACATAATTAAGGATGTATGAATTATGCCTGCATTTTAAAACAATAAGATTTTCTTTTTAAGCCTTCTGACTGTGACCAGTGATGCATCGGAGGCAAGCACACGTGCGGTATGATTTTGTGTTCTTGTTTGAAGGGACTCACCCTGTGATTCAGCTCATTCTGCTCTGTGTTTGTGTGTGAGCCCATGTTAAATGATGCAGAACAAAAGCATGTAATGATCAGTGTGGGTGTGTTCATACATAACAGCAGGAGTAAATATGTGTGCTTAATATTGCACGTACACTTCCTTTATAAACATTTATGTGGCACGTGCTTGTGTTTGTGCATGCTTCCTTATAATAATAATAATAATAATAATGAGAAAAAAGCCCATCGCCCTCTTAAAATAGAACGTGTGTGTCAGGTAAGAACAACAAAACAGATTACAGGAACAGCCACGTGATATGCTGAAAGAGTAATTAACTGACTTCCTACATCTGAAAGCTGTAGGTCAGTAAAACATAATATAAAATATTTAATATAAATATAAAACTTAATCAACCTGATAAAAGGCATTTACTGCACTGAAAAAAAATATTTAAAGATGATTCCTTGGATTTACTCAATTTTTTACGTTAAGTGGTTGTAAACAATTTATTTGGGCTGAATTTAAACAAACAAATTAAGTTGAACATTATAAAATTTAATTTGTTTAAATTCAACACAAATGAATTGTTTGCAACAGTTTTGCATGCAACACTTTTCAGTGTGTGCAATGTTTGGTGCTTTAAATAGTTGAATTTATTATGATGGTATGGAAGTGATAAAAGACTACTCTTTTGTTGTTGTTTGAATCTTAAATAAATAAAGAAATACATCCAGGCAATAGTTCTAAGAACAAGAGCTGCTGCAAAAAAAAAAAAAAGATCTAGAAATTAATTCTGAATCAATTAAATTATTTTTTTAATGCACCATTATTCTCTGTTTTGCTTGAAATGCTTACAATCACATGCTAATAATAAACTTTCAGTCCAATGTTAAAACTTGATGACTTTGATGAGTGACTTTGTTCTGAGCTGTAATGTCGATCAACTATAATATTAACTCGACATTGCAGATCCTATGATGGGACTAGTGGATTCACACATTGTGATATCGACGCTAAAATAATGTATTGTGCATTACTACTCCAATGCTATGTCACAGAATTGTTACTTTTTCCATCTAATGCCTAATTCGTATGAATTCGATATCAGTCATACAATTTAATATGGCTTGCTCATCCCCCAATGACGGTTCAGTTAGTAGTGGGGTTTAGTGCCACACCTCCATTGTACATTTTTGAAAGCCTGAACTTGTATGCATTCCTACAAGTTAGCCGCTAAACTGGCTGGCTACTCTCAGTGCAGATACAGCTAATGTACATTCATTCATTCATTCATTCATTGTTCTTCTGCTTAATGCCTTTAGTCATCAGGGGTCGCCACAGCGGAATGAATCACCATTTTATCCAGCATGTTTTACAAAGCGTATGCCATTCCAGCCACAACCCAGTACTGGGAAACACCCATACACACCCATTCACTTACATACAGCTATAGCTGGCCCAGCCAAGACTCAAACCAGTGACCTTCTTGCCAACCACTGAGCCACCCACAGGTAATGTTCAGTTCTGTCTGATTATAAGATTGCTTTTTCTGCTATAAAAAGAAAACTTTATATGCATCTTAGACAGACAGACAGACAAACTATTTAACAGGTAAACTTAATTCCTTCACATTGTCCCAATACGAATTGATTGTGTGGAAGCCAGCTTTTTTTTACAGTGTGGATGGAAGGACGCATATATATATGATGGATGGATGGATGGATGGATGGATGCATGCATATATATATATGATGAATGGATGGATGCATGTACTGTATATGATGGATGGATGGATGCACATATAAATGATGAATGGATGGATGCATATACTGTAAATGATGGATGAATGGATAAATGGATGGATGGATGGACATATATGATAGATGGATGGATGGATGGATGGATAGATAGATGGATATGATGGATGGATGGATGGGTAGATAGATGATATGATGGATGGATGGATGGATGGATGGGTAGATAGATGGATAGCTAGATAGACAGACAGACAGACAGATAGATGGGTCGATGGATGAATGCATATATAGGAAAGATGCACATGTTGGATGGATGGATAGATGGATGGATATGATTGATGGATGGATGCATGCATACATGCATATATATGATTGATGGATAGATGCATATATGACAGATGGATGGATGGATAGATGGGTAAATAGATAGATGGGTAGATGGATGGATGGATATATAGGATAGATAGATGGATGGATAGGATGGATGGATGGATGAATATATTGGATGGATAGATGGGTAGTTGGATGCATATATAGGATAGATAGATGAATGGATGCATATGTTGGATGGATGGATGGATATGATGGATGGATGACGCATATATATGATGAGAGAGAGAGAGAGAGAAAGAGAGAGAGAGAGAGATGGATGGATGATAGATGGGTGGGTAGATAGATGGATAAATAGATGGGTGGATGAATGCATATATTGGATGGATGGATGGATGGATGGATGGATGGATGGATGGATGGATGCAAATATATGATGGATGGATGGATGGATGGATGCATGCATATATATGACTGATGGATAGATGCATATGTGATAGATAGATAGATAGATAGATAGATAGATAGATAGATAGATAGATAGATAGATAGATAGATAGATAGATAGATCGATAGATAGATATGCATATATATATATATATAATAGATGGACAGACGGATGGATGGATGGATGGATGGATGGATGGATAGATGGATAGATAGGTAGGTAGATAGATAGATAGGTAGGTAGATAGATAGATAGATAGATAGATAGATAGATAGATAGATAGATAGATAGATAGATAGATAGATAGATAGATAGATAGATAGATAGATAGATAGATAGATAGATAGATAGATAGATAGATAGATAGATAGATAGATAGATAGATAGATAGATAGATAGATAGATAGATAGATAGATAGATAGATAGATAGATAGATAGATAGATAGATAGATAGATAGATAGATAGATAGATAGATAGATAGATAGATAGATAGATAGATAGATAGATAGATAGATAGATAGATAGATAGATAGATAGATAGATAGATAGATAGATAGATAGATAGATAGATAGATAGATAGATAGATAGATAGATAGATAGATAGATAGATAGATAGATATAATCTGGCAGGCTTCTGGTTCTGATTAAGACAGGAGTGCCCAGTATCCCCATCCGCTCAGGACACTCACTGACTCCAGACCTTGCTCTCATCTGGCTCAGAGCCTGGCCTGAAAACCCCTCTGACCTGCCAGAGAGACTGAGTCACGCTTTTCCACCCAGACACACTGAACATGCTGGAATGCAGAGCTCTATCGTACACTATTTCACATTCACTCTAAATTCATTCACTTCACCTTGAAAAGGTCAACATTACTTCAGTATAGCAGCAAATATCCACTGTAACCTACTGTAGATTATGAATGACAATATCACCTTATCTGCAACTGCAAAAAGATTTACTTGAAGTGATAACAACAACATTTAATAATAATATACTTATGATAATAATGTATCAAAAAAGGACAAGGTAATTGAATACACAGTAAATTAACTTTAGATTACTAAAACAAAAATTAAAGGAACAAGCAAAAACGCTTTAGTGTACATCGTCATCTTGTTTTCTTTCCATAAAGCTTTTTCTTCCGCCATCTAGTGGACACATTATGATATTATGTGTACTTTTCACTCACAACCTGCCTATTTTCAACTTTCTGCCGGTTTCTGTTCTGTTTGTGCAACAGATGTTTGTTATATCAGTGTATAATAAAACCATTTGGACCACAATAATACATAAAATATCAAGGTTTTGCTAGAGAGATGAATATATACTAGCCTGAACAATTATTAAATAAATGCTTATGACTCTAAAACAGGAAACAAATAACTAAATACAACTAAATAAACAGAAATGACTGTCAGTTCCCATTTATTTAGCTTTTTCATGTTAACATTGACAAACTCTGTACATTACCTCATTCATAAAAGACAGTCACATGCCGCCTCCTACTGGTGTAATAATGTTACTACAGAGAGAGTCACTGTTAATAAGCATAACGACATTTCTGACCAAAAACAAAAGTTGTTTCCAAGCCTAGCTCTATTACCTATAGCAGGGGTGGGCAAACTCGGTCCTGGAGGGCCGGTGTCCTGCACAGTTTAACTTCAACTCTAATCAAACACACCTGCTTATAGATTTCTAGTGATCTTGAAGACACTGATTAGCATGTTCAGGTGTGTTTGATTAATGTTGGAGCTAAACTGTGCAGGACACCGGCCCTCCAGGACCGAGTTTGCCCACCCCTGACCTATAGGGAAATTGTGAAACGATTCCTAAATGAGAAAGTTAAAACATTTAAAACAAGGTTAAACATTTTCTGAGTAATTTTAAAAAGCCTCCATCTTAGCTTAGATATTGCTTTAAATTGCCCTTTGCATTTGGAAACTGTAGCCCACATCTTTTGGCACTAAAGTTAAGTTAAAAAGCTTTGGTATGATGCTTTTGTCTTTAAAAAATAAATAAATCTTACATTTTAATTAGCATTTTGAAAACGTAATTTTTGGTTATTTTATTTATGATAATCTGAATAATGAAGTTTTTGTTATTAATCTATTATTTTTGTTGATTAAGTTTCATATTCATAAGTGTAAATTTTCCAACAAAAAAAAACATTTTATAAGAAAATGATCAAATTCCTTTTGTATTATTCAACATGGTGCTAACAGAAAAATAATTAAAGCTGTCCATTTCTGCTTTATTTTCAAAATTATTGATGAATGTAAAGGTCTTGCTTGTTTGTAACTGTAAGAATTTTATTTAATTTATCTTCATGTTTTTGGTGTTTGTTTTATTTCTTTTTCTTTTTGTGCTGTTATTATTATTTATCTTCTATCACCCTGGCATTATGTTGTTTGTTCTGATGTCATGTATTTGTTGTTTAAAGCATAAATAATAATAATAATAATAATAATAATAGGCAGCACGGTGGCGCAGTGGGTAGCACAATCGCCTCATTACAAGGTCGCTCATTCAGCTGGGTCAGTTGGCATTTCTGTGTGGAGTTTGCATGTTCTCCCCGCGTTCGTGTTGGTTTCCTCCCGGTTTCCCCCACAAAGACAAAAACATGTGGTATAGGTCAATGGGGTAAGCTGAATTGTCCGTAGTGTACAAGGAGTGTGTGAATGAGTGTGTATGGATGTTTCAGTGATGGGTTGCAGCTGGAAGGGTATCCTCAGCGTAAAACATATGCTGGATAAGTTGGCGGTTCATTTCGCTGTGGTGACCTCAGATTAATAAAGGGACTAAGTAGAAAAGAAAATTAATGAATGAATAATAATCATTTCTGACCACAACAAAAAAACTGATTATTTTGAGATTTTATTTTCTCCATGACTTAATTTGCACTTATGAAATTCCCAGAGTTGCTGTAATTGTGTATCGTGCAGCTAATTATATTGTTTTATTTTTGATAATATATAAAAAAGCTTTTTTTCACTATTATTATTTTATTTTAAAAATACGCCATTGGTGGATTGTTGTGTTCTGGACGGGGTGTGCAAAATAAACAAAAACACTAATGTGTTATTCTTTTACGTGACACCAATAATTAATTACTATTAATAGTTTTTTTTTCTGGGTTGTGTTTTTATTCTGGCTTTGTTGCATCTCTAATTTGCCACAGAACTGTAGCGTATGTTAGGTAACGATCGGCTAATAGCACTGTTGGATGCTAACCGTGTAAACAGACCCACAAGGCAGTCACGTTTATAAAAAAAAATAGAGATAGGTAAAAAAAAAAATCTACTAAAGATGTATTCTACTAAAACATACCGACCAGGCTGAATAAAAAACACATATGGAGAAAAAAACATTAGCGTCCGACTCACTCACCTCCATTTGAAGTGATTCCTAGTTTCCCTCCTCCTTCAAGGCGTTTGTTTGACCTGATAGATATGGCAAATATGTCAATAGACTATCATCTGACTATCACTTAAAGACTAGCCAAATTTGTAAACAATTTCCCTACTCACGTGAACTTTTGGCACTTTAAACAAAGGCCTAACGTCCGCCATGTGCTCATCATTCAAACAATCTCGCTCATATATATTATTAAAACCAGTAGCATGTTGTATGTGTTGTAATAGTAATATGTTGGTGGTGTCCTTGAGGAGCATTCTATAAACGACCAATAAATTACTCCTGTAAGGCTGCGAAAATGAAAAAAATATATATCTTTCGCGAACTTTCAAACGGATCTGCGCGCGTCACTAGGGCTTTTAAATCAATCTGTCAATCAGGCCCCTGTCAATCACTGGAAATCACGTGGTAAGCAATTATGACGCCATAAGATTTTATTTGTGTCACTCTTTATTTGTGTTAAAGAAACTAAAAATTGTTTAAAATAAAAAATAAAAAATCTCCAAAAAAAAGGACTTTCTTTCTTCTGATGAGCAAAAAAAGAAGATGAAAGCATGAAACCGGTATTGGTTCATGGCTTTGTTTGTTTTATAGATGTCAGTGGTTTTCAATTTTCAGCTTTCTTCAAAATATCTTATTTTTGTTCAACAGTGGGAGGAAACCCATGAAGGTTTTAAACAACTTGAGGAAAAATAAATAGGCTAGTAAGTGTATTTTTATTTTTCGGATGAATTCGCTCAATTTTATTGTTTGTATTAATTCTATAATGGCATTTTCAACTAAAAGAAAGATAGCTTTATATGCATTTTAGTCGACAGCATGATAACATCATTTGAGAATGCTGAAAATACAATCTTTTGAAAACAAGTGTTAAATGCAAGTTTTGAAAATGATAGCATTGTTGTAAACGGCAAAAATGCATTAGTTTAAAAATAATAATAATAATGAAAAGAAATTATATATATATATATATATATATATATATATATATATATATATATATATATATATATATATATATATATTACGTTTTGCATATTCAATCTTTTGGTATTTGCAATTACTTGGAAACCAAAATAACTGAAACAGCAGTTAAAATAATGAGATGTTATTATGAAAAAGTTTTGATAAAACAATTAAATTTAATTAAATTACTTACACAATGCATTGTATTTTGTTTAAAACGTTTAAAAGTTACAGCATCTTCAATAAAAAAATTAAAAATATACAAAAAGTGTACAATCAAATGCTAGTCATAATTATGACAATAAAAATATTTTTCATGCTAGTTATTTCAATCTAAAAATATATCTTTGCAGACCTATGCCATAATGTAAATTCAAACCTTATTATTTTATAGTGTAAGTTTTACTTTTGACCCGTTTCTTTTTCGTTAATAAACTTTCCAAAGCCTTAAATGGGGTGACATGGGCTTCAGTAGCCTACTTCCGCCCCCTAGTGGAACACATATGCTGCATTAACTCAAGTAACAATTGCTTTAAGTGCTATCTAAACCATGCCTGCCAACACGTTTTCCCCGAGAGTCTGTCTTAATTCATGTATGTCTTACGTTTTTTATTTTTCCCGGAAATTCAATCTAGTTACAAAAACAAATCAATTTTTGTCTATGTTTGTCAAGTTGCCAGATCTTGTATGAAGCTCACTCCCTCACTAATTGATGAAACATTCAAATCTCGAAGCAGTACCTCAATCTGGCAATACGTTACAACCCAGTTGCGCCGTTTATTTTTGGCGGTTAATTATTATATACTAATGCTATAAATGCTAAATAAAATGAAATGTATATAGTCAGCACTGTTTAGCAGGGATCATAGATATTTACATTAGATGTCGCCTACCCTGTTGTTGTCTATTAGAAGGAATGTATAGATAGAGCCGCCATTTTCATACAGTGTAGCGCTCCATTGAAATGAATGCATGACCAAGGTGCAGTGGAGGACTGAATACACAAATATGCATATATCTATGATCGGGAGTTTTCCCGGTGGTTAATATGCAAATATTTTTTTTTAATTATGAAAATTATCCTTTTCCATGACATTTATATATTGATGGATAAGGGATCGCACAGGTATTCCTGACAAAGAACGTGTGCTTGTGTGCATGGAAATGTACTATCCGCTTTCTTTGTTTAATTTGATCTAATTCGTGTCCTGAAACACACCCCCTCTGCTGCTTTCACTTCTCATTCTGACAGAGGGAGCGATCAGTGTTGCCATGTTGGGCGGTTTCCCACCCAATTGAACGGTTTACAATTTTTTTTTTTTTTGTGGGTAATAAAGAACATAGGCGGGTAGTGAAAATTTGGGCGGTTTTGCAACGCAACGCCCGCCCCATGGAACATAGGGCCCCTCCCCCCCACTTAGCGTGATTCTGGCTACCGTCAAACCCCCACCCCTCATTGTGAATGAATCTTCGTAATGATTGACTCGTTCACTGAGCCGGTGTTAGATCAAATTCTGTGATATTTCGTAGAAGGCGCTGTTCTCACTATTTGCAGTGTTGCCAGATGTAGCTGGCTGATTCCATTCCAAAACCCGCCGTAATGCAAAAAGACCCGCCCAGTCCTCTAGAAATCATGCTAAGTCAGGGGGGGGGTTGTGACTGTCGCCACAATCAAGGTCGGGCAGGGGGGGGGTGGTGGGGTGTAGTGTGGGTTGGTGGGGTGACGGTCGCCAAAATCACGCTAAGTGGGGAGGGCCCAAATTTTCACTAGCTGCCTATGTCCTTTTTACCCGCAAAAATACATACAAAACCTCCCAATATGGCAACATTGACTATTTGGCTTCAACTCGCTCGCAGGCGGACAGAAGACGCAAACAGTGTTACCAGGGTTTCCCGCCCAATTGGGCGGTTTCGAACACGATTGTGCAGGAGAAAAATTACATAGGCTGGTATACAAAAACTTGGCGGTTTTGTAACGCAACGCCCCCCTTCCCCCACTTAGCGTGACTTCACGCGACTGTCACACCCCCCCCCCCCCCAAACTTGGCATGATTTCCGTAACCGTCACCAAACCCACCCTCGCCACTTAGCGTGATTTCCAGATGACTGGGTAGGTCTTTTTGCATTTCGGACAGTTTTGGGGCTGGAATCAGTCAGCTACATCTGGAAACACTACATGTGTTACCCCGCCGGTCCTACGCCACCCAACCCGCTCCGAGCTGGTATCGAACCGGTGACCTTCCGCATGGTAGTCAGTTGCTCTATCAAGGATGCTAAAGACATAGAGAGGCTTTGTTTTCTTTGTTTGCTCATTCCTACAGCCGTACACAGCGCTAAAGTCCAGCATCTTCACGTTGTAACACTGTCTTGACTAGTGCGGTTGAATGACACTTGTCCTAGAAGCACTGTACAAATGTGGCGACGCTATTGACGCATGCTCGGCGTCCGTATGTGATATCTAGTGTATATATCTATGAGCAGGGCTTAACTGGGCTACACAAGTTTACCTTCTATATATTGACTCTAGCCTACACTGTAAACAAAAATCTTGTTGCCATTTATGTTTTAGTTGAATCAAATAAAGTTCTAGTCATCTGAACTTACATCAGTCAAACAGACTAAAAATATGAAGTTAAACTTTATATAAATACACAAGAAGAGCTTTGTATAAATACCATAAGGTGTTTCATGCTAATGCTATAGGCTGCTAAGTATATTCAGTGATTGTAAGCTTTTTTGCTATGTCATTTTCAGTTCACATCTTTTACATAACAACAAATCTACACCACAAAATATGGGTATAACCGGTTCTGATAAGCACTGTTCTTGTTGGAGACTGTTTAATGTACACTGAGGGATAACAGACGTTCAACAGAGACAGAAGCAGAGGTCAAAGCAGTGTATTTCACACACAAATGCTTCAAGTGTCCATCCGTGAAATGTTTTAGGGGTCAAAATACATTACAATAAAATATGAAATGGTGTCAATTAGTAAAAGAAGTACTTTCAAATTGCTTACACTGCATTACATCATTTACAACATAATAAACTGGTAAAAATAAATATTTTAGCGCTAAAATATCTACCTTACAGTGATAATATAATTTATCTCATTCATTTTACTCTGCAAGAGCTTGTATAAGTGCGTAAAAACACACAGACTGATTGTGGAGAGTCAGGTTACCTCCATTCTGATCAGATATAACCCAGCAAACAAAAATATGTTTTGATAACGTTCCTAATAAGTTATGCAAACGTCATTTCCAAAAGTTCTTTGCACCTTTTGGGTTTGTTTTGGTTATTCAAATGTTTAGGGAACATTCCATTTTATCATTTCGCAAACATTATGGCAACATTGCTTTGAATGTTAATTGAAAAAACAGTGACGTAAAAAAAACATGTACAATGTACAGAAAATATGTCGTTGAAAGGAATTTTAAACACCACATAACATGAACGTTCTGTTCTGTTCGACCTTCTTGCTGTGAGGTGACATTGCTAACCACTTAGCCACAATGCCACCCCTTTTCATATCCCTTGAGTTTTTTATTTGTTTGTTTAATAATATTATAGTGATTTTTTTTTTTTCATTTTCTGTTTGTTTGCGGAGTCGATACACTTAAAACATATATTTCCTGCTGCTTGTTCAAACTACTTATTTAAAATGAGTCCAAACAAAACAAAAATTGACTTATGTTGTGTTGTGACAACACAAAGGAATTCTGTGCAACTCAACCAGCAGGTACAGGACGTCAACATGGCGTCAGGTTGACATTGTACCTCAACGTTGTGGGAACGTTCCATTTTGTTTGGAAATAAAAATCAGGCTAATGTCAGAACTCAACATCAGGCCAACGTCAATGTCCAACGTCCAACCTAAAATTGACCAAATTTCAACGTCTAATGATATTAAAGCTTGACGTTGTGTAGACGTTACCACTATGATGTCTATCAGACATTGGATTTTGGTTAAATAAATGTCAGTATTTGCTGTTAATATTACATTGGTTTAAGATGTTGGCTCGACGTTGGATTTTTGGTCACTTTCCAACACAACCTAAAATCAACCAAATATCAACATCTAATGATATTATAGCTTGACGTTGTGTGGATGTTACCACTATGATGTCTTTAAGACATTGGACTTTGGTTGCCATACCTGATGAATAAATATCTGTATTTGATGTCAATATGATGTTGGTTTAAGATGTTGTCTCGACGTTGAATTTTGGTCACATTAGAACGCAACCTTAAAATCAATCAAAATCAACGTCTAATGATATTACAGCTTGACATTACTGTATGTGGACGTTACCACTATGACGTCTATCAGATGTTGGATTTTGGTTGCCATATCTGAAGAATAAGTGTCAGTATTTTATGTCAATATGACGTTGGTTTAAGATGTTTGCTCGACATTGGATTTTGGTACGTCTAATGATTCTACAGCTTGAAGTTGTGTAGACGTTACTACTATGACGTCTATCAGACGTTGGATTTTCGTTGCTATACGTGATGAATAAACATCAGTATTTGATGTCAATATGACATTGGTTTAAGATGTTAGCTCGACGTTGGATTTTGGTCACTTTCTAACAACCTACAATCAACCAAATATCAACGTCTAATGATGTTACAGCATGACGTTGTTTGGACGTTACCACTACGATGTATATAAGATGTGGATTTTGGTTGCCATACCTGACGAATAAATGTCAGTATTTTATGTCAATATGACGCTGGTTTAAGATGTTGGACTTTTGGTCACAACCTAAAATCAACTAAATATCAACATCATTATTGGACGTCAAAATAGCGTTGTCCTTAGATGCTGGCTAGACAATGAATTTGGATCACCTGTTGTCACGACCTAAATCTAATCTAATATTAAAATCTCATGACGTTGTGTGCCTGCTGGGCAGCATTTTTTACAGTGTAGATGACACAATGTGTATAGATGTTTCTGATTTGTCTTAACCCTGCTAAAATCTGCAAATAAAAATGAAAAAGTTTGTTCATAACATTGAAAGAACATTGCCATAACATTAGATGAATGTTTTCTGTTAGCTGACATTAAAAACATCCAATGAATGTTCAGTAATGCTGCAAAACTACCTCATATAGTGATATTTAACAACAAATTCATGAAATGACCTTCGAATGAAAACCCCACATGAAAGCGGACAGAAATATGAAAGCTTGTTTTCACAAACAAGCCATCGTCGTATGGTATAATCACAATAAACTGATCATAACCACACTGACCTTTATAAAAGTCTCATCCCAGGCCTATGGGTGTCTGATTGTGTTTCTATTCAAGGTTTGCCGCATTATAGTAGTGTATCTGGTTTGAACATCTCTTTATGACAGGCAGAGAATGAGAGCTGAAGGTCACCGAAAACATTGCTTCATCCCTTTATCACTGCACTGAATGTGAGGAATTCAAGAAGGTACAGCGTTTGTTATCGTGTTCTTGTCACTTAAAACAATTCAAAGCAGCTGGGACAGGGTTACGAGTTCATGAAACTGAACCCGTGATATTTGCCTTTCCACTGCAGACCCACAATCAAGTTCAAGTTTTTAAAATGTCCTCACGTTTTCTACTAAGAACATGCATGCATTAAAAAAAAGAGAAATCTCATCTTGGGTTTCCTGATGCATTGAAATGAAAGTCATTATGGACATTTAAAGGGAACCTATCATGCCTCCTTTTTACAAGATGCAAAATAAGTCTCTGATGTCCCAAGAGTGTGTATGTGAAGTTTCAGCTTAAAATAAACCACAAACAATGTTTTTTAAGCTGCCCCGTTTACACTTTGATCCTAATTGTGCCATTTTGGTGACTGTCGCTTTAAATTCAAATCTATTCAAAAATAGGGGGGGCTTTCCCTCTCTGATGACACGCACAAAGTTCGAATGTCAATCAAAGTGTTTCTGCAGACTGTTTTTATCAAGTGTGATTATAAAAAATAAAATTAATACATTTTTACCATTGGAGTCTGGTTATATTTACAGACTGTTGGCACACAACTGTGTTTAAACCCTTAAAAAAGTGATTTTTGCATAATAGGTCCCCTTTAAAAAAGCTTGTGGATGCAATTTCACGAGAGAAAAAATCTCCATTAGCGTCCGAATGAAGTAAATTCTCCAGAAATCGAAGCTGTTATTTTGTTGCTCGTCCTGATGAGAGTGAAATGGAGCGTATGAGTTGTTTGCGTTGATCTTTTGGGCATCTGCGTAGAACAAAGTCATAGTTGGCTGATGTAGACATGGCGTAAAAGACGTTGGCCTTTTCGGGGATATGCAACTCTACAACAACAACAACAAAAATATGAGTTAGAATTGTACAGCGTGTATTTTGGAACTGCAGGCTTCTCCAAGATTAACCTTAAATTATATTTTTAATGAAACTGTAAGAGACATTTTTTGTATTGTAAATCTGTGTTTGACCACTAGAATGCGGAATCACATATATATATATATATACACACATATATATATATATATATATATATATATATATATATATATATATATATATATATATACACATATATATAAACATATATATATATAAACATATATATATATAAACATATATATATATATATATATATATATATATATATATATATATATACACTTATATATATATATATATATATATATATATATATATATATATATATATATATATATATATATATATATATATATATATATATATATATATATATATATATACACTTATATATATATATATATATATAGGCAAATGTGAAGGGAAGGCATTCACACAACCATTTTTTGACCATGACGGTGGTAAAGCAGCATGGAAAACTGTGGTTCATGACTGCATGATAAAATGTATGAACTGTGGGTAGAAAATGCAACTGTACCCACTGTATGATAAATAAACACAGAAAATAAATATTTTGGAGGATAATCTTAATTATTTGGACTTACCGTGTCAGAAACACCCAATTACACCTCAAGTGACATTATTGGTTATACCAATAATTAGTGTTATTAATTTTGGTCATTACAGAAACAGTTTTAAATAATAACACAAATAATTATTAAAAGTTATCTCTAAAAAAACGATGTTTGTATGTGTATTTAGGAACGTTGTGTCTTGAAAATATTAACAAAGCTCAATAGAAAATTATTGCCAATTCTGTGTGCAGTTTATATGTTCTCCCCATGTTGGCGTGGGTTTCCTCCAGGTGCTACCACAGTCCATAGACATGCTCTGTAGGTGAACTGGGTGAACTAAATTGGCCGTAGTGTATGAGTGTGTGTGTGAATGTAAGAGTGGGTGTTTCCCAATGCTGGGTTGCGGCTGGAAGAGCATCCGCAGCGTAAAACATATGCTGGAATAGTTAGCGGTTCATTCTGTTGTGGCGACCCTTGATAAATAAGGAACTAAGCCAAAGGAAAATGAATAAATGAATATAATACAATATGAAAATCCATAAAATTCTGTTTTAGGAATGCCATGTTTTATTTGCTTTGAGCTAAAGCACAACATGGTGGAAAATGTCAACTCTGTTAGTGTTTAAAAAGTTTAACAATAAGTTAAATTACAATTAGTAATCAAATGTTCCCTATTTATGCGTTTGCAACAATTTACATTATTAATAGATTCAGTGTACTGTAAATATACTGTATAAACAGCATACAGTTGTATGTCATTCCAGTTCTAAGAAAATGAAAGGAAAACAGCCTGAAATGTACCCGCAACTTTAGAATGAGTCACATAAACTGAAAACCCTCACTTTTAATTCCCAGCTTTCATATATATATATATATATATATATATATATAAATACAGTTGGTTTTAATAGGCGAGTTGGTAATGATAAACTGTACTGCTTTGAATCAGTATTCAGTACCTCTGCCTTGGGCCAGAACTTGTATGAGGGTGAATTCCTGCTCACTGACATCCTCCAGGTTGTGTTTTTGCAGCGCTCTCTGGATCACCTGTGCCGTCTTATCCTGACTGGTCAACTGCACAAGATGTCATAGAAAAATTATTTTAAAAATTAAATAAAAAGAATTAGAGTAAGATAATAAGAATAGAATAAGAATAAGAATGAAAGTAAAACAGAATGCATTCCAAATAAAACAACTGCAGTTTTCCTGCAATGATCTTTAGCGGATATTCTGTGGAAGAGGTTCTGAATGTTTATATAGAGAACAGGTTTTGAGTGGTGTGTCTGTGTGTGGATTTCAGCAGAAGTGTCTCCTAGATCATCATTTTAATAATTATGACTTCATAAGCAACAAAATCATTCTTTATAGGCTCTGAATGAAAGTTTTAAATAAATTAAATTACACAAAAACTTTTTAATGACAGTCCAGTGCATTAAAGGTTTCACAAAAATATTTGTACAATTAAAGGTGTCACACTGTATTATGCTGTTTTGCATGTACTGCAATACAAAGCCCCCTTTTCCACTGCATGAAAAAAACAGCTTGGCTTGGCATGCTTTACTTTGCACCATTTTGCTTTTCCTCTGCAGTTTAATATCGCTTCGAAATGGGTGGGATTATAGAGATGTCCTTACATAGTGTTGCATAGTATAGTATAGTATCGTATAGTATAGTATAGTATAGTATAGTATAGTATAGTATAGTATAGTATAGTATAGTATAGTATAGTATAGTATTTAGTAAGAATTTTGATGGCAGGCAGATCACGCTACAGGCACATGCTCTAGAATTTTCATAATGTGCAATTTATGAAAAGTTGTTATTTAATCAGGTAATAATTATTACTTATTTAGAAAGAGCAACTACTACAAAAGCAACATGATTACCATTTCAAGCACATTTAATCCCTTTGTTCACACTTTAAGCACTTTTCAAGCCTTGAAAACACTAGATTAAAACATTTCCACATTGCACAAAATGCTTTTTTTCATTAGAGTTTTTGACTCGTAGTCCAAATATCTAAAATTTCTTAAATCAAGAAGCATTTTCAGACAAGTAAAAAATCTAGTCTTGTTTTGAGAAATATGTCGAATTTAAGTGAGCTTTTCCTTAAAACAAGCTAAATAATCAGCCATTGGGGTAAGCAAAATAATCTTACCTAACTTTTTTAAATCTTATTGATATGTTTTACTTGTGAAGTTGAAGTCCATCTATTAGCCCGATGATGAAACTAACAGCATGGTCGAAGGTTGAATGCATGTAAGCCTTTTCTAGTGCTTCTGAAAAGAATTGTGTTATTTATTAGAATTTATTTACATTTGTTTTTCAGCTCCGAATTTAATCTGACTCCAATTTTAAGTGATCGTCAAATTAAGACTGTATTTCTGTTTGTATGAATGGATCACATTCATCATTCATGACTCAATTTAGAGTTTTGATCTATATCTGTTCCCTTACTCTTCAGTTATACGTTCATTAGGAACCAAACGCCGCTCAGAGTTTCACGCCCCGGGTTTGTGTGTCTTCTCACGGACAGTATGTCGACACTGAAGTTAGTCAGAGGATGTAGGGTTAGCTAATACTTAAATTGTCTGGTTGCAAACTACTCAATCATCCTAAAAAGTAGTAGATTTACCCACTTTCGTACAACTTGCTAATTTCAGCGATTAGATAATTAAAGACCCATTTCCCAAATCGCCTATTCTTGTATTGTCAACAGTGATTTGAATAGAACAGTGGAACAGCCGGTTTCCTGATCTTCTTCTCAGATCAGAAAGTTTATCGTTTTATTGCATCTCATGAAATTATATAACAGTTCTCAGGGTCTGATATTCTGGAGAGATTTAGCCATCCTCACAAAGGGCTTTGAAATGTGCATTTTTAATCGATTTGACGTAATCTCAACTAAAAAATGAAGAGAGGGCAGGACATAGAGTAGCTCCTCCCCTTTTTTGAAAACAGCCAATAGCGTTTGGTTTTATCTCAGCTCTGCCAGTGAGAGTGTTTGAGCTCAAGTTCATCAAATGAAAACAAATGTGAAGCGTCCTGAAGGGGCAGGGCATGTCAGATACTCGAGAGCATTTGATTGGTCAGAAGATTTGATGAGAAACTGAAGTATGAGATGACGTGGAAGTGACAAACTGCAAGCTTTGGATGTTTATATGAGTTTATATAGTTCCTAATGTGAATTTTGTCACTGTTTTTGAGCACACTAGCTTATAGATATCCTTAAAACGAACTGAAACTAGCATTTTTTATGATGCTATGTTTTTTATGACCCATTTAAATGTGTGCGATACTCAAGTTCTTACCAGTATGCTCTTGTACATGTTGCCATTGTTGCAGAACTCCACGCTGACCCTGATGATGCAGGAGTCGTCCACCTGTCGGTTATAGAAAGGCAGGGTGGTCATGGAGAACGAGCGTTTATGAGACGAGACGTGCTGAGGGTCTGATGAAGCTGAAGATGATGAAGAGGACGGGCTCAGGCTGAGGTCCTGCTGAGAGCTGAAGGACGAACTGGACATGATGGAGGAATCAGGAGTGTAAGATGATGGAAAAGCCTCAGTCGAGCTCTGACCGCAGCTAGAATGAGACTAGAGGTAAAAAAGAGGCGCATTTAGAGCCAGACATCATAAGATACCATTAGTAGTATAACGTCACTCATATTTTCGTTTATCAACAACCAGTTACAGTTGAAATCATAATTATTAGCACTCCTGTTATTTTTTTTTTCTTTAAATATTTCCCAAATTATGTTTAACAGAGTAAGGAATTTTTCACAGTATTTCCTACATTATTTTTTCTTCTGGAGAAAGTCTCATTTGTTAATTTCGGCTAAAATACAAGCAGTTTTTAATTTTTTAAACACCATTTTAAGGTCAATTATATTAGCCCCCTTAAGCTATATTTTTTACATTGTCTGTAGAACAAAACATCATTATACAATAACTTCCATAATTACTCTAACCTGCCTAGTTAACCTAATTAACCTAGTTAAGCCTTTAAATTTCACTTTAAGCTGTATAGAAGTGTCTTGAAAAATATCAAGTAAAATATTATTTACTGTCATCATGGCAAAGATAAAATAAATCAGTTATTAGAAATGAGTTATTAAACTATTATGATTAGAAATGTGTTAAAATGAAATCTCCTTGTTAAACATAAATTGTGGAAAAAATATACAGAGGGCTAATAATTCAGGAGGGCTAATAATTCTGACCTCAACTGTACATGCATGCACAAAATAAAATATCATTGAAGGGTTAGTTCACATAAAAATAGTTCAGTTTAACTAAAGAGAGTTGTTTTTGGACGATCATTTTTTCAGTGCATATTAGAGAGTACCATGTTTAATATTTGTGCTTAACGTTTGGCTCAAGGAAAATCCAATATGCAGTCATTGATTTGATTTAGTCGTTTTGGCTATGATGTATTGTATGTGTGTACTGCAAGTGTGTATTGTACTATTTTTTAAATTGAATAGACCGTTTTCACAAGCCTGTTATGACGCGTTTAACAGTAATCAGCATCTTAAATCCTTTAGAGTTTTTAGTATTTTTATTTTTAAAAATGTATGAGCATTTATATGTATTTATGTATGTAGTATATCATCTTTGCTTCAAATGACAAAAAACGAATTACCTCTTGTGTGAGGGGTTTCAAATGGGACAGGACAGCTTAATTTGACGTTATTCTCTCCTCTGGCTGCTGTCATCAGTCTCACACAATGTTTTTTTCCTTTTTCTGAAAGTCTTTATAACATCATCGTGGAGTTTCTCTTTTATTATTTGAGCAAGTAAGATTGTAAAAAAATAATTTGTTGTATTCTCCCATTCACTGCACTCTAAGTTTTCCCAACTATGATGTGAAAAGGGTCTTTATTGTTAATTTTGTTACAACATCCTGGGACTACAGATGTGAATTAGCTTTATACCCAACTCTGGCACAACATGTCAACATTGCCCCTGAATGAATGAATGAATGAATGAATGAATACATACATACATGCATACATGCATGCATACATACATACATACATACATACATACATACATACATACATACATACATACATACATACATACATACATACATGAATAAATAAAAATTAATTTAATTTAATTTAAGTAAATAAATAATAAAATAAAATTGTAATAAATAAATACAATCTAATTTAATTTAATTTAAATAAAACACAAATGAAATAAATTTAATAAATTTAATTTAAATAAATAAATACAATTTCATTTCATTTCATTTAAATAAACAAAACAGTGGCGCAGTAGGTAGTGCTGTTGCCTCACAGCAAGAAGGTCACTGGTTCGAGCCTCAGCTGGGTCAGTTGGCGTTTCTGTGTGGAGTTTGCATGTTCTCCCCGTGTTCCCATAGGTTTCCTCCGGGTGCTCCGATTTCCCCCACAGTCCAAAGACATGTGGTTTAGGTGAATTTTGTAAATTGTCTGTAGTGTATGAGTGTGAGTGAGTGTGTATGGATGTTTCCCAGAGATGGGTTGCAGCTGGAAGGGCACCCGCTGCTTAAAACATGTGCTGGATAAGTTGGCGGTTCATTCCGCTGTGGCGACCCCAGAATAACAAAGGGACTGAGCCGAAAAGAAAACGAATGAATGAATGAAAAAATAAACAAAACCCATATTAAATAAATAAATTAAATTTCATTTAAACAAATGAATATTAAAATAAAAAAAAAAATAATAATAAATACAATTTAATTTAATTAATTTAATTTAAATAAATAAAATTACATTTAAATAAATTAATTTAAATAAATAAATACTAAAGTAAAATTTAAATTAATTTAATTTAATTTAAACAAATAAATAAATACAATTTAATTTAAACAAATAAATACAATTTAATTTAAACAAATAAATACATTTTAATTTAATTTAGTTTAAATAAATAAAATACAATTTTAATTATTAAATACAATTTAATTTAATTTAATTTTAATAAATAAATAAATAAATGAGAATTCAGTTATTAATTATCTCACCCTCGTGTCATCCCAATCCCCTCCCTACAAAAAAAATGGTTTTCATACTTAGAGTTTGTGTCTTGTTTCTAGTCTAAATGTCAAAAAAATCTTAAATCAAGAAGCATTTTCTAGACTAATAAAAATATATAGTATTTTTATCAGAAAAAATAAGTCAAAATTAAGTCAATCTTTCCTTAAAACAAGCAAAATAATCTTGTTTTCGCTTTAAAACTTACTTACCCCATAAACTGCCAATGGGGTAACCAGTAACCACTACTGTTACTATAGTTTTCTACTATAGAAGTCAATGGTACCCGGTTTCTAACATTCCTCAAAAAATCTTCTTTTGTGTTTAATAAAAGAAAGAAACTGTTAAAAGTTCAGAACCACAAGACTGCAAGTAAATGATGAGGAAATTCATAAACTTTTTAGGTGAACTATCCCTTTAAGGCAAAACATCACATGCAAAACAACAGGCTCTGTATTTGAGGAATTTGGGATATTTGGCTTTTTCGTAGCGTGTTGTTTCGAACTTGTGGAAAGAAAGCCTTCAAAGTGTGTATTTTTAAGATTCACTGAAATGATGATGTAGAGTAGATTAGCACAAATATTTTCTAAGAATCTAAAGCATGTGAGCGCTGACGTCTGTGTGTCCCTGAGTACGTTGCGGTTTCAGAGAGCATGACTCCTGACAAAGAATGCACTTCTCTCATACTGCGCTTTACTCATGTCTGAAACATAAACACAAAACTTTTTCTTGTTGTGATGATTACTGAAGCTTTAACACTGAACTTAATAGTTATTAGCTCCCCTAAACAATAAAACAATTACAACTTTGAATTAGGATGAGTTATTAAACATTCACTAAGAAATGAACATCAACTAGAATTCAGGGATGCTTTACAAATAGTTTTAATTACCAGTTTTGTTTAATTAGATCAGTATTAAAGGAATACTCCAATAAATATGGTCGAATTTTACTAGGTTGATCTCCAGGTCTGGCAGGAGCACTTTTAGCTTAGCTTAGCATAAGTCATTGAATCGGATTAGACCATTAGCATCTCACTCAAAAAATTTAAAAAAGAGTTTTGGTACTTTTCCAGGTGCAATGATATAATGCAGAGTCTAGGTAGTGGTAGTGTAGGGCTTGGTGCTGGGGACTAATAATAGTGCTGAGGACTATTTGTGCCTGCTCCAGCCACGGTGCAAGTTCCTTGATTATTATTCCAGAATGAGATAATAGTTGCTATAGCCATATCAAAAATTAGCAACTTTTATTTTTACTTCTGTCTTAGTGCACAATGTAACTGCAAAAGTTTTCTAAATAGGAAAATTATCAAAACTCTTTGGTCATTTTTGAGCAAGATGCTATTGGTCTAATCCGATTCAATGATCTATGCTAAGCTAAGTTAAAAGAGCTCCTACAGGACTCAGTAATAAGCTGAATGAATTAAAAAATGGTAAAACTCAACTTTTTAACTCATTCATTTAATAATAATAATAATAATAATAATAATAATAATAATAATAATAATAATAATAATAATAATAATAATAATAATAATAATAATAATAATAATAATAATAATAATGGCATATAAAACAATGAAAGTAAAAGTGTATGTGAACACAAGTACCGTTGATATAAAAGCTGACGATTGAGAAGACATGTCCTCAGTTTCAGAGCTGCTGGATCCTGACGAGGACACGCTGATCTGATCTGCATTCTTTCTGGATCCCTCATTCCCGGACAGAAGCCTGCAAGTAATAAATAATTATATAGTATATTATAATATACAATTTAATAATCAATATACATAAAAGATTGTTTTATATTACGTCACATTCATTCTGGTGTAGCATCTATTATGCTAATGAAAGCTTGAAGTTGATAGGACGAGTGCAGAAAAGACAAGAAATTCTATGTGAGAGCTCATTTAGTGACTGATATACTCACGATGAGAGTTTCTTGGTGAGCATTCGGTGGCTCCAGCCGCTGCTAGATGGCGAAGTGTCTTGGGGAGACTCCAGCTGTCTGGAAAGCTCATAGCTGAGGACACACAACAGAAACAAACATTAGGAAAAGGATATGATGTCATTCCTTAATTTAGTGAATCTCTTTTAAAGTTACAGAAAGTTCCAACACAATCTCACGGCAATTCGTAACTTTTTGATTTAGTGGCTGATTCGTATGATTTCATACGATCTAATTCGTACAATTTAGTACGATTTGCTCATCCGCCAATGACGGTTGGGTTTAGGGGTGGGGTTAGGTGCCACGCCTCCTTTTTAAAATCTTACAATTTCGTACGAATGAACTCGTACGAATTCGTACGAATTAGCCACTAAACTGTCAAAACGTAAAATACTTACGTTTTCTCGTGAGATCAGGCTGGAAAGTTCCAGTTTTAGCTGAGTTTAATTCAATTGACCCTGTTTATACTGTAGCTCCTTTTAAAGCTATATTTTTATTTTCATTTTTGTTATTAAAAATATTTCATTTTATTATCATTTGAGCCTTTTTAGACTTATTTATTAACCTAAGGATGAAGATTAAGGTATATTTTATTTTATTCAAATTTTTAGGTGTACTATTTAAGACTATTTTCATTTTCATTTAAGACGACACTTAATCTTATTAAGTCTGATTTTGGTTAGGAATACATTTTATTTGATTTAAAATACATTTTAATTTTAATTAATGTTTAATTTTTTATTTATTTAACATAATTACATTTTATGAAACATTTTAGGCTATGATTCAAAATCACTTTGAACATTAATTTTGTTTTAGATCAATTTTAGAGTAAAAATGCTTTGTTTAAATGTAAAACAGTTGTTTTTTATTTTAATATATATATTTTTCATACTATATTATTATTTTATTTATTACATTTAATCATGTTTAATTTTCTTAATTCTCGTTTTTAATTAAATATATTAAACTTAATAATAATAATTTATAATTACAAATTACAATTTGTTGTTTAAACACATTCTATACACTTTAAATGACACTGAGATTAATATGAACTCTTTTGTTGTTTTCATTTAAGATTGCACTTAATCCTGTTGAATTTCATTTTAAGCCTAATTTTGATTAGGAATATATTTTCATTCTAATTTTATTTTTAATTAAACATTATAGGCTTGTTTTCAAATGGTTATAAAACACCCAGTTAAACGTACTGGGAACCTATTTTATCATATTTTAATCATCTGAAAGAATTCCCCAGCTGTTAAATAATCTGTATATCTATTTGTATCGTTGAATTTTGTCTTGAATGTAGTTTGTCCTACAAAATCTTTTCTTCCCTGTTATTTGTAAGTTTTAAAATTTTATTTTCATCATCACTGTTATGTTACGACATGCATGACTCCAGAAATTATTATATTTGACCCTAATTATTATGTTCAGGTCTTTGGGGTCGAGCTTGGGTTAAAAAAAAAGACAGAAGGAAGAAAACTGTAATGTTTACTGTTGTATTGTATGAAAAATTTATTTTCCTTCAATAAAAAAATTATGTATATTAAATAAAATGTTAATATAAGATATTATATAATTATATATAAGAACAACACTTAGTCACTTTAAACACTTAACATTGTTTTAGATATATAAAATAAAATGCTATGCTATTTAATGCACAAACAAACAATTTAAATACTTGACAAATTTGTCAATGTAAAATGCTTGTTTTTGATTTATTTATATTTTATCATACATTTAGACTTGTATTTCATACTGTATTGTTATTTTATTTTCACTGTTATTTTATAACACAAAGTTTCCTTTACTTATTGTTCATTTTTAATTAAATATATATTAGAAGATGAAAATGTATAATTCTAAATTACAATTTGTTATTTTTAGCAAACAACATTAATTGATATTACCTCTACAATCTGAAGAAAACAACCTGGATATACTTTTTGTTTTTGGCCACATACAGTTGAGGTCAGAATTATTAAACAAGCAAGGAAATTTTTACAGTATGTCTGATAATATTTTCTCTTCTGGAGAAAGTTGTATTTGTTTTATTTCGGCTAGAATGAAAGCAGTTTTTAATTTTTTTAACAGCTATTTTAAGGTCAAAAGTTTTAGCCCCTTTAAGCTATATATTTTTTTCAATAGTCTACAGAACAAACCATCGTTATACAATAACTTGCCTAATTACTCTAACCTGCCTAGTTAACCTAATTAACCTAGTTAAGCCTTTAAATATCACTTTAAGCTGTATAGAAGTGTCTTGAAAAATATCTAGTCAAATATTATTTACTGTCATCATGACAAAGATAAAATAAATCAGTTATTAGAAATGAGTTATTGAACTATTATGTTTAGAAATGTGCTGGAAAAAATCTGCTCTCCATTAAACAGAAATTGGGGAAAAAAATAAACGAGGGCTAATAATTCTGACTTCAACTGTATATATATATATATATATATATATATATATATATATATATATATATATATATATATATATATATATATATATATATATATATATATATACCAACAATTTCCTAAATAATTTATGACTAATTTCACAAGACTGATGCACCAGTTGTTAGAGTCTCACCTCTCCTGATCTGAGAGCAGCTTCTGACTCTGCAGCCAGGCAGCGACTAAAGAATGATGAGGTAAAACATACTGAACACACGAGGCCTGCAACTGACGGATCTGCCTCAAGATCTCATACTCCTGCAAAACAGCAGCACAAGAGTGTTTCCAAAGAAAAAAAAAACAGAGGGGCATCAACATACAGAGCAAGAGATTAAAGAGAAACAAAGCCAGAGACTGTTACGCAACACAGCCTCACAAATAATCAGTCATGAGATTAATATCAGTCTGCCTTCAGAAAAAGAGAGAGCTCTATAAACAAAAGTCTCTCTCTCTACGGCGCCAGTGTCAAACTAAAGCATTAAAGGGGACTTCATGGCTATTGAGGATGGGCTCACACCAAATCTACAGCGACTAGGCTGACAAAGACACTAACATTTAATTAGCATTTATGCAGTTAGGAAGGTAAAATACAGAGAGAACTCACCCGTCTCCTCTTTTCAAAATTAATGAGGCCACCCTGTTGAAGATAATGCAGAGAATATCAATCAAAAGCATGTTACACACTTCTGCATGTGCAACAGTATTAACACTGATTTAAAAGTACAAATTTGGGAGCACGGTGGCTAAGTGGTTAGCACTGTCACCTCACAGCAAGAAGATCACTGGTTCAAGTGCTGGCTTGGCCAGTTTGCATTTCTGTGTGGAATTTGCATGTTCTCCCCGTGTTCACATGGATTTCCTCCGGGTGCTCCGGTTTCCCCCACAGTTCAAAGACATGTGCTATAAGTGAATTTGGTAAACTAAATTGGCCTTAGTGTATGAGAATGTGTGTGAGAGCGTATAGGTGTCTCCCAGTACTGGGTTGTGGCTAAAAGAGCATCCACTGGGTAAAAAATATGCTGGAATAGTTGGCGGTTCATTCCGCTGTGGCGACCTCTGATAAATAAGGAACTAAGCTGAAGGAAAATGAATGAATAAATGAATAATAAATGCAATCTTTTCATTTTTAAAAGAAATTGTGCCAGGTAGTAGTCTGCAAAAGTGATTTAAATAGCATTTGTGTGGTTGCTAGGTTATTCAGACTTATCTCAAGCTTGTTGCTAGGGAGATCTGCATGATGATTGAAGGAGCATATTAGTTTTTTGTGTTGAAACAGGCTCATTTTTATTAGTTTTGAATCCATTCAACCGATCTCTGGGTCTGTTAGCTTAGCTTAGCATAAATAATTGATTCAGATTAGACCGTTAGCATCATGCTCAATAAAATCCAAAAAGATTTTAAAAGAACTTTTTTCTATTTAAAGCTTGACTCATGAAATGACATTGTTTACAAAGAAAAGTAAAAGAAAAAGTGACTATTTTATAGGTCAATATGACTAGGAACTATACTCTCATTCTGGCATAACAATCAAGGAACTTTGCTGCAGTACCATAGCTGCAGCAGGTGCATGGATATTATGCAGTACCTGAAAATAGTCCCCAGCTAGGAAACTAGAAAACAGTGCCAGGTTATATCATTTAGTTGTTCTGGATAGTGAATGAGAGAGTGTGTGGGTGTTTCCCAGCACTGAGGGTTGCCAGATATTGCCAAGTATATTGGTGGTTCATTCTACTGTGGAAACCACTGATAAAACAGGAAAGCTAAAAGTGAGTGAGTGAGTGAGTGAGTGAGTGAGTGTGAGATGGTCACTCAAACATTCCTCAAACATTTGATTTTCAAGTTGCTATAAGGAAGATGCTAGGATGTTCTGTATGATATTACGTCCTATTCACACGGGGTGTCAGCGTCAATGCTTCCCATTCACTTTAAATGGATGACGTCAATCGTTGCCGAACTGAATTGTAGATCCGTTGGCGCTCCATCAGTGGCGTTGCTCGCTTACGGTTAGTCTTTTGTTATGTGGTGGATATGGGTGTTTCAAGTGTCTCTATTGATCTTATTTGGCAATGTAGAGGTGCGCTTGTTTTTGCACTTGTTTTAGAACTTCCGATTTAGTTTCCTATGGGAGAAATTACTAAGAATAATAAAGGGCAGAAAACAGTTAAACTACTTAAAATATCAGATTGCAACATCAAGCAGCATAACGAGCTATTTTAACATTTAAAAATCAATGGAGGTGAATGAGGATGTCTTCAGCCAAAAATGAGGTCTGATATCCCTTTTTAATTTCACTTTCAATTCCGAACAGACCTTCGGTTCACTCAGAAGGCAGGGAAAAGTACAAATTTGTGTCACTTTCTCTTCGCTGATAAGATATACAGCCAGGTACACAATGTTCCAATGTGACTCTGGGTGATACATCTGAATTTCTTCCCACTGTAGCCTCGATTTCATTTTTAAAATGGTGGCCATGTGAAATCAGTCTACTGGTTCCTTTTCTGAACCTTTGCTGTTTTTAGAGGATGAGGGAGCTCTCTGATTTCATCTAAAATATCTTTATTGGTATTCCAAAGACGAACAAAGGAGTTTAGAATGGCATACGGGAATTAATTAATAACAGAATTGTCGTTTTTGGGTGAACAAACAAGCTGACCTCTATAGTGTCTGGTAGGGCAGTGTCCAGCATGGTTAATACAGTAAGGTACGTTCCCAGGTATGGAACCATCCCTCCAGCTGTGCTCTGTAAGAAATCACACACCAAATCAACATCTGAACAGTGTCACTGTAAAACATTGACAAATAAAGACAACAGCTTTACCATCTGTTTTGTTAAAGGGCATCTCTTGGAGGGTTTTGTGGCAGTGCTGCTGTCTTCGTCAGCTTGACTCCCATCCTTAAATGCAGCATGTGAAAAAAACAACATGTAGTTAAGCTAGGATGTAACACTCTGGTATTAACCATAATTTTAAACACACAGAGTCATATACTGAATCACACACAGATGCTGTAACAATAGTAGTGTGAGGTTTTTTTGCTTCACTTTGTCAATTGGTGAAGTTTGTTTCTCGCCACTGGCTTGCTTGGTTTGGGACTTGTGGAGTTGCGCATTGATAGATTTGTTCTTCATTGTTTGGACTTTCAGCAGCGAAAATTCAACCACACTGAACTGAACTAAATTAAACTGAACTTCAACTCTGAAAACAGGACTGACACAGTTTCAATTCACTAGAACTTCAATGTTACGCTGCTTTGACACAGTAAAACCCTGCTGAAAAATCCAGCTTAAACCAGCCTAGGCTGGTTGGCTGGTTTTAGCTGGTTGACCAGCCTGGTTTTAAAGGGGTTTTGGCCATTTCCAGCCTGGTCTTAGCTGGTCAGGCTGGAAAATGACCAGCTAAATCCAGCTAAAACCAGCTTGACCAGCCTGGTTTAAGCTGGACATAAATGGTTTTGGCTGGGCTCCCAGCCTGGCTAGGCTGGTCAAGCTGTTTTTAGCTGGTCATCTCCCAGCCTGACCTGCTAAGACCAGGCTGGAAATGGCTGGTAATCACCCTGGAAGTGGCCAAAACCCATCTAAAACCAGCCTGGTCAACCAGCTAAAACCAGCCAACCAGCTTAGGCTGGTTTAAGCTGTTTTTTTCAGTAGGGAAGCGCTATAGAAATAAACATGAAAGTGCAGAAATACTTTTTTTTCCCTTTATTTTAACGTACTGATCTCACGGTTCCTTGCTGTTTGTCTGGTTTGTCACTTTTTGGTTTTCCCCAACACATTTCTGCTGTGGCCTGTGCTATTTTATCATGTTTCTGTATTTGCATGTCAAACTGAAACAGTTTTTTTTTACTTGCAGCAAGTTTCAGCCATCGTATTTTTTATATATCAATATACTTACCTACTTACTTACTCCCAGGGCCATTTATATCAAAGTATCAACCCCCAACCTGAAAGACCAGGACATACACAAACACACTACAAACAATTTAGCTTACCCAATTCACCTATCATGCATGTCTTTGGACTGTGGGGCAAACCAGAGCACCCGGAGGAAAGCCAAGCGAAGACAGGGAGAACATGCAAACTCCACACAGAAATGCCAACTAACCAAGCCGGCACTCGAACTAGCAACCTTTGTGCTACCCATTGCGCCACCATGTTGCCCATATATATCAATATATAATATATAATATGTAATTACATGTGTTAGACAAACAACTCTTGTCTCTCAGCCTAGAATATAATAAAGGAGCCAAAGATGTGATTAAATGTGTTCTATGTGAATTGACAAAAGAGCACTGAATTAAATTCACATGTCGCCTGGACTGACGTCAAAATAAAAGACACCAAGACCAAGTCTATTCAAGGCACATTGAATTATCGTGTTTACAGGGTTTTAAAAAAGACCTCAACACTGACAGATTTTTCAGCATGCAGAACATATTTATGTAACATTTACATATAAAATGAATAACAAGTGTATTGGTATATTAAAAATATGGTGGCTGAGATAGCTCAAAGTTGCTGCAGGTAAAAAAAACACACATGAAAAAAAAAGTGTTGGCGACACGTGTGCATAAATCACATGCAAATACAGAAGCATTATAAAAATAGTGCAGGCCACAGCAGAAATGTGGCAAACCAGACAAACAGTAGGGAACCGTAAGATTCATTCATTTTCCTTCGGCTTAGTCCCTTTCTTCATCAGGGGTTGCTACAGCGGAATGAACCACCAACTTATCCAGCATATGTTTTACACAGCGGATGCCCTTCCAGCTGCAACCCAGTACTGGGAAACATCCACACACTCATACACTACGGCCAATTTAATTTATTCAATTCACCTATACCGCATGTCTTTGGACTGGGGGGTAACCGGAGCACCCGGAGGAAACCCATGCCAACACGAGGAGAACATGCAAACTCCACACAGAAACACCAACTGACCCAGCTGGGACTCGAACCAATTACCTTCTTGCTGTGAGGCGGCAGTGCTAACCACTGAGCCACTCAGCATTGCTCTATTTCCATGTGTTTAGAGAATTTGTGTTCGCGTGTGTGACGTCAAACTGATGTTTTCTTAATTTGTTTTGATTTTACTCTATTTGCATGTTTGTTTGTTTTTACTTGCAGTGTGTTTGAGCTCTCTCGGCCAACACAATAAACAAACCACTGACCGACAATAGACATAAAGATCAGTGAAACAAATGAAATGATATAAGCTAATTATATAAACTAAAATAAAATAAAAATAAAAATAATATTATAATGACTGAAACTGAAGCTACAAGGTAAATAAAACACTGATAAAATAACAAATGTATATAATAAAACTACTAAACTGTAAATAATATATATATATATATATATATATATATATATATATATATATATATATATATATATATATATATATATATATATACATATATATACACAATTGAAGTCAGAATTATTAGCACCCTTTGTTTTTCTTTGTTTATTTTTTTCAAATATTTCCTAAATGATGTTTAACAGAGCAAAGAAATTTTCACAGTATGTCTGATAGTATTTTTTCTTCTGGAGAAAGTCTTATTTGTTTTATTTCGGCTAGAATAAAAACAGTTTTTATTTTTTATGAACCATTTTAAGGTCAAATTTATTAGCCCCTTTAAGCTATATATTTTTTCAATAGTCTACAGAACAAACCATCGTTATACAATAACTTGCCTAATTACCCTAACCTGCTTAGTTAACCTAGCTAAGCCTTTAAATGTCACTTTAAGCTGTATAGAAGTGTCTTGAAAAATATCTAGTCAAATATTATTTACTGTCATCATGGCAAAGATAAAATAAATCAGTTATTAGAAATGAGTTATTAAAACTATTATGTTTAGAAATGTGTTGAAGAAATTGTCTCTCCGTTAAACAGAAATTGGGGAAAAGATAAGCAGGGGGGCTAATAATTTTGACTTCAACTGTATATGTACTGAAAGCATTTCATCAAAAAAATTACCTAACAATAAAAAATAATAGACAATATAAGGGGGCATGTCCATTGAAGCCTTTTTCCCAAGCTGAGTGTTTTTTTCTGTTGTTGTCTATAGAAGCACTATGTTTTATGTAGTATATAACAAATACCAACTTATCAATGATAGGTCTACACAGTGTGACTTACTTCCATAAAGATTTCTCGGTTGGTCACAACAGAGTTCTCATCTGGAAATGTTTCACACAGGTTCTCAAAGACAGACACGGCCTCTCTGGAAACACCAAATCAGAAATTTACATTCAAATATGGTTTGACTGCAGTGTTTTTCACCAAAAGCGCACAGTGTTTTCTAAGTACTTGCTCATATAGACCAGCGTAGCGTCCATTTGATGCGCACTCGCCAGAAGTAGTAGGTCATCCGTTTACTTCTCGCATTCTGTTTTTCGAATTCTATGAATTCAGACATACAACTCAGCTCGCATACTGTTTTAAGCGTACTATGTAGTATGAAAGTATGCGATTTCGGACTCAGCTATGAAAAATGTGCAGAGCTGATGGTCCTCCAGGAACATGGTTGATATAGACTATAACTAAATAGACAACAAAATTGTCTGTTTGAAACTGCAGTAGCAATCAAAGTATGGCCACTGTTGTCTTAACTAGTAAGTTTTGTTGTCTGAATTCAGTGTGGGGTAAGTTACTAACATAATTATAGATGTATTATAGATGCATGTGTCATATTTAAAGTTTTTTAGCACACAAAAGTGTTCTTGAAGCTTGGTATATTTACAGTTGAACCGCTGAAGTCACAAGACTTGTATTTAAATTACTTTTCTAATTACTTTGTAACTTGAAAAGTAACTTACGCAAAAAGTAATCTAATTACTTGATACTAGATACTAACAATTCACATAAATCTCAAAGCAAATCAAACTCTTAATCCTTTAAATTTGCTTTACAAATAAACAACTTTTTTAAGATTTTTAACATTTTTTTTTTACATTTTAAAGGTCTCAAAACACTAACAGTTTCAAATAAATGACACCATATTTCTTACATGACATATGTTGGCATACATTTACAATTTTATACATTCTTATGCAATTTAATTTGATATGCAAAATATATGAAAAAGAAAATATATTTATATATATTTACAATTACTCCTTATATTGTCTTTACTAATTTCTCAATTAGTTTTTTTAATGAACATGCAACTGTCTTGATAATCAATAAATGCTTTTTAGGTAAGAAAATATAATTATTCTGCAAAATATATATTATTATGTTTCTATAGAACTGTTGAATTTATGTACGAGGTTGCATTAACTGAAAATGTTGAAATGTGCACTTTTGTTCAATGTGAAGACATCTAAATGCTAATTTTGTCACTGTTTGGAGCACACTAGCTTATGGATATACTTAAGACATGCATATTCATACTAACATCTAAAAAAAACAGTAAACAACAGTAACAAGTTACTTTTATGTGTGTGGTATGTCTGTACCTGCTCACAGCAGCCCAGGTCTTTCTTAGCCTATAGACGGGGTTGGACTGAAGGGCAGATAAAATGGCCTTCAGAGAGGAAAAGTTTTTCAGCTCTCTACATGCCTGTGTGAGGAGAATAATAGTTTGTTAACAGTCTTGAAAGGAGTCTTTAAGAGTGATTTGAAACAATTAAGAAACATTATCTCACTCTAAGCCAAATTTCCTGACTTTTCTCTGACTACCACTGCCTACAAACCTGAATTTCCAAGGGCTATACTGAAAAACAGGCAGCTTTTGTGTTGAGGAGAACTTCCAGAATTTTGCTAAATTATCATTCATTCATTTTTTTTTTGGCTTAGTCCCTTTATTAATCTGGGGTCGCCACAGTGAAATGACCTGCCAACTTATCCAGCATATGTTTTTTACACAGCGGATGCCCTTCTAGCCGCAACACAACACTGGGAAACACCCATACACTCTTGCATTCATACACATACACTACAGCCAATTTAGCTCATCCAATTCACCTATAGCGCATGTCTTTGGACTTGTGGGGGAAACCGGAGCACCCAGAGGAAACCCAAGCCAACACAGGGAGAACATGCAAACTCCACACAGAAATGCCAACTGACCCAGCCGGGACTCGAACCAGCGACCTTCTTGCTGCAATCGTGCTACCCACTGCGCCACCGTGACGCCCCCGCAAAATTATCAAATAATTAAAAAGCTAATAATTACAATAAATAAGCAAATAATTAAATAATTAGAAAGCAAATTTAAGCAAATAGTTCAAAAGGAGTTTGCTATATTTTTTTCCTGAGGATTTTGGCCTGTTGGGACACTGTCCAAATTTCTTCTGCACCATCTGCATTGTTTTATTTTAGATAACACTATTTCCGGTGCTCGATGTTGCCACAAATTTTGAGAAAATCACAAAATAAGTCATTTTAGGTGGCAATAATCACAAATTTACCAGCCAAAATCATGGAGGCACTATTTGAGCACTGAGCAGACATAAAACAGTATTTTAACCCATACTACACAGCAGGGGTGTCCAAACTGGGTCCTGGAGGGTCGGTGTCCTGCATAGTTTAGCTCCAACTTGCTTCAACACACCTGCCTGGAAGTTTCTAGTATACCTAGAAAGAGCTTGATTAGCTGGTTCAGGTGTGTTTAATTGGGGTTGTAACTAAAACATGCAGGACACTGGCCCTCCAGGACCGAGTTTGGACACCCCTGCTATACAGCCTGGTGACTGCACATGACTGCTGGTTGATTATTGGAAATAAAATAGCAATTAAAAATAGCCTAACCAAAACAATGGCTAGAACACATCAAACGATGTAAAAAAAAACTAAAAACATGGAAAATGTGGCAGTCAATCAAGTTAAGGTAATTAGGCAAATCATTGCATAATGATGGTTTGTTCTGTAGCCAATAAAAAATTATAGCTTAAAGGGGCCAATAATATTGACCTTAAAATGATTTTAAAAACTGCTTTTATTCTAGCCAAAATAAAACAAATAAAACTTTCTCTAGAAGAAAAAATACTATTGGAAAAATTAAGCTGTCTTCTCAATTAAATATCACTTGAGAAATATTTGAAAAAATTAATACAATTTTAAATTTAAAAATAAAAATCACAGGAGGGCGATTAATTTTGCCCCCAACTGTGTATAAAATCCCCCAATTTTTAAAGTCTGAAAAACATTACAGTGCTTCACACAGGTTTGAAATATACTTGCGGTGGTAGCCCGATTGAAACACACTTTTTACCCACATCACATAAATAGTTCACTATACACGACAAACAAAACATAATTTGATATTTAACACTATTTTTATTTATTAGGGATCTGTTTTAAACCTTTCCTTTTCAATGGGTTAAAGTAAAAAAAAAGAAATTTCACCTACTTTTATGCTATTTCGGAGTCGTGTGCACCTACTGACAGGTCAAATCTTCTCCTCTCTGTCTCTCAATCAAGGTCAGCTTGCTTTATTGGCATGACATTTTGTACAGTATTGCCAAAGCATTTTAGATGTATAAAATATATAATATATTACCATCAAATTAATAAAATATACAGCAAATGAGAACTAAATTACCGAAATTATAATATTTACAATAATAAAATGTGTAGATTATTTAAATAAGGCAAATGAGTTGATTACCCATTTCTAAAGGCGTAGAAATATTCTGTAACCAATTTAGATAATTTCGTCCTCTCAGAGTATTTAGTGAAGTTGTTTTTACTTTCAGAAAAGTAAAGCTTTTTAGTAAAGAGTCGTTTAGATTAAATAATGAATAATTTAATGTCTCTCTCGCTCTTACGGCTATGCGCATGAAATTTACGACAGCTTAGAAAACGTAAGCAAAACCAAATCTCGGACATTTTAGTAGATTTAGAAACCCCGGCGGGATGCAAAAAGGTGCAGGGCTCTGTGGGTCTGCAGAACACGTGACTGTCTGTGGTGTTGACGGGTCTCGCGCACACAGAACAAGCATTATGAAACGGGTAAAGGAGAGACGATTTTCCACTACTTAATCGCTCGTGGATGTTTGTTTACATTGAATGGATACAAAAAAGTGTAAAAGGATGATAATAATATAAATAAATACTTGGGCAGCCGTTAATATACTTGGGCAGCCCGTTCAAGTAAAGCCTATGTGTGGGAAGCACTGTATTATATATAGATAATCCAGGAATTCCATGAGCTGAAGTGTTTACCTGAGCGACTCGAACCCATTTTTCTATAACTCTGGCTCTCTGTGAGGCGGTGGAGGATGGGGAATGAAGCAGAGACGTGATGACCCGATTGGTGACCGCATTGAACTGTGTGATGGTGGCCCAGAGAGTGGGCGAAAGGTTCTCATTCTTGTCTCGTTGGGACCACACACAGCCCAGACACTGGAAAGGGACCACCTTCATGAATAAATCCTACAACATCAGATGAAGCAGTGTTGCAGATTATTAGTCTGCATGACCATAAAGAGCCAATCAGAAGCAAGCAATAAAACTCAGGCTCACAACATCTATTCGTGTGAGCTGTTCAGCAACACCCAGGATGGAAAAATCCAGGAAATCCTCCATGTTGTCAAACTCAAAGCTTCTCATCTCCATATTCAAGTTGGATTCTTCTGTAAGATCGGCTGAAACAGCTGCTACAACATCTGGATATACAAAAGACAGAAGACAGTCAGAGATACATCAATACACATTTCTTTTACTATTAATAAAAAATTAAAATGACATGCAAATTGATTAAAAAGTGATCATTTAGAGTACATGATATAATCCTACAAACAACATATTTTACAGCTGATAGATTACATATTTGTACATGTATAAGATAGATAAATAGATATAGAATGATAGAGTGAATGGAAGGATGGAAAGATAGAGACAATGACAAAATGATAGACTGGATGGATGGATGGATGGATGGATGGAGGGATGATAGATGGATGGATGGAACGATAGATACATTGGCAAAATGCTAGACTGAAAGGATGGATGGATGGAGGGATGGATGGAAAATAATGAATGGAGAGAAAATAAAGATGATGAAAACAATGGAGGGCAGATGGATCAATGGATTGATGGATGATAGATGGAGAGAATGGATGTATGGATGGATGAATGGAAAAGAGGTGAATGGAGAGAAAATGAAGAGGATGAAAACAATGGAATAGAACGAGAGAAAGAATGATAGAATGATAGATAGATTGGATGGATGGATGGATGGATGGATGGATGGATGGATGGATGGAACAATAGATACAATGGCAAAATGATAGACTGGAAGGGTGGAAGGATGGATGGATGGAGGGATGGATGGATGGAGAGGAAAATAATGAATGGAGAGAAAATAAAGATGATGAAAACAATGGAGGGCAGATGGGTCAATGGATTGATGGATGAAAGATGGAGAGAATGGATGTATGGATGGATGAATGGAAAAGAGGTGAATGGAGAGAAAATGAAGAGGATGAAAACAATGGAATAGAACGAGAGAAAGAATGATAGAATGATAGATAGATAGATAGATTGGATGGATGGATGGATGGATGGATGGATGGATGGATGGATGGATGGATGGAGGGATGGATGGAACAATAGATACAATGGCAAAATGATAGACTGGAAGGGTGGATGGATGGATGGATGGAGGGATGGATGGAGAGGAAAATAATGAATGGAGAGAAAATAAAGATGATGAAAACAATGGAGGGCAGATGGATCAATGGATTGATGGGTGATAGATGGAGAGAATGGATGTATGGATGGATGAATGGAAAAGAGGTGAATGGAGAGAAAATGAAGATGTTGAAAACAATGGAATAAAACGAGAGAAAGAATGATAGAATGATAGATTGGATGGATGGATGGATGGATGGACCAACAAACAAAAAAATTAAATAATAAATTGGATGGATAGGACAATACATAAAATGACAGACAGACAGACAGAGACAGAGAGAGAGAGAGAGAGAGAGAGAGAGAGAGAGAGAGAGAGAGAGAGAGAGAGAGAGAGAGAGAGAGAGAGAGAGAGAGAGAGAGAGAGAGAGAGAGAGAGAGAGAGAGAGAGAGAGAGAGAGAGAGAGAGATAGATAGATAGATAGATAGATAGATAGATAGATAGATAGATAGATAGATAGATAGATAGATAGATAGATAGATAGATAGATTTATATGCAAACTATCCCTTTTAAACGTAAACGTGCATCTCAATATAAAAGCAATAATTCAAATAAATTAATCCAGTAATGACCTTCAGTCTGGAATCTCTTAAGGAGAGCTTCATATTGTTTAGCGAGCGGGAAGAGAGGCGGGTGACCTCTTAGCTGTAAACACATGAGACGCAGTGAAGAGTGCATAGGAGAATCCCTGAAATCCTCACTGTACTCGTCCAGCCACAGCTGAAGCACTGTCCACAAATAGCTATATGGGGGAATAAGAGACGATATGAGCAAAAAAATGAAGCTGTCCTTTCATAATAGTATCACAGAAAAAAAACTCATTTAAAGTGCCACTAAAAATGTAAGAAATTAGCAAAATAATACTCTTACTCCATTTCGTATCAGCTTTAATGGAAATGGAAATCGTTGATCATTTAATCAAGGGTTACCATACATTTGACTGTAAGTGTGTGTATATATATTACCTGTTAGGATAATTAATGCTGTCAAGCACAGAAGCCAGGTTCTTCCTGTAAGAAAGCAGAAACATATATTTGTTTATATATTTTATTTGTATGTAAACATTAACAGTTTTTGTTTTAAGATTGACATGAAACTGTATCTCAATATTAGGACTTCTTACTGATAACAAAAATGTAAATACATTAACACCATTTCAGTACTTTATACCTTCAATCAAGATTATTTTTCATGTCACTCTGTTAATAGATAGATATGAAGGAATGATAGATAAAACGATGAATGGATGGATGGATACGTCGGCGGATGGATAAAACGATAGATAGAATTACTGAATGATAGTGTGGATAGATGGATGGATAGAACGATAAATAGAACAATATACTGGACTGATGGATGGATAGAATGATAGAACAATATAATGATAGATTGGATGCATGGAATGGTAGAGCAATAGAATGAACAACTGAATGATAGAGTGGATATATGGATGTATTGAATGATAGATAGAAAGAGAGAATGATAGATTGGATGGATAGAAGGATGGATGGAATGATAGAACAATAGAATGAAAGATTGGATGGATGAATGGATGGATGGATGGATGGATGGATGGATGGATGAAACTATAGACAGAATAAGAGAACAATGGATGGATTTATGGAATTATAGAATGATTGGATGAATGGATAGAATGATAGAACAATAGAATGATAGATTGAATCGATGAATGGATAGACAGAACAAGAGAACAATGGATGGATGGAATAATAGATTGATTGGATGGATAGATGGAATGATATATAGAACAACAGAATGAAAGATTGGATGGATGGATGGATGGATGTAAGAAGACAAAGTGAGAAAATCATAGATGATGGATGGAACCCTAGAATGATTGGATGGCGAGATGGATGGATGGATGGATGGATGGAATGACAGACAGAATAAGAGAATGATGAATGGTGGATGGAACAATAGAATGATTGGATGTATGGATGGAATGATAGAATAGAATGCAAGATTGGATGGATGGATGGATGGATGGATGGAATAATATATAGAACAATAGATTGGATGGATGGATGGATGGATGGATGGATGGATGAAAGAAGACAGAATGAGAAAAGGATAGATGATGGATGGAACAATAGAATAATTGGATGGATGGATGGATGGATGGAATAATCTATAAAACAATAGAATGATAGATTGGATGGGTGGATGGATGGATGGATGGATGGATGAAAGAAGACAGAATGAGAAAAGGATAGATGATGGGTGGAACAATAGAATGATTGGATGGATGGATGGAATAATCTATAAAACAATAGAATGATAGATTGGATGGATGGATGGATGGATAGATGGATGGATGGAATGAGAGACAGAACAATAGAATGATAGATTAGATGGATGGATGGATGGATGTTTGGCTGGATGGATGGATGGAATGATGTATAGAACAATATAATGATAAATTGGATGGATGGATGGATGGATGGAATAATCTATAAAACAATAGAATGATAGATTGGATGGATGGATGGATGGAATGAGAGACAGAACAATAGAATGATAGATTAGATGGATGGATGGATGGATGGGTGGGTGGATGGGTGAGTGGGTGGATGGATGGATGGATGGATGGATGGTTGGATGGATGGATGGATAAATGGATGGATGGAATGATGTATAGAACAATATAATGATAAATTGGATGGATGGATGGATGGATGGATGGATGGATGGATGGATGGATGGATGGATGGATGGATGGATGGATGGATGGATGGATGGATGGATGGATGGATGGATGGATGGAAAAAGACAGAATGAGAAAACCATAGATGATGGATGGAACAATAAAATGATTTATATGGATGGAATGATAGACAGAACAATAGAATGATAGACTGGATGGATTGAACTATAGAATGGTTGGATGGATGGATGGATGGATGGATGGATGAATGTAATGATAGATAGAATGATCGATTGGATCTCATGACACAGTGAAAATACGGCACACACAAACTCCAGATAACCAAATGCGGCTGACTTTCACAAACACACATTTGCCTGTCTAAACACAGACCTCTGGAAGAGCGTCTCGATGAGCTTGTTGGTGCTGGTGAAAGAGCGATACGTGGACAGCAGAATGCAGCCGTAGTCCTGCTCCTGACAGCAGGGGTCCAGCAGGTGAGACACCAGTTTGTCCAGAGTGGCTGCTTTTAACCTGCGCACTTTACATGTGCGGTAATGAACGAAAGCTTCCGTGGGCTCGGCGGACTGCTGGACCGGCTCTCTGCGCAGGGTGACCCCAAACACCGCCCCATCTTCATGCTCCTCACCCCATTCCTGAACAGGCTCCTGTATTAAACATATAGTTCAAGTCATAATTAGTAGCCCTGCTGAATTTAAAGCCGCCCTGTATATCTTGTCGCCAACAAAAAGTTTTTTTTAACACATTTCTAAACACAATAGTTTGATGACAGTAAATAATATTTGACTAGATATTTTTCAAGACACTAGAATTCAGCTTAGAGTGACATTTAAAGGCTTAACTAGGTTAATTAGGCGAGTTAGGGTAATTATGCAAGTCATTAACGATGGTTTGTTCTGTAGACTATCAATTATATTGCTTAAGGGGACTAATAGAATTGAAACGCTTTTATTCTAGATGAAATAAAACAAATAAGACTTTTTCCAGAAGAAAAAATATTATAGGAAATACTGTGAGAAATTCCTTGCTCTGTTAAACATCACTTGGGAAACATTTGAAAAATAAAAAGCTGAGATTCTTTCTTCTGTTGAACACAATAGAAGATATTTGGAAAGCTAAAAAGTTGTAAACGCTGAAATTCAGCAGGAAAAACAAATACTATGGAAGCCAATGGTTACAGGTTTTCTTAAAAAAAAATCTTCTTCACTGCACTCCCTATCATCACACTATGGGAAAAGGAACTGCCCCATTACAAACTGAATTGGGACTGGATGTGGGAAAGTATCCAGGTGATGTCTAAAGAAGGTCACACACCGGATGCGCCGCTCGCTGCCGCAACACGGCGCACAGATGACCGCTGGAAGTATCGCACACCAGACGCGCAAATTCGCATGATATTTAAAATGAAACTATTCAGATGGCGCTTTGTGGCGCGGCAGAAATATGAACAGTGTCCTGAGTCATGGCTGGGCGCCATGGACAGCTGCCGATTTGCGGCGCCGGTGTGTGTACCCTGAATTCTAAATGCAAGGCGCTGCGTGACCCGATGCTGTGTGTCGCCGAGCGGCCCTTCTGGTGTGCGACCTGCTTAGGAACCCAGCCTATCAACTTATAGACTATAAACTGATCCACAAGGATGTTGGGATAGGGTCTTTCAAATTATATCAAAATGTTGTGATACGTTTATTTCTAAATACCCCAATATCTGTTTATTAAATGATGATTATGATCTTAACTTAAGCATGTACTAATGTATGTACCTTCATGCTTCATACTAGATGAATCCATTTTGAAGAATAATTCAGTGACACATTGATAGCCGTTTAAAAAATAAATAAAGCATGACTCTTCTGTAGAAAAGAGCTGTTTTCAATTTCCTTCCATCTCAGGACAGAAAATTAAAAGCTGCTGTTTTCTAGGTTAATATGAGTAGGAACCATATGCTCATTTTGGATTAATAATCAAGGAACTTTACTGCTGTACCATATACATCAGCAGATACAATGACATTACGCAGCACTGTTACCTAGTTATCAAGCAAGAGGCTATTTGTAGGTACTGCATAATATCATATCTATTTAAATAGGAATAGTGTCAAAACTCTGGTAATTTTTGAGAGAGATGCTAATGGTCTAATCCGATTCAATGATCTATGCTACGCTAAGCTAAAAGTGCTCCATTTTCATTTTCTGTCATTCCTGGTGCACAATGTAACTACAGAAGGAAAATTATCTAAACTATTTGCTCATTTTTGACCGAGATGCTAATGGTCTAATCTGATTCAATGATCTATGCTAAGCTAAGCTAAAAGTGCTCCATTTTCATTTTCTGTCATTCCTGGTGCACAATGTAACTACAGAAGGAAAATTATCTAAACTATTTGCTCATTTTTGACCGAGATGCTAATGGTCTAATCTGATTCCATGATCTATGCTAAGCTAAGCTAAATGTGCTGTCCGGTGACAGGCTGAATGGGTTATAAAACGGTAAAACTCAACTGCTTAACTCTGGGTGACTTGTAAAATGAGAATATATTCACAAAAACGAAGTGTTCCTTTTACATATATTCAAACCCAAAATACTTCAGACATCTTCAACAGTTCTCACATTACCACATTTATAGGATTTAGCTTTGAAAATGGTCATAAAATATTATAAGCCCTCAGTTAAACTGCATCAGAACAATCTAATGTTTATAATGTCAGATAACTTAAACAAAAAGATGCAGTACAATGTAGAGTACAATCAACCAAAAACACTAACTGTTAGTATGACAATATTTACACTGCTATCAATCCTTAGTTGGTTCACCCTGAGACTCAATGTCAGCCTGTAGTCTGTAACCAGATTCATGCAAACCCGAAGGTCAATATTTTCCCACTCTTCAGTTCATGTTGAATTTTTTAATCCACTATATGAACAAATATATAGGGTATAATATGTCACCGTTTATTTTAATTCGCTATCCTCACTTACATAAATTAACTATATCACAAGTAAAAAAAATATATATATAATAATAAATATTTGTTGTCTGAATAATCTTTGTTTTTACTGTATTGTTCCAAATCCAAGGGTGGCACGGTGGCGCAGTGGTTAGCACTGTCACCTCACAGTAAGAAGGTCGCTGGTTCGAGCCTCAGCTGGGTCAGTTGGCATTTCTGTGTGGTGTTTGCATGTTCTCCCTGTGTTGGCATGGGTTTCCTCCAAAGACAGTCCAAAGTCCAAAGACATGCGCTATAGGTGAATTGGGTAAGCTGAATTGTCTGTAGTGTATGTGTGTGAATGAAAGTGTATGGGTGTTTCCCAGTGATAAATTGCAGCTGGAAGGGCATCCACTGCGTAAAACATATGCTGGATAAGTTGGCGGTTCATTCCGCTGTGGCGACCCTTGATTAATAAAGGGACTAAGCCGAAAAGAAAATGAATGAATGTTCCAAATCCATACTTATAAAATGTTAAATAATTAATGATTTAAATTAAATTAAGGGTATTGTTTTCCCCAGGACGCTTTTATAAATAAAGCATTTGAAATCTTGTAACATCTTACATCTTGTAAATTTTGTACCATTATAAACCACTTTACAGTCAATTTAATCCATCCTTGCTGAATAAAAGTTTTGATTTGGGTAACACCTTAGCATAGGGACCAGTTCTCACTGCTAACTTGCTTATATTAGCATGCTTACTATTTAGAAAATGGCCGATTATTAGTACTTATGTAGGTATGGGCCAGTATAAGATTCTGACGGTTTGATAACCTTGGGTAAAAATTTCACGGTTTCACGATATCACGGTACTGTAATCACTGCTCTAAAATATGTTTATTTTAAATGTCTGGGTAAAAAACAACAACTTTTTCCCCATTCAATCTGGTATATATTTTTTTAACATTTAAAATATTTTAAAACAATAAACATCAGCAAACATTAAATGACTTCTGCTGTCTTAATTAGTTTCAAAAACAGATTTCTTTTCAACTTGAAAAGGCATCTTTGGATATCTTTCTTTTCTTTGGATATAAAGTAAGCCACTGCACTGGTCAGCTCTACAGCGTGCTGGATGTTGGTTTATATTTGTTTTTCAGTTGTTTCCTGAATCATGAACTGAAAAAACTCAAGAAAATTGTCTTAAATAACAAAAAAACTTACAAAAACCTTAGGAAGGTATAATAGAAAATTCTAACAGTTTTAAAACCTTGACTTTTCAAAGCCGTGGTAAACCTTAAAACCGATTATCGCCCCATGCCTACTTGTGATATACATTGTGCATGATCTTATGCTACATCACTCATCCTACCTAAATCAAACCCAACTTCTACCCTACTAACTAACAACAATCAGCAAATTAGTACTTTATTGTGCTAAAAGTCTTAAGGTTTTGTTAACAGCAAGAACTGAGCCTTAAAATAAAGTATAACCTGGATTTCTTTAAAAAAATTAAATGAAACTCCCGATCTTTAGAACGGTAGTACACTTTCTCTTATACATACATGCATACACTACCTGACAAAAGTCTTGCAGTCAATCCCAGTTGTAAGAGCAACAAATAGTAACTTGTTGCTCTAATAAACTAAAAAAAAACTAAAAAAAACTTGTTGCTCTAATGAATTGCCACTGTGTATGAAATGTGCTATAAAAATAAACTTGCCTTGCCTTGCCTAATAAAACTAATAACTTATAAAAGAAGACCTATCCACATCAAACTTCCTGAAAGCAAAGGACGTCAAGGTGCTTCAGGATTGGCCAGCCCAATCACCAGATATGAATATTATTGAGTATGTCTGGGGTAAGATGAAGGAGGAAGCTTTAAAGTTGAATCCAAAGAGTCTTGATGAACTCTGGGAGTCCTGTAAGAACGCTTTCTTTGCCATTCCAGATGACTTTCTTAATAAGTGATTTGAGTCATTGTAGAGATGTATGGATGCAGTCCTCCAAGCTCATGGGAGTCATACACAATATTCATTCTTTTTCCACTGCAGCATGACTTTAAATTCTATACTGGACATTATTTCTGTAATGAGACTTTTGTCTAAGCAAAGTAAGACCTTACTGTCCTAATTAAATAATTACAAATCAAGGCATGATCATATTTTATTTTGGTAAATAAGCGTAATCTAGAGACCTTTGCCTTTCATATAAACCACTTCGGATACCAAATGATCAACTAGAAGTCAAGTTATTATTTGTTGTTCCTAAAACTTGGACAAGACTTTTGCCAGCTAGTGTACATCTTATTTACATAAACTTTGAAAACATTGAAGCTCATTTATCAGCTTCCTTTATAAAAACAGCACACGCAAACTCAAACACGAACAAAAAAACCACACACACACATTCTGGATCAAACCCTCTGCACATGTTTTTACCAGCATCAACCCCATAATGCATTGTTTGTAAAGCATCACTGAGTACTGACCTGTCAGCTAAAAGCAGCATGGATTTGCAAACCACAGACAGGAGGACAAAGAGTCATTATGACATGCTTCAGCCGGCTGACTATAGCAGCTGATGCCACTATAACATTAGGGCAAGTCCACACCAGCACACCTGAGTGGTTCTGAGCGCGGATTAGTCCTCTTGCTGAGTACGGGTTGTGTGTGTTGACTGTAAACAACTGTTATAAGCCGGTGTGACGCTTAAGACCATCAATTACAGCCATTATTGATGAGGTAAAAGGACAAACAAGAGGAGAGCTGAACATGTGAAAAGGCAAACACGCAAAACAAGAGGCTACTGTTCAAATCCAAGGCATTACGTGGATGAACTTGTGGCTGACATGTTTGTATAAAAAAAGTTGGTGTTCCAAGATGGTTCATAGGTAAAGAGTGTATTCATAGTGCACCAGCATGAAAACATGGTGTTTTTGGTTGCCAGATCATTGCTAACAGGTTGCTTTAGGGTTTTAAGCTATTGCTAGAGTGTTGTTAAAGTGTTCTTGGTAGTTGCCAGGTAAAGACTGCATCTTAAGTAAACTGTTATGTCATGATGGTGCTGAGGGTGTACTGAGTGGTTGCCAGATTATAAGTGTGTTTTTAAAGTTCGCCTGCATTACACTGTAGCATTGGAGGTTTCTAGGGCATTGCTAATATGTTGCTTTAGTGTTCTAAGTGGTTGCTAGAAGGTTGCTTAGGTGTTGTGTGGTTGTCTTCCTAGTGAAACTGTATCCAAAGTTCACTAGCTTGTCAGTAGGGTGTTGAGAGTTGTCAGGACTTTACCATGGCTCTAAGTGGTTGCTAGACAGTGTCCACTGTAAGGTGTACTGGGTGGTTGCTAGATAAAAAGTTTTTCCAAAGATCACCTGCATGACACTGTAGTATTGTTGGTTGCTAGGATATTGCAAACATGTTGCTTTAGTGTTTTAAGTGGTTGCTAGAGTGTTGCTAAAGTGTTTATGGTAGTTGCCAAGTGAAGACTGCCTCTTAAGTAAACTGGCTTGTCATGATGGTGTTTAAGGTGTACTGGGTGGTTGCCAGATTAATAGTGTTTTTAAAGTTCACCTGCATTACACTATAGCATTGGAGGTTGCCAGGGCATTTCTAACGTGTTGCTTGAGGGTTCTAAGTGGTTGCTAGGACATTGTTAAGGTGTACTGGTTGGTTGCCAGTTGAAAAGTCTTTCCAAAGTTCACCTGCACGACACTGTAACATTGGAGGTTGCCAACTTCCAAGAGGTCCTCAAAAATGAATAAAAGTGCCCCCCGCTCTTCAGTCTGCGATTGTCCAGCCCATCCCGCCCCCCTCGGTTTTCAATTCATGATCATCATCACCAACCCAGATTTGAACAAAAAATTTAAGTCAGGGATTTGACTGATTTGGCTTGATTCTAAACCAAATTAAACTAAACTAAACCCACCTAAACTAAACCAAATTAAACTAAACTAAACCAAACCAAACCAAACCCCACACTAAGCTAAACTAAGCTAAACTAAACTAAACTAAACTAAACTAAACTAAACTAAACTAAACTAGACCAGACCAGACCAGACCAGACCAAACCAAACCAAACCAAACCAAACCAAACTAAACTAAACTAAACTAAACTAAACTAAACTAAACTAAACTAAACCAAACTAAACTAAACTAAACTAAACTAAACTAAACTAAAACCCAAACTAAGCTAAACCAAACTAAGCTAAACTAAACTAAACTAAACTAAACTAAACTAAACCAAACCAAACCAAACCAAACTAAACTAACTAAACTAAACTAAACTAAACCAAACCAAACTAAACTAAACTAAACTAAACTAAACTAAACTAAACTAAACTAAACTAAAACCCAAACTAAGCTAAACCAAACTAAGCTAAACCAAACTAAACTAAACTAAACTAAACTAAACTAAACTAAAACCCAAACTAAGCTAAACTAAACTAAACTAAACTAAACTAAACTAAACTAAACTAAACTAAACTAAACTAAACTAAACTAAACTAAACTAAAACCCAAACTAAGCTAAACTAAACTAAACTAAACTAAACTAAACTAAGCTAAGCTAAGCTAAACTAAACTAAACTAAACTAAACTAAACTAAACTAAACTAAACTAAACCAAACCAAACCAAACTAAACTAAACTAAACTAAACTAAACTAAACTAAACTAAACTAAACTAAACTAAAACCCAAACTAAGCTAAACCAAACCAAACCAAACTAAACTAAACTAAACTAAACTAAACTAAACTAAACTAAACTAAACTAAACTAAACTAAACTAAACTAAACTAAGATGTCACCACGTGTTCTGGTGGCCAAGAAAAAAAACATTAACTCTTGTTTTAGAGCAGTGGCTATTTAAAAAAAATCACAGTTTCGATCTCTAATAATATCTACAGCTACTTACAATCGCTATCTCTGAATATAACATGAGTCTGAATAGCAAAAATGGAGAGTGTTTTGATTTATTCCAGTGCACGAACACTACAGGTAATGAGAACCTGTCCACAGCTCAAGAGGCAGAGCTCTTCAGTTCAAAGCACACACACCTGGGACTTTGCATTTTCAGCCTGAGAAACAAAACATGTCATTATACATACAAAGCATTTGATTAAAGCTGTATGAGGCACAATCATTCTGTTTTTTTCAAAAGCAACTCCTATGTACATTTCTAAGCCTTTTTCTTATTTATTGTCTTAAATAAATCCTAAAGCATCACTGTTTAATTACTCTTTCAGCTTTGTCTTGTCTAAACTGCATGTTATTAATAGACACATTCATAACATTTTTGACTTGATCGCATTGGGTCATGGGCATTTGCCACCTCATAGTATGACACACGAACAAAACTGGCTATTATTCAAGGACAAAGAAAATAATAAAGTCTACTTTCTATCCAATGATGGCCTACAAACAGTCCAGTGCCGTGTCTGCTGTCGGTAACATGTTTTCTCACACAAATAAAAAGAGCTATTTAACAAAAGCTGTACTGGAACTGCTGCTGACTAGGTCATTTAGCTGGCTTAAAGTCTGTTGCCCACATTGAGCGACCCAAATCTCACAGCAGACAAAATAGAGGCACATGACACACAACCCCGGGTATAAACCAGTGGCTGTTGTTGATTAATCAGTTCAGAACAGACTGCGCACAATAAGCTAATTATATACGCATAACATTAATATGACCAAAAAATACAGAGAACTGTACGAAGTGTTGAAGTTTAAAATTGTATGTAGTTGTAGAAACGTTCTACTTTAGTTTTATTTCTTTAAATAAAATTGGTCGGACAACTGATTTTGACTAAATTTGACTTTGAATAAAAAACAACACAAATTAAGTTGAAATTAGTTAAATGACCTTATATTAAATTACAATTACATGTAATTAACAATGGGGGATAAAAGTGTTTAAATTTGCCTAATTTAAATACTCTCTCACACCTGTTGATTTTTGTGGTTTATGAGGACCAGGCCCGGATTAAGAGTTCAGAGGCCCCTGGGCACAATGTCTTGTAGGGCCCCCTAGCTGGCCGCACCCCTATAGTTAAACTAAAAAATAAGATTAATATAATATTTTTTAAAAAAAATTGATCTATAATGTATTGCCCGCATTTTTTAAATAAATGATATACAGTAGGCTACATATATTTCTAGTCTACAAAGATTTAACTTATTTTTAAAGCATTTAAAGCATACCTTGAAAAAAAGAAATACTAATAAAACTAGTGAATTTATGGATTTTAATATACTTGTTTAAGTTTACTGAAGCAGTACTAAAACTTTATATTTAAGGGTATTTTTAATGTATAGTTCTACAAACTTATAATGCATATGATTTGGATATAACACCTGTCCAATCTAGTTCTATGAATCTGAGTCTTCCGTAATACACACACTTATTAATGATTCCTGCTTGTCTCCCTCGAGATGAAGAGTATAGGCAAAATCTGATATGTGGGGAAAAAAGAAGAACGTGTTCATCAGACGCTGGATTCGCGTCAAAACATGCAGCCATACGCTTTACGAGCTACGCCAGTCACGCTGCCATCCGTTGTGCTCTTTAGTTATGTTGTTTTTGTTAATCAAACGGTGATGGGCGGGAATCACTCAACTAGCTTATGTCAATGAGGTGCACTATTTACACCTAGCCTAAATAGACACTCCAATATCAGCATTCAACCCCCCCCCCCCTCGCAGGGGTCCCAAGTGCGTACGGACCCCAAAAAAACTGTCAAATTTGGAATATGAAAAGACCCTGAATGAATTTTAACAGTTTTGAATTGCGAGGACACAAGACAAGTCCTCATAAACCACCACAACATTGTAACATGTAGGGCAGGGGTGCCATATCTCGGTCCTGGAGGGTCAGTGTCCTGCAAAGTTTAGTTCCAACCCCAATCAGACCCACCTGGGCTAGCTAATCAAGCTTATACTAGGCCACAGGTGTCAAAGCCAGTTCCTGGACGGCTACAGCCCTGCACAGTTTAGTTCCAACCCTGGTTCAACACGCTTAAGCTGCAGTCACACTGGGCTTTTCTCCCTATAGACTTCCATTCATACGCAATCGAATGCGTCAGACAGGAAACGCAGGGTCATGCGTCAAGTTTTGCAGGTTGCTGTGGTGCAAAGTTCAAGCTTGGTGAATTCTGACCTGCAAAATCGCATCACTTGACTGCATGAGACCAATCGAGGATCAAAACAGGACCTCTCTCTAATCATCTTGTTTAATCTCGCTTCTATTCGCAGCGACGTACGACAGAGTTTCGCATGCTCAAACTCTAGTGTGACCGCAGCTTTACTTGTAGGTTTTAAGCAAACCTGAAGGACTCAATTAGTTTAATCAGGTGTGTTTAATTAGGGTTAAAACAAAACTATACATTACACATTATCCATTATACAAACTTGTGTCCTCATAAACCACCAAAACCAGTACATACGTTTTGGTGGCTCATGTATTGGCGTAATGTAATTTATACTTGAAAAACTGCTTATCATATCGCCTTACTCTTACCCTACACCCATAAAACAAACCCTCACAGGAAACCTGTTGTAAATTATAAAGTGAAAACACCATTAAGTATGATTTTTAACAAGTCTGAATTATGAGGACACAGGGATTGTCCCCATAAACCACCAAACCAGCACACACACTATTTAAAGTGTAGCCCCAAAATACTAATAATTGTCATTTTAAATATTTGTACCTTGCCACGATTCACAAAACCAGTTGATTTTACCTATGTTTTTAATCCCACATAGAAATCGGATATATGACACTATACAACAAATTACATACACATACACATGGTCTGTGTACAGTATTTCAGAAACTGCTGATCTACTGGAATTTTCATGCACAATCATTGCTAGGGTTTACAGAGAATGGTCCAGTGAAAATATCCAGTGAGTAACAGTTCTGTGGGCGCAAATGCCTTGTTGATGCCAGAGGAGAATGGCCAGACTGGTTCAGGCTGATAGAAAGGCAAAAGTAACTCAAATAACCACTCGTTACAACCCAGATATGCAGAAGAGCATCTTTGAATGCACAACACGTCCAACCTTGAGGCGGATGGGCTACAGCAGCAGAAGACCACACAACGTGCCAATCCTATCAGCTAAGAACAGAAAACTGTGGCTACAATTCACCAGATCTCAATCCAATAGAGCACCTTTAGGATGTGGTGGAACGGGAGATTCACATTATGGATGTGCAGCCAACAAATCTGCAGAGACTGCGTGATGCTATCATGTCAAAATGGATGAATCTCTGAGGAATATTTCCAGTATTTTGTTGAATCTGTGCCATTAAGTATTAAGGCAGTTCTGAAGACAAAAGGGGATTCAACCCAGTACTAGTAAGATGTACCTAATAAAGTGGCCGCTGTATGTATATGACATTCAAATTAATATTTGGATCTCATATATATAAAATACAACATATATGCAACATATATTTCAAAATATTGCAAAAACAAAAATTTTTTTTAATATTTTTTCAGCCACTGGAATTACAGATATGTACATATATGTTAAAAAATTATATCTAATGTAGATGAACATGCACATATTTGTAAATATATCAAAGTGGACATTTTGTGCAATATTTCAAAATATACCTTGCATATATGACATATTTTATATATGTACAATCCGAATATGAACTTTTATGCCATATATGTTATTTGCAAACATTTCCATGTATCAGATTTCTATATGGTATTACTTGAAAAATAAACAAAAAATATACAGTATGTTAATTTTTTTTACATATTTTAGCAGGTATGTAAGAATAAGTACAAACAGGTTATGTGGTTTCAATTATCCTTGAATATAGTCCTATTGGTTGTTCTGAATGAGAATGGAAAATTATATCACACATTTTCACAAAAAGCTAGCCTGTTTTAAACATTATTTGATATAATATAGACTACTTTTAATGTAAATAAAATCCCTTTTGGAAAATAATGCAGAAATCATAATGAAACATCTCGATTTCGACACATATAGCCAAATTTACAAACGGTTTTCACTTGATATCCAGCCTCTCTTCTTGTTTTTCTGTGATTAATGACAGTTTAGTTGAACACAGTATCGTCTAGACCCTCTTTCTGACCCACATTGAATGGCCGGGTCTGTCAGCACTGATGTATATCTGTCAGGTGCTGGGACAGCACATTTACTGAACATGATCTGTTGCTCTATTTTAAGTGCATTCATGGCACAGAAACACATTCAACACATACAACTGCATTCATAACACTTACATTATGTGCAAAATAAAAAGTAAACATTCACATTAACACAGTGCATTACACATCACTCATCTTCTTACCATTGTCAGCTCCCATTTTCCCATTTCTGGACGTTATTATGATATAATCCTTTCCATCCTGTCACGAATAATCATAAAAGTCCAACACACAAAAAAGCTGAAGAAAAAATATGGATTGGCTAGGTAATAATCATCTTGAGATTGCCATGAAAGCTTTATTCTAAATTACGCTATATTTAAGACGTTAACTCCATATGAATAACCGATTAGCTGTAACAGCTACCAATATAAACGAACATTAACTTATATATGTCCTGCCAGCCTCAGAGACGCAGATTAAAACGCATATAAAGGACAAATACCCGTCCTTTAGCACAGACTGATCGCACTAGTGACAGTTCACCTGCGCTCGAGTGGGCATCATGAAGTGGGAGGTGTTTAAGTAGGAAGTCTCTCTCCATCTACACACTCTCTCCATCTACATTTATTTAGACGACACTAAAGTAAAACGCAGATGTTGTGTATATTCAACGTTACGTACTGAAAGCAACATTATCTGAGTTGGCTTTCTGAATGTAGCTAACGTTAAACACGATTTACTTTAAGTAAACACGAAGGTTGTTTTTGTCAAGCGTACATAAAATAAAATACGTTTTTTCAAAGGTTTTGTCTTAGTATCGTCCAAAATAAACTATATAAACATAAAGCGTTGATCAAGGAACTTTTCCTACATTAACTAGCTTGAAATACTTCAGCTGACCAACATCAACGTCACTAACGTTACAGTAAATAAACATGAATAATTCTGTCGGCATCTGATGGCATAGCGATTGATTAGCTAAATGCTACGTTGTTTGCCTCGTCGGAGAGATTCTGATGTTATTTTGAAGGTTAATTGATCATTAATTTCTGAATATTTGACTTTTTTGGTTACTTTAAATGCTGACAAGGTAACCGCTTTTTAAATAAATAACACCTAGTCTATAAATCACTGATCCCATAAACGCAAAGCGCTGGATTAGCAAAATGTCTTAACTATAAGGTTAATCAATAATGTCTCGTTAATTTCGAATCAGTAATGCTGTTTTTCTAGTTACTTCATTTGACCTGAAACAAGATAACACCGCAGCAGATACCCTTGGGGTCTTGTTTGGTTCCCATTTGTTTGTGTGCGTGAGATTATGATGATAATAATAATAATAATAATATTATTATTATTAATAATAATATTTATTATTATTATTTATTAGCTTTTTTGGCAAAATTTGCTTTAATTAGGCTATTTGACCTAAATACACCATTATGGTTTTTGTTTGGTTACGATTTGTTTGTGTGTGTGAGATAATAATAGTTATTATTATTGTTGTGGTTTGTTAGATTTTTTGGCAAAATTTGCTTTAGGCTATATAAAATCCTAGCAGACACCATTATTTCTTGTTTGGTTCCCATTTGTGTGTGTGCATCAGATTATATAATTATAATAATAATAAAAAAATAATAATAATAGTTATTATTATTATTGTTTATTTGCTTTTTTGGCAAAATTTGCTTTAGGCTATGACCTGAAATGAAGCAAAAACCCAGTGATTGTGTGATTAAATAATAATAATAATAATAATAATAATAATTCTGACAATAATACTTATAGAAATGATATGGAGGTTCTTTTTCTCCTTGAAAACCTTCTTGGCAAATAAAAATCTATTAATTCAAATAAACTTTTATTGTCTATTTGTAGCAAACTAGCTAGTGCATTTATAAACAAAACCCACTGTTGTCATTAATAAAGATATTAAGTTAACATAACTTGACATTACTAAAAAAAATAAGTTTTGGCATCAAAACTTAAACAGATGTGTTTAACTTACTTATTAGACAGCAAAAAAAAAAAAAAACGTTTAATTAATATTTTTAATTCTTTGAAAATTTTAATTTGTTTAAAAGATTCACCATGTCCAAATATAGGGCCTATACACATTAAAAAAATGACTTTAGCTGCTTGTTCAAATGGCTTATTTGAAATGAAATGAGTTGAACAACACAATTGAGTGTTGAGAGTCCCTGAATTTTCTGAGAGAACCTTGTTTTATGTTCAATCAATTTAAATTTGTAAAAACTTCAACTTCCTTGACCAGAAAACCCAAATTCTATACCCAATACTCATTTCTAATAACTGATTTATTTTATCTTTGCCATGATGACAGTAAATAATATTTGACTAGATATTTTTCAAGACACTTCTATACAGCTTAAAGTGACATTTAAAGGTTTAACTAGGTTAATTAGGTTAACTAGGCAGGATAGGGTAATTAGGCAAGTTATTGTATAACGATGGTTTGTTCTGTAGACCATCGAATTATAGTTTAAAGGGGCTAATAATTTTGAACATAAAATGGATCATAAATTTAAAACTGCTTTTATTCCAGCCGAAATAAAACAAATAAGACTTTCTCCAGAAGTAAAAATATTATCAGACATACTGTGAAAATTTCCTTGCTCTGTTAAACATCATTTGGCAAATATTTAAAAAAGAAAACAAAATTCAAAGGGGGGGCTAATAATTCACCTGTATGATCTTTTCCATAAGGATATTTTTATGTAATTTGAGGATTTACATTTAAAGCATAATATCCCTAAAAATGATTTCTTTAAACATCTGCAGAAAAGACATTTTGTTCATACTAGGCACGGCAGTCTTACCTTGATTACCTCCGATTTCTTTTTGGACAGATTCTTTCATTATAATAAGTTAAGCACTTTGTTTCCAAATTTTACTTCATGATAAAGAAATGCAATTTAATGTTGTATATAGAGCTTATATATCCCTAAACAAATATAGTAAAATAAATTTCACTGTTTCACCTCAGTGTCCAGATAAAAATAAATCAATCAATCAATAAACAAATAAATAAATAAATAAATAAACAAATAAATAAATAAATAAATAAATAAAATGTCTTTAAACCTCTGCTGATGCTGAGGAGGAAATTAATTATGAAGAAATGATTCGGGACAGAACCCTCTGTAATGGTTGCTCAAGCATAAGGAGTCAAGAAGATTTCATGATCAAGAAGTTTTATTAGCTTCAGAGCTAAATGCCATAATTATATTAATGCCATGCTTCATGCACCAATTCCTACAGATGCACATCAGCTTCGGTCTTTTCTTGGACTAATCTTGTCAAGGACTTGATCCTGATTAAAGAAACCATAATTATGAAAAAGATCGGACATATATTAAAAGTAAAATCCAAATGATTTCAGAAGCTATGGGAAATTCCTTTGACCAGTCTTGGCATTGATTATAAGTCTACTATTTATCCTTAACTGTGCTCACTATGATATTGTAGTACTGTTTTGAATTAGATCACACTGCTGTTTGTTTGTATTATTTTTTTATTTCTTTTTTCCCTTAAAAATACTGTATACTGTTTATGTTCTACTCATTGCTGTGTATACGACTTATTCTGAAAAATTCTATAAGGTAATTAAGTCAACTAATCAATTTGAGTTGGGACAACATGAGGCAATTGTGTGGAAGTCAGCCTTTTTAGTGTACTTTTAGATGCATAGGCTGTGTATGACATTTATATAACAATAATAAAGGGCTTTAATCATTTAGGGCTGCATTATAAGCATGAGATATTGTCTTTATTTACTAAATATAAAAACAGGAAGGATAGCCAGCAGCTACTGATCCACAATGTCCTCTTGCGCATTTCCTAATACACTTTGATTTGTACTCTGTGTGCCACCCGTATTATGAAGGCTCAGGCAGTCCGTCTTGTTTCTGAATTATTGCTGCCCTCGCCATAAACTACAAGGCTGGAGATCAGAATCAAGCGCCTGAGGGAAGGGCTTTTCTGGTTGGTGCACAACGGAGGGCAAGAGCTCGGTGTCCTGGGGGATTGGTGTGACGTGAGTACTGTCGTCACTGATGATCATCTGATGATTTCCTGCCAAATTACATTTTACACCCTGGCAGAGGCGTGCGCGCTTCATTAACTGCGTCAGACCTTGCATCCATTTCAACAGATGTCATTTGTCAGCTTGTTTTTACCCTATTTAAAGTTGTATTCCATAAGATCGGACATTTCTCATCCAATTGAATGGCTCTGCATGTTGTAATAACAACAAGAGAAGCATGGCCCCAGCAAACAATTGTGTCTTTTGAACTGAAAATGTGTCTTGCTTATTACCCCAGCAAGCATTTTTTTGTTTTTAAAAGATGTCTAATAGACATCTAAACATAGCCAAGACGACTAAAACAAGGCTAAATTTGGGCTGTTAGTGAAAATCTAAAAGACGTCTAAGAATAGGCCAAAATTAGACTAGTCGTTAAATAGACAGAGTTCATATGTGTAGTCATTCATTTCTGTTTATTTGATGACTATTTTTGGCCTACTCTTAAATGTTTATTAGATTTTCACTGACAGCCCAAATTTAGCCTTGTTTTAGCCAAGACGATTATGTTTAGACGTCTATTAGACATCTGTTAGACATCTTTTAAAAACAAAAAATGCTTGCTGGGAATTTTGGTTTTAATAGACGTCTAATAGACACCTAAATGTAGACAGCTTTGCTAAAACAAGGCTAAATTTGGGCTGTCATTGAAAATCTAATAGACATCTAAGAATAGCTCAAAACTAGACTAGTCATCAAATAGATAGATTAGACAGACTTTATATGTGTAGTCATTCATTTCTGTTTATTTGATGACTAGTCTAGTTTTGGCCTATTATTAGTAGTCTATTAGATTTTCACTGACAGCCCAAATTTAGCCTTTTGTTTTAGCCAAGACGATTATGTTTAGACGTCTATTAGACATCTGTTAGACATCTTTTAAAAACAAAAAATGCTTGGTGGGAATTTTGGTTTTAATAGACGTCTAATAGACACCTAAATGTAGACTGCTTTGCTAAAACAAGGTTAAACTTGTGCTGTCAGTGAAAATCTAATAGACATCTAAGAATAGCTCAAAACGCGACTAGTCGTCAAATAGACCGATTAGACAGACTTTATATGTGTAGTCATTCATTTCTGTTTATTTGATGACTAGTCTAGTTTTGGCCGATTCTTAGACGTCTATTAGATTTTCACTGACAGCCCAAATTTAGCCTTGTTTTAGCCAAGATGACTATGTTTAGACATCTATTAGACATCTTTTAAAAACAAAAAAATGCTTGCTGGGGCAATAAGCAAGACACATTTTCAGTTCTTTTTTTCTTATTTGTTATCCATTACAACAAAATCAGCTTTTTTACATTATTAAAAACAAAATTACGATTTATTACATAATTTGATTTCTGAATAAACAAGCTTTCGGATAAATTGTTGAACATGTAGTTTCTGAACAGTGGATGTATCTCAGGTGTGTATACATTAATACACGCTTATTCTGGTTTGTTGTAACCAAATGTTGGGTCAAATATGGACAAATGCAAACTTTGTGTTAAAAAGTGTAATCTAGATTAAATTTGTGAATCTAAATAGAAAAAACTGATCCAGCGTTGCAATTAGTCCCTGTTTGACGCCATGTTTTTGACCACCCAGCATTTTTTAGTGTTCTAAATGAACAAATCTGCAATGGATAAAGCAAATATCATAAAATAGAAGTTTGCACAATCAGTGACATAGCAATATTGATTGGTTTGTAGGAATCTACCCTGTTTCTACACACTGTAAAATCCAAAATGTTAAGGTAACTCAAACCGCTTGAGGAAAGCGATTGCAATAAACCATTTAAGTTCAAAAACTAATCCTAATGAGTACTGTGAACTTAATCCATTTGAGTAAACGAAGCAATTTGAGCACAGTAAAACCCAATAAATGAAGAGAACTCCAACCGATGCCAAGAAGCCTATATTAATCACATAGCTCTTTCAGAAATATTCTATCATATGTTAGAGTGTTTAGTGTTAAGATTTTAATGCTGTTACTTCTTTTCAAAACCAATGATTACCAAAAACAGCAATTATTTAATTCATATAAAAAATGGTGACAATATTATCAATATTTGATTGATTGTGAATAAAATGTGTTTAAATGTTTGTTTTTTATTTTTATTAAAATCTTATTAAAACATGTTTTTTATTAATTTGTGAATTTATTGCATTTAGTTTTACATTTAGAAGATTAAGGTTCCTTTTAATATTAAAGTTCCTTTTAAATATTTTATACATATATTTATTAAGTATTAAATACTTTTTAAATAACTTTTTTTTAGTTGCCTTAACTTATTGGGCTTTACAGTACTCAGTTGGTTTGAGTTCTCTTCATTTAGTGGGTTTTACTGTGCTCAAATTGCTTCATTTACTCAAATGGATTGTTGCAATCAGTTTCCTCAAATGGTTTGAGTTACTTTGACTTTTTGGGTTTTACTGTGTACCTAAACATGCTATTTATAAAAAAAAAAAAAAGAAAAAGAAAATATCTACATATGGAGAAAGAGAATATTTTCAGTTTCAATGCTAGGGCCCCCAAATCACTAAGTTCGACCCTGGACCCCATAACCCCACATTTGATCAAATTGGACAACTGAAATGCTGGGTACATTTTAAAAATACATTTAAATGACACCTTTTAACCAAATGGTTGCGTTTGTCCATATATCTGACTCAATGTTGGGTTACATAAACCCAGCATTTTACATTGAGCCTGTGGTTCTCAGATTCAGTGGGGCTGCACATTTTGTGACTTCATAATTTCACGCAAATAATTAGCAGAACTCAATGAACTGTGCATGTCAGATTGGAGAGACATACAAAATGTGCAGATTAGAAGGTCAAGAACTATAAACACTGCTATAAATAAATGTGGAATAAATAACACAAAAACCTGAAAATGTTACACCGTAAAGCTTCTTACATTGAGAAGAAACTGCAAGTGTAAATTTGTGACCCTGGACCAGTCTTATGATGCACAGGTATTTCTGGAAGCCAAAAATATATTCTATGGGTCGAATTTATTGATTTTTCTTTTATGCCAAAAATCATTAGAGGTAAAGAACATGTTCCATAAACATTTGTAAATGTCCAACTGTACAATACAATTTATGATTAGAATTGTGCATTGCGAAGCACTCTAGGCAACTTAAAAGGGAATTTGTTTAGTCAATATTTAGATTTTTTTTCCCCCTCAAATTCCAGATTTTCAAATAGTTAGCCAAATATTGTCCTATCCTAACACACCATGCATCAATGGAAAGATTATTTATTCAGCTTTTAAGTGATTTTAAACTTTAAAAATAATAATAATACCAATAAAAGACCCTTACGGCTGGTTTTGTGGTCCAAATTTAATTTAATTTTAACAGTTTTGACCTGAAGTCCACTGAAATGGGCAAGAAATGATCATTCTAGTATTTATAAGTATTATATTATTTCATTTAGGGAAGCCATAAGAACTGTACGAATGTACGAAAGGGGGTTTTAAAAAAGGAGAGCAGATTTCACTGATCTAAACTTTACAAATTATGAATTATTGTTGGTACATGAACTGTAAAAAAGTGATTAGGCAACCTAAAATAAGTGACCTCTTAATTTTAAAACGGTTTACTTAAAGTGAGTAAACCTGTTGATTTTAAACTACTCGTTGACTTTACTTTTAAAAAATTTGTAAATCTGTTGCTTGTGAAGCGATTTGTTGACTTTAATTTAAAAACTGAGTAAATCTGTTGCCTCAATTAAATGAACTCTGTGCATAATTGTTAAAATTAAATCAACTTAATAGTTCCAAGTAGCAGGTAAACTCACATTTTTCTAAAAGTAATCTTTTTATACAGTGTTGTTAACGGTGTTGGGAAATGGTTAACATGTTTCTTCTGTTGAAATAATAACCAACAAGGTCATTCTCCATCATGTGCATGTATAATACCTACTGTACATTCTGTACTAATAAACAATAACTAGAAATCTGAGCTCTGGATTGAATTCTAATATAGGAGCTAAAAAAAAGTAGGTTTCTGTGTAACAGGACGACCTCGGCCCCTGGAGATGTGGGATCATGGAGAAGCATTGATACGTCACTATGGGAGCCGCGCTTCTGTATTGTTGAGGGAGAAATCAGTCCCTCTAAACACTGTTACCAAGCACGTTTTATAACGCCATGCTTATTTGTAGCACAAAGGAACGTCCCTTTGGGAGTGTGATTTCAAATTTAAGGACTCGTGTGTATGCGGCTGTTCAGAATGGTATATAAGCAAACATTTTCACTTTCTGCAATGTAAAAATATATTATTTCCTTATTTATTTTAAGTAAAGTCTACTAATCATTTTAAAACTAAGAGGTTTACTCATTTATTTAAAGTATGTACAGTCAAAAAATTGTTGTCAAATCAACAGGTTTACATACTTAATTTAAGTTAAGTTAACTAATCTTTTTTTAAATCAACAGGTTTAGTTATTTATTTTAAGTTGACTAATCTTTTAAAATCAAAAGGTTAACTCATTTAAGTAAAGTCAACTAATCATTTTAAAATCAAGAAGTTTACTCAATTATTTTAAGTAAAGTCAACTAATCATTTTAAAATCAATAGGTTTACTAAATAAAGATTTTTACTCATTTATTTTAAGTAAAGTTAACATTTTAAAATCAAGCGGTTTACTCATTTAAGTAAAGTCAACTAATTGTTTTATAATTAAGAGGTTTACTCATTTATTTTAAGTAGTCAACTAATCATTTTAAAATCAAGAGGTTTACTCATTTATTAAAATCAACTAATCATTTTAAATTTAAGAGGTTTACTCATTTATTTTAAGTCAACTAATTTTAAAATCAAGAGGTTTACTCAAAGAGGTTTACTCATTTATTTCAAGTCAACAAATCATTTTAAAACCAAGAGGTTTACTCATTTATTTTAAGTCAACTAATTTTAAAACCAAGAGGTTTACTCACTTATTAAAGTCAACTAATCATTTTAAAAACAAGATGTTTACTCAATTAAAGAGGTTTACTCATTTATTTCAAGTAAAGTCAACTAATCATTTTAAAATCAAGAGGTTTACTCATTTATTTTAAGTATAGTCAACTAATTTTAAAATCAAGAGGTTTACTCCCTTATTAAAGTCAACTAATCACTTTAAAATCAAGAGGTTTACTCAATTAAAGAGGTTTACTCATTTAAGTACTAATAATTTTAAAATCAAGAGGTTTACTCACTTATTTTAAGTAAAGTCAACTAATCATTTTAAAATCATAAGGTTTACTCATTTATTTTAAGTTAACTCATTTTAAAATCAAGAGGTTCACTCAATTATTTTAGGAGGATTACTCATTTATTTTAAGTACTAATAATTTTAAAATCAAGAGGTTTACTCAGCTATTTTAAGTAAAGTCAACTAATCATTTTGAATTTAAGAGGTTTACTCAGTTATTTTAAGTAAAGTCAACTAATTTTAAAATCAAGAGGTTTACTCATTAAAGTCAACAAATCATTTTAAAATCAAGAGGTTTACTCACTTATTAAAGTCAACAAATCATTTTAAAATCAAGAGGTTTACTCACTTATTAAAGTCAACAAATCATTTTAAAATCAAGAGGTTTACTCACTTATTTTAAGTAAAGTCAACGAATCATTTTAAAATCAAGAGGTTTACTTAGTTATTTTAAGTAAAATCAACTAATCATTTTGAATTTAAGAGGTTTACTCATTTATTTTAAGTAAAGTCAACTAATCATTTTAAAATCAAGAGGTTTACTCATTTATTTTAAGTATAGTCAACTAATTTTAAAATCAAGAGGTTTACTCCCTTATTAAAGTCAACTAATCACTTTAAAATCAAGAGGTTTACTCAATTTAAGAGGTTTACTCATTTAAGTACTAATAATTTTAAAATCAAGAGGTTTACTCACTTATTTTAAGTAAAGTCAACTAATCATTTTAAAATCATAAGGTTTACTCATTTATTTTAAGTTAACTCATTTTAAAATCAAGAGGTTCACTCAATTATTTTAGGAGGATTACTCATTTATTTTAAGTACTAATAATTTTAAAATCAAGAGGTTTACTCAGCTATTTTAAGTAAAGTCAACTAATCATTTTGAATTTAAGAGGTTTACTCAGTTATTTTAAGTAAAGTCAACTAATTTTAAAATCAAGAGGTTTACTCATTAAAGTCAACAAATCATTTTAAAATCAAGAGGTTTACTCACTTATTAAAGTCAACAAATCATTTTAAAATCAAGAGGTTTACTCACTTATTAAAGTCAACAAATCATTTTAAAATCAAGAGGTTTACTCACTTATTTTAAGTAAAGTCAACGAATCATTTTAAAATCAAGAGGTTTACTTAGTTATTTTAAGTAAAATCAACTAATCATTTTGAATTTAAGAGGTTTACTCATTTATTTTAAGTAAAGTCAACTAATCATTTTAAAATCAAGAGGTTCACTCAATTATTTTAAGAGGATTACTCATTTATTTTAAGTACTAATAATTTTAAAATCAAGAGGTTTACTCTGTTATTTTAAGTAAAGTCAACTAATCATTTTAAAAACAAGAGGTTTACTCAATTCAAGAGGTTTACTCATTTATTTCAAGTAAAGTCAACTAATCACTTTAAAATCAAGAGGTTTACTCAATTTAAGAGGTTTACTCATTTAAGTACTAATAATTTTAAAATCAAGAGGTTTACTCACTTATTTTAAGTAAAGTCAACTAATCATTTTGAATTTAAGAGGTTTACTCAGTTATTTTAAGTAAAATCAACTAATCATTTTAAAATCAAGAGGTTTACTCACTTATTTTAAGAAAAGTCAACTAATCATTTTAAAATCAAGAGGTTCACTCAATTATTTTAAGAGCATTACTCATTTATTTTAAGTACTAATAATTTTAACATCAAGAGGTTTACTCTGTTATTTTAAGTAAAGTCAACTAATCATTTTAAATTTAAGAGGTTTACTCACTTATTAAAGTCAACTAATCATTTTAAAATCAAGAGGTTTACTCTGTTATTTTAAGTAAAGTGAACTAATCATTTTAAAAACAAGAGGTTTACTCAATTCAAGAGGTTTACTCATTTATTTCAAGTAAAGTCAACTAATCACTTTAAAATCAAGAGGTTTTCTCATTTATTTTAAGAGGTTTACTCATTTATTTTAAGCAAAATCAACTAATCATTTTGAATTTAAGAGGTTTACTCAGTTATTTTAAGTAAAGTCAACTAATTTTAAAATCAAGAGGTTTACTCATTAAAGTCAACAAATCATTTTAAAATCAAGAGGTTTACTCACTTATTAAAGTCAACAAATCATTTTAAAATCAAGAGGTTTACTCACTTATTAAAGTCAACAAATCATTTTAAAATCAAGAGGTTTACTCACTTATTTTAAGTAAAGTCAACGAATCATTTTAAAATCAAGAGGTTTACTTAGTTATTTTAAGTAAAATCAACTAATCATTTTGAATTTAAGAGGTTTACTCATTTATTTTAAGTAAAGTCAACTAATCATTTTAAAATCAAGAGGTTCACTCAATTATTTTAAGAGGATTACTCATTTATTTTAAGTACTAATAATTTTAAAATCAAGAGGTTTACTCTGTTATTTTAAGTAAAGTCAACTAATCATTTTAAAAACAAGAGGTTTACTCAATTCAAGAGGTTTACTCATTTATTTCAAGTAAAGTCAACTAATCACTTTAAAATCAAGAGGTTTACTCAATTTAAGAGGTTTACTCATTTAAGTACTAATAATTTTAAAATCAAGAGGTTTACTCACTTATTTTAAGTAAAGTCAACTAATCATTTTGAATTTAAGAGGTTTACTCAGTTATTTTAAGTAAAATCAACTAATCATTTTAAAATCAAGAGGTTTACTCACTTATTTTAAGAAAAGTCAACTAATCATTTTAAAATCAAGAGGTTCACTCAATTATTTTAAGAGCATTACTCATTTATTTTAAGTACTAATAATTTTAACATCAAGAGGTTTACTCTGTTATTTTAAGTAAAGTCAACTAATCATTTTAAATTTAAGAGGTTTACTCACTTATTAAAGTCAACTAATCATTTTAAAATCAAGAGGTTTACTCTGTTATTTTAAGTAAAGTGAACTAATCATTTTAAAAACAAGAGGTTTACTCAATTCAAGAGGTTTACTCATTTATTTCAAGTAAAGTCAACTAATCACTTTAAAATCAAGAGGTTTTCTCATTTATTTTAAGAGGTTTACTCATTTATTTTAAGCAAAATCAACTAATCATTTTGAATTTAAGAGGTTTACTCAGTTATTTTAAGTAAAGTCAACTAATTTTAAAATCAAGAGGTTTACTCATTAAAGTCAACAAATCATTTTAAAATCAAGAGGTTTACTCACTTATTAAAGTCAACAAATCATTTTAAAATCAAGAGGTTTACTCACTTATTAAAGTCAACAAATCATTTTAAAATCAAGAGGTTTACTCACTTATTTTAAGTAAAGTCAACGAATCATTTTAAAATCAAGAGGTTTACTTAGTTATTTTAAGTAAAATCAACTAATCATTTTGAATTTAAGAGGTTTACTCATTTATTTTAAGTAAAGTCAACTAATCATTTTAAAATCAAGAGGTTCACTCAATTATTTTAAGAGGATTACTCATTTATTTTAAGTACTAATAATTTTAAAATCAAGAGGTTTACTCTGTTATTTTAAGTAAAGTCAACTAATCATTTTAAAAACAAGAGGTTTACTCAATTCAAGAGGTTTACTCATTTATTTCAAGTAAAGTCAACTAATCACTTTAAAATCAAGAGGTTTACTCAATTTAAGAGGTTTACTCATTTAAGTACTAATAATTTTAAAATCAAGAGGTTTACTCACTTATTTTAAGTAAAGTCAACTAATCATTTTGAATTTAAGAGGTTTACTCAGTTATTTTAAGTAAAATCAACTAATCATTTTAAAATCAAGAGGTTTACTCACTTATTTTAAGAAAAGTCAACTAATCATTTTAAAATCAAGAGGTTCACTCAATTATTTTAAGAGCATTACTCATTTATTTTAAGTACTAATAATTTTAACATCAAGAGGTTTACTCTGTTATTTTAAGTAAAGTCAACTAATCATTTTAAATTTAAGAGGTTTACTCACTTATTAAAGTCAACTAATCATTTTAAAATCAAGAGGTTTACTCTGTTATTTTAAGTAAAGTGAACTAATCATTTTAAAAACAAGAGGTTTACTCAATTCAAGAGGTTTACTCATTTATTTCAAGTAAAGTCAACTAATCACTTTAAAATCAAGAGGTTTTCTCATTTATTTTAAGAGGTTTACTCATTTATTTTAAGCAAAATCAACTAATCATTTTAAAATCAAGAGGTTTACTCACTCAATTAAAGAAGTTTGCTCATTTATTTTAAGTACTAATCATTTTAAAATCAAGAGGTTTACTCAATTAAAGAGGTTTACTCATTTATTTTAAGTACTAATCATTTTAAAATCAAGAGGTTTACTCAATTAAAGAGGTTTACTCATTTATTTTAAGTACTAATCATTTTAAAATCAAGAGGTTTGCTCATTTATTTTAAATACGTACAGTCAAATAATTGTTGTCAAATCAACAGGTTTACTAACTTGATTTAAAAAACATTAGTTAACTTTACTTAAATTAACAGGTTTACTTATTTTAAGTCGACTAATCATTTTAAAATAAACAGGTTTACTCAATTAAGTAAAGTCAACTAATCATTTTAAAATCACGTGGTTTACTCATTTATTTTAAGTACGTACAGTTAAAGGTTGTCAAATCAGCAGGATTTACTCACTTATTGTAATTAAAATAACTGTTGTCAAATCAAGAGGTTTACACAATTTTTAAGTAAAATCAATTAACCGCTTTAAAATCAACAGGTTTAGTTTACTCATTTATTTTAAGTAAGGTCAACTAATTGTTGTAAAATTGCTGTAAAATTTACACATTTAAAGTCAACTAATAGTCTTAAAATCAATAGATTTACTTATTTTAAGTAAAGTCAACTAATAATTTTTTACAGTGGGATAGGGTCAAACTAAAATTGACAGAGGGAGGAATTGCAATGATTGATAATGATGCAGTCATTGCATTTCAAAGCAATAATGATGCAATCACTGCATTTCGTTGCCTTGTACATGTGTAATGACAATAAAGTTGAACCTAATCTAACTGCTAGCAGTTTGAGACCCCTAGGTTAGGAGAAATATTCACTCAGCAGCCACTTTAATAAATTGCATTAAAAAAAAAGAATTAAAAAAAAAAGTCCTTTTTTTTTCAGGTTAGAAGGGTAAACAGCACCACCTTGTGCGCGCCTGGTAATATGGCACATTTCTTTAGTTATCAAACAAGTTCCAAAACACACAGTATTTTTTTTTTTACATCAATGCCACAGAAGACCCATTTTTTGTTTTACCTATGAAGCTTAAAGTGAACATTTCCTAAAAGAATCACACATTTATTTGCATAGTGTTAGCACGTAGAAAAACCTGCACAATCTATTATGCAGTGGAGAGGTTTCACGAGTTAAAGGAATTTTATAAAACCAACAATCTCCAAAAATAAGCTTTATGTTTAAGAGTGAACTATTAAAAGCTAAACACCAGACCAGTTTACATTAACCCCTGATCATATAATAAACCAACTTTAAGGTCTCATGAACATTTTTTTTGTACACGATTATTGTAGAAAACGTTTTATTTACCAAGCAATGAGTCATATGAGCATGTAACAAAACTTTTAAAACACTAAATAAAGTCAGAAGCATGATTAAAATCAAGACATCTTTAACCAGCCATACAAACAGGCACATCTCATCATAATGTACACAGGTTAACGAACGGATAATCTTATATCATGAACATTGAATATGTGATATTTAATCAGTAACAGCTTTTATGATCTATACTGCATACATATTAAACAAAAACGCTGTTATACAATCCTGTCCAACATCATCAAGAACACTGCCTCGCTTTCATATTTATAGAAAAAACTAACAAAAACAAATATAAACACCATGAAACCAATAACTAAACATCAAAATGTAAATCAGAACATTTATGAAAAAAAAAATCCTTTATTCTTTAAAGAAACACTACACTTATTTTGAAAATAGGCTAATTTTATTACTAACTAAAAAGTGGAGTTTCACAATTTTTAAATCCATTCAGCCGATCTCCGGGTCTGCACTTTTATTTTAGCTTGGCATAGATCATTGAATCGAATAATAAAAAAAAAAGTGTTTCAACAATTTTTGCTGCAGCAGGCACAATGATATTACGCAGCACCTGAAAACAGTAGTCAGCTAGGTACTGAACAGCGAAGCATAGTATCATTGCCATCCATTCAGCCGATCTTAGGTGTCTTTTAGCTTAGCATACATCATTGAATCCGATTAGACCATTAGTATCTCAATCAAAAAGAATTTAAAAAAAAAGCATTTCAATAATTGTTGCAGCAGCAAGCACAATGATGTTATGCTGCACCTAAAAAAACAGTAGCCAGATAGGTATTGAACAGCGAAGCATAATATCATTGCGATACATTCAGCCGATCTTGGGTGTCTTTTAGCTTAGCATAGATCATAGACCATGAATCGGTTAGACCATTAGCATCTCACTTAAAAAAAAAATAAAGTGTTTCAATAATTTTTGCTGCAGCAGGCACAATAATATTATGCAGCACCTGAAAACAGTAGTCAGCTAGGTACTGAACAACGAAGCATAATATTATATATTCTAATATTCTTTTAGCTTAGCTTAGCATAGATCATTGAATCAGATTAGACCATTAGCATCTCACTCAAAAAAAAGTTTCAATCGTTTTTGCTTCAGCAGGCACAATGTGATTATGCAGTACCTTAAAACAGTAGCCAGGTAGGTATTGAATAGCGAAGCATAATATCATTGCGATCCATTCAGCTGATCTTGGGTGTCTTTCAGCTTAGCTTAGCATAGATCATTGAATGAGATTAGACCATTAGCATCTCACTCAAAAAAAGGGGTTCAATCATTTGTGCTGTGGCAGGCACAATGATATTACGCAGCACCTGAAAACAGTAGCCAGCAAGGTTTTATACAGCGAAGCAGAAGTTCGTTGCACCTGCAGCAGCCAAAGTATGGCAAAAGTTGCTGTTATTACGCCGTAATGAGTATAGTCTCTAGACATATTGACCTAAAAAACAGCAAGTTGGCATTTTCCGTCAGTCTTAGTACACGATGTATCTACAGAAGAGTCCAGTTTTAAATAAAAATAGAACATGATCAAAAAATTATTCTTTTTTTTTATATTGAGTGAGATGCTAATGGTCTAATCTGATTCAATGACCTATGCTAAGCTAAGATAAAAGACATCAAAATCAGGTCAATGGATTAAACAATTGCATTGAAAAAAATTGTCCAGTACTCATTTTTTAAAGGTAAGTGGTTGCAAACAATTAATATGGGCTGAATTTAAACAAACAAATGACATTTAGTAATGTTCAGATTAATTTGTTTAAATTCAACCTATATAAACTGTTTGCAACCACGTACCTTAAAAATGAGTAAATTCAATGAATATTTGTTTTCAGTGTGAGAAACTCAACTGTTTAACTCTAAAAGACTTGATAAAATGAGCCTTTTTCCATACTAAAAGTGGAGTTTTCCTTTAAAGTGGCCATTAAAAAGTTTGGCAGTTTCCACACGAGTAGCCTTGTCACTTATTTCTGCTTCTAAAATAGTTTTGGTACCATTCCTGGTTTTTAATTTGGAGATACAGAGATCAGCCACGTTTAAAAAAGTTTTGAAATTCATATGATCATCTCTCGAAAGGCACGATGACGGCTCTCAAAGGCACGATAAACAGCAATGAAAATGACCTCAGGCACTTCTGGTTTCTCCAGCTCCAGAAAACACACTGTACTTGTATAAACCTGACCCATCAGGATGGATCAGTTGGCCTGGTTCTTCTTCTTTAGCACATTGAGCAGGTTCTCGGACATCAGATACGGTCGCTCTGCACTGCCATCGTTCCTCTCCAGATCCTCCACTGTTATGAATGGAGAATGTGAGAAAACAGTTGAGTCGAGTCCTGCTAGAGTGCTGGGTAAAGTTACTAAATAAGTGACTTGGTTACCGTTTAAAGAAAGTAATGTGAAAGCACAGTTGAAGTCAGAGTTATATTGGCCCCCTGTATATTTTTTTCCCAATTTCTGTTAAACGGAAAGATTAACATTTCTAAACATAATAGTTTAATTAATTTTTAATAAAAATATTGTACTAGATATCTTTCAAGATACTATTATTCAGCTTAAAGTGACATTTAAAGGCTTCACGGTGTAATTAGGATAATTAGGCAAGTTATTGTATAACGATGGTTTGTTCTGAAGACAATCTAAAAAATAGAGCTTAAGAGGCTATATTGTATAATAATAATAATATTGACCCTAAAATGGTTTAAACAATTAAAAACTGCTTTTATTCTAGCTGAAATAAAACAACTAAGACTTTCTCCAGAAGAAAAAATATTATAGGAAATAGTGTGAAAAATTCCTTGCGCTGTTAAACATCATCTGGAAAATATTTGAAAAAGAAAATTCAGAGGATGGCAAAATAATTTTGACTTCAACTGTATGTGTTATGTTATTATTATTATTGAATGAGATTAAGATTGCAATATATTACTTTTAAAAGTAACTTTACCCAACATTGGTCCTGGTCTATCTTTAGTTAGCATGCTAAATGAACAACGCAAACTGGCCTAAATTACAAAATTTGCACAATTTTTATTAGAAATAAAAACTTAAAGTGGTAAAGCACCCAAAAGACATTTGAAAAGGCAGCAGATAGAGCTAAAGGCCACTGAAAAAGGCAACAGGGTGTTGTTTTTTGTTTTCCCAAACAGGGTGTGAATTGCAACCAAATACAGCAGATAACCTTAAAGTGCATAAGAGATACGGCTTACTACAGTCTGGAGGAAATACAGCAATGACATTTAAAGGACATTTCAGTTCAGAGTAACATTAGATGTCTGTCACAGAATAAAACAGCTGCAAAAACATAAACTAAAACTCAAAAAAAGAACAATCTCTGTCCTAAAATTATCAGCATTTAAAGTAGTTAGCTTTAAAGTCAACATGAAATCAACACGAGTTACTTACTCTCCTTATCTATGTTGTTATTGTGCACAGTTCATTTACTAGCCTTTATGAAGTTCAATCAAAATATACACTGTAAAAAAGAATCTGTAATCTTATGTAAAGTAACGGCCGTGAAATTATGGAAATTTACAGTAAAATAAGTTGTTAAATTACCAAAATTTCCCTAGATTTTAATTTCTGTTATTTTTAACATCTGTTATTTTACAGTAAATTTCTGTAATTTAATGGCTGTTACTTTATGTTGTTTTTTTACGTAATTTTACGTAAAATTATGGATTTTTTTACAGTGTAGTTTAGTCAGCCTTATCTTACAATGAAATGTGACTATTTTACATTTTGTCATTTCAGTGGCTAATTCCTTCAAATTTAGTCGTACGAAAATTTACAAGTTTAAAAAGGAGGCGTGGCACCCGACCTCACCCCGAAACTCAACAGTCATCGAGGATGAGCAAACCGTACTAAATTGTATAAATGAGATTGCATGAATTCATATGAATTAGCCACTAAATCAAAAAGTTACGAATTGCCATAAGTTTGGATCACAGTAAATAAATGTGGTTTAGTAAATAGTTAATTTTAGACATTTTCCTTCAAACATTTGTCTTATTTATAACAATGTTTATGCGATATGATATATGATAAACATGAATATTTAGGACCATTAAAAATACAGTTGTATTAAAAATGAAAAAAAAATTATTGGAAAATGAAAGTTTACATAAGTAATAACAATAAAATAATAAAAAATAATAATGGCTTTCATTTTTTTCATGTTTTGTAATAAATATGTAAGGTTTTATGGACCTAGCCATATTTTTGAGCAATAAAGACATAAACTTAATTTAATTAACCTTTTTATACACACACACACACAGTGATAAAATAAATGTTTGGGCCATTTATCGAGGGAAAACTCTTAATAAAAAGTTTATTACTAGCATGCTATCATCACACTTTTCGCACTAGTTTCTTATCAATAATCTGTTAATCAGAAACATTATTAGTATTATAGTTTTAAAATATTAAAATACTAATATAATAAAATACAGTAAACAATGTATTAATAAATCTTGAAATAAACATTCAAATAAACAACATGTTAGTTTACCTTAACTACTGTAGTTAACCAACAAAAAATTCTGCCTTTCATTTTTTAGTTGAATCAAATTAACTTTTCTAATCATCTCAACTTGCATCAAACTAATTAAAACATGTAAAAATTTAAAAAAAAATTTAACCAACGCAATTGAAACCGGATTCAAAAAGCAATTGAAACCAATATAAAAAATTAGTTTTATTGACTTTTTGTCATTAAGTTTTTACAGTAAATGATTGCCAAGTTAACCTAATTAACCTAGTTAAGCCTTTAGATTGCCCTTTAAGCTTAATACAATTATCTTGCAAAAAAAAAGTAAAATATTAAGCACTGTCATCATTGCAAAGACAAAAGAAATAAGTTATTTAGTTAATTAAAATAATTATAATAAACCATTTGAGGTAAAACTCTTATTAGTGGTGTTCCTCTAATCCAGGGGTGTCCAAACCCGGTCCTGGAGGACCAGTGTCCTGCATATTTTAGTTCCAACCCCAATTAAACTAGTCTGAAGTGTTCCAATAATCCCGAAACGTCACATTACAGAAGGAAAATGCTTGGCATATGCTGTTTCATGTTGACTTTAAATAAATTATTCTCAAGATTATTTTCCCTGTCTGTCCCTTAATCACATCAACACACACCATTACCTGAACACATGATTATTTGACGGCAGTCATGCCTGAAAATGCAATATCTATGTATGATCCTGGACCACAATTTGAAATTTGAAAAGCTTTGCATTGTTAGGACAGGACAATATTTGGTCGAGATACAACTACTTTAATAAGTAATCTGATGGTTCAATAAATAAATAAATAAATAAATAAATAAATAAATATATAGAAAAAAAAAATCACCTGTAAAACATTGTGTAAATGAAGTGCTTAGCAATACACATTAATAATCAGAATTTTTGATATGTTAACAGTAGGAAATTTACAAAATATCTTCATGGAATCCAATGATTTTTTTTGCATAAATGACAAATCAATCATTTTGACCCAATCAATTTGCTAAAAATATACCCATGCAGCATAGGACTAGTTTTGTGGTCCAGGATCACAAATGCACTGCAGCAAACAAGAGAATATTTGCATTTATAGTGTACAATCGGATCAGTTTTAATCGGTTTTGTCAGAAGCCGTCAGCTGCATAGTCTCTTCACGTGAAGCAGGGGTTGGAGCCGCATCCGGGTCCTTGATCAGAACGTCGTGCAGTCCTGCGGTCATGAAAAATGGCTGAGCCGCGGAGCCGTCATTGCGCTCTAGATCGTCACCTTCGTGTGGTGTTAGTGAGTGGAGTACAGGAGGGTTTAAGCAAAGGGTTGTGCGAGTATGGTGAGATGCATGTAAAATAGGTTTGAGAGAAACGGATGATTGGATAGAAAACCCAAAGAGGGATGATAAAGGGAAAACAGCCATAAAAAGAGAAAGAGAAAGAATGAGATTATTAGAAGATGAAAGGGAGAAGAGCACATCAGTTCCCAATGAAATGCCGTGTGGTGTTAGTGAGTGGAGTACAGGAGGGTTTAAGCAAAGGGTTGTGCGAGTATGGTGAGATGCATGTAAAATAGGTTTGAGAGAAACGGATGATTGGATAGAAAACCCAAAGAGGGATGATAAAGGGAAAACAGCCATAAAAAGAGAAAGAGAAAGAATGAGATTATTAGAAGATGAAAGGGAGAAGAGCACATCAGTTCCCAATGAAATGCCACACCTTTGTTACAAAAAGATTAGAAACACCATACCAGAAATTAGGGATGCACGGGAATTGGAATTTTTGACCGAAACAGAAAACTCTGGATGCACTTGATCAGAATTTGAAAATGCTTTGCAATTTTTATTTTTTTTTGGAAAGTATCAATTCAATTCAAGTTGATTTGTATACAGTAGCAGTTTTCACAATAATTAGCATTCCAAAGCAGCTTTACAAAAAACTGCATGTTATTACACTTGACAAAATCATAGTAATTAAATTAATGTAATTATAAACATTTTAAAACTTTTAATAAAATATAGCATTTTGATTTTAAAAACAAAGATCAGTGTACGGGTCAAGAGTCCATCATTTTACCAGCGTTGCCATGACAACAAGTTGTGCTATTGCAAGCAGCAGGAACTAGTATACTACATATACAGTGGGGGAAAATATTCAACACATCATGTGTTTTTTTTTTTGTTTTGTTTTTATTCTAAAGGAGCTGGCGACATGGAATTGAACCAGATCTTGATTAGGAAAAAAATAAATAAATAAAAGCAAAACAAAAAAAACTTTATATAAAAAATATCATGTTAATAATAATATAATAATAATATATAAAGTGTAATAATAATGGAATAACACAAGGAGAAAGCACTGAACTACTGAAATGCATTTAATACTTTTAATAAAAAGCTTTTTTTTGGTGATGACAGCTTCAAGACACCTCTCATATGGAGAATGAAGTCACATGCATCGCTCGGGTGTGAGTTTTTCCACAGACATCAACAGAGTGTAAAACTCTTGATGGTTCTGTGGGTCTCGTCTATCAAATCTGAGCTTTAATTGGCGAATTTCTTTTGGATTCAAGTCAGGTGATTGGCTGGGCCATTCTACAGCTTGATTTTCTTTCTCTGAAAGCATTTGAGAGTTTCCTTGGCTGTGTTTTGGATCATTGTCTTGCTGAAATGTCCACACTGGTTTCATCTTCATCCTGCTAATGTAGATGTTGGACTGAAGCAGCTAATATTAATTTACACTGAGGAAGGGCAGAGGGTTACTGAAAAACTACTGAGAGATTTCAGCTGCTGTCTGAGCTTTCACTGCCTTTCTACACCTCCTTTTCTTCATGTGTTCAATACTTTTTCCCTGTGTAATTTTATTTTACTACACATAACTTTATTTATAAACTAATAAATATAGTTGGTTGTTTTCAACATCTGCTGAAAATTCCAACTCAACGCCACCTTTAAAAATATGTTTTCTAAGAAAAATTTTACATGTGGTGAATACTTATTATTGGTGCATCCCCAACCAAAATTATATATATATATATGAAATTCAGAGAATTAATATAAACTGCAGAGTTATAGACAAGTCATAAGAGGTTTTGCCATGCGCAATGAAGAGTCAGTCAGCCCATTAGTGGCACTAGATTTCGTTCAACAAGACTTCATTTTCCATAAATGCAGAAATTAAATCTTTCTTTTTTGTTTCAAGCATTTTTTTAATGTACAGTAAATGTACATACATTTCACTTTGATTTGATGTTGTACCTTTTAACGCACACCTTGATTATATTTACACATGTTATTGGCTTCTGAGCTGAAATAACTAATTAAATGGCGAGTACTCACAGAAGCAGAGGAAGAGTGTGTCCACACACATGGCGTAAACGCTGAAAAACCCATGAGCAATGAGGTAGGAGCACACCAACACAGTCTGGAGGAAGAAACGAACAAACATATATTTTAGTCAGACAGCTGCAGATTGTATTTTTACAATTAAAATGACTAGTAGGGCTGGGAAATATCATTTCAAACGCTGATAATGATACAGCATATATTATGGTATACGTTTTCTTTAAATTCATTGAATGATTAGTATTGATAGCATGTAGAATTAAAAATGTCCAGCACTCTGATTGGCTGTTCAGCTATGAATCAGAGCACAAGAACATAAAAAACTGAAGTAGTAAAAGTAAAGAAACAAAGCAAATCAAGTGGGAACACAAAGAAGCCGGCTGTCATTTCATTGCAGTGAATTTTTAAATAATGTCTTTAGATATATTTGCACGACTGAATCCCTCCGTGGTGTGAAGCAAGGTGAAAATGGTATGTAAACGTCACTTTAATTATGGGTTGTTTTAGGGCTGAACGATACTGGGAAAAAACTGACAATGCGATATATTATTTTTGTGCAATATATATAGTGATATGAATATTCACAAGATGACTTTCTGGTTTAATAAAGGTTCAATAAAAAATTACTATTTGGTCAGAATTCGTCATTTTACATTTGATTGAGATGATTTTGTAGTGGAGTGCATCTGCATAAAATGTACAAAAATATACTAAAAGTGAATTATAGCACAGATAAAAACGATAGAACAGAAAAAGATGATACAAACAATGCTTTCACACTGTTAGAGTTAACTAATCAATGACTCCACAATGCATGCGTTTTAAAACTGTGGTTGCCGGTTAACTATAATCTGAATTTGCCATTGAAAATTCTGTGTTGTGACTATAGCTGATTCGCACAGTGCGATTTATGAGGCCACTAGTTCATTCACAACACCTTGGTGTGCCCAAGGCTTTAGATGTACAATTTACAAAGGAAAAAAACACTTAATTTACACTACACTTCCCAGACACACTTAAATCTCTTACCAAAATAGGAACCCAGTAATAATGGAGACTGGGTGCAGTGCCCTTAAACGCATCCGTTTGTCCTGAGAAGAAGAAGAAAGCAAAGATCCCTGGAAGAAAAAAAAATAAAAGGAAGCACTAAGATCACTAGTTTGATGAGGTCCATCTAAATGTAAAATCTTCTAGCATTTAATATCAACATCACAAGCAATTTCAGGTGTTTGAGTGCAGTTACTGAAGACCACAGGCTGCCTCTATCCAAATATATACTGTAGAGACATGTACTTTTATATTGGTTATGGAAGTGACACAGTGTTATTTTGTCAATGAAATATAGGAGAAAAAATGCCTTTAAATAGCCAAACTTGACAGACCTGTGTAGCCGGTAATGTGACTGAAAACACACTATGATCTGCTCATCTAATGAATTACCCGCAGTTCAGCGGATTATAACTAAAAATGATGTTGGTTAGTTTTTATCTTTCATCTTTATCTTTTTGACTACATTTTAGTCTCGTCTCTTTTCGTCAATGATTCTGCATGCTGATGTAGCCACCATTAGTAAAATTACATCAATGTCGTTCCATCTTCAACCCGTTTTAGTCTTGGGGAAAAAAAAATGTCAGTGAACATTTTCATTAATGAAATTGACACTGAAGTGAGCTTTTTTTGTTTGCTTCAGATTCTTTTAGATTTTTGAATAACAGTTTTTGTTACAACAGAATTTGCTTAAGTGCACTTTGATCTTTGAAACTTTGCAGAGATTTTACCCTTATAAACAGCTAATAGAGTAATGTTAAATTCAACTGTAACTAGGGATGCACCGATCCCGATACTTTGATCGGATATCAGTTTGATACCACATAATTTTGCTGGATCAGGTATCGGCCAGCTGGTATCAATCCAAATCCGAATTTTGCGTGCACTATATTCTGTGTAATTTATAAGCCAACAAAAGCCATGAAGGTACTGTAGCCTATTATAAGGCACTAGAATGTTGTCATGTAGGCCTACTGTAACCCAAATGTTCTGAAGCCATTCTATAGTTTAATGTGAAGTACAGATGAATATTCAAGTGCCTAAGTTCATGTTCAGTTTAGCGCTTCCTGCCACTGCGCCTGTAAATTATTTCCCAATTATTCACAATTCAAGCTACATGTCACATTCGTTTAAGACAACACGAAAAACTCTCCAACACTATTTGTTCCTGCTAGGTTAAATAATCAGTGGAGAAATGCATTTAGTTTTGCATTAAATGGCTATATTTTGACCTGCAACAAGGAGTTCACTGCTGTTTCTAAATCATGTTGCACTGTGTCTGTTATATAGATCAGCAGATCGCATTCGCAACATTGAAGTAGAGAGGGTTATTACCTGTTCTTCACACACAAAGTAGGCCTACCTGAAATTTTAAATTAGAAAAGGCTCAATAATATATTGGACAGATCCTCAACGCACTGATTTCTTCCCTTTGTGCTGCTCAGTTTTGGAAGTGTGAATCATCTCTGAAAGTCTGAAGCATGTACAGTAAGCGGTTCTGGTTTTGAACTTCACCTCAGATCTTCTTGTTTATGTTGTAGATAACTGACCAACAAAAATACTTGTGCTTTTATTTTCTTAATCTCATTTACTGAGAGTTTAGGCGAGGGAGTGTTTAATAAGTAATACTGGCCTCAGACAGTTTAGTTTAGTCTGCGTCAAACCTGCAGGAAAATATCAAGCTTTGCTAAAAGGTTGGTTATTTACGATTAGTGTCAATAGTGGTAGCCTCTTACAGATTTCAAAGAAAAATCTTAATATTAAAAAAAGAAACATAAGCTGGACCACAACAGATCATATCAACGTCATAACGAATGCTCAAATAATGTGGCCTAGTTTACAGCAAGCATCATGTTTTTAGATTGTGTCATCTGACATATACAGTAGGCCTATAGGTCTGTCATTTTTACTTAAGAAGATTTATTATTTGAGTTTAATCACCAGAACTATAAAAACTGTATAATGAAAAAAACAAACGGCACAATATCGGGATCAGATCTGTATCGGTCGATACTCAGAATTTTGGTATCGGATCCAAAAAAATGGTATCATTGCATCTCTAACTGTAACACTAAGCCAGTCTATTGTCTTAACCATAGTCAAGCAAAAAGTTGTATTATGCAAGATTCCTTTGCATTATACTAAATAACTCTGAGTAACTCTAAATAACTTTGAGTTTTCTCTGCATATATAAAATGAAGACAGTACAATACAATATGTTTGACAGAAAGGGGAATCTTGCAAAATATGCATGTCTTGCATGACATCTATATGACTACTTTATATAACTACTAAATATATAACTTTCTAAAACAGAAAAGAAAAAAAAACAGAGAAGATCACTGTTAAAGTTGTCTAAATGAAGTGCTTGACAATGCATATTAATAATCAACATTTTTTTATACATTAAGAGCAGGGAACAACTTTTTAATCCCTTTTAAAACCAGATTTGATCATTTCTAGATGCATTTCAAAGTTTATTTTTAGTGCATGTATCCCGCTCTTCTTTAAAACAGGACATTTGATCATTAACTTTGCCAGGAATGTTTATTGTAAAGTAGTAGTAGGGCTGAAAAATCTGACATTGTGATATTTAGTTTTTCTATGATAGATGTTGCGATATGAATACAATTTTTATTTTTTGGGGGGCTTGAATAGCTCTATTTGGAAAAAAAGAAACATTTATTTATATAGATTGGGTTGATTTTTTTTTTAAGGATGTAAATAATGGATAAGAAAAACACACTAGTCAAACAGTACTCAGGTACAGAAATTAAATAATGAATTATAAAATAACACTGTACAGTCTTCATTGTATTAATAAGTACATTTCTTCTTCATTAAAGTTACAAATGTTGTACGTTATTGTACCTGAATGCTTTGCACTCTCTTGAAAAGCCTTTATAACATGCAAATGATAAAGTTTCACTCTGTTATTGATAAACTTTGCAATGACTTCACAAATCTCAAGTATTCTCAATTGTTGATCAACTTTAAACCCATCTCAGCGTTGCATATCCTGCGATGTGTCTATTGCGAACACACACATTGTGATAATGATGCTGAAACGATATACTGTGCAGACCTAAGTAGAAGCATGGTTTCATTCTGTCCAGACAAAAGAAGAAAACTTACCCACAAGACCAACGATGAGGAGTTTTCCAAGAAACAAGATGAAATCGGTGACCTTATCCAGGACTACCACCCTGTGACCAGAACAAAAAGTCTGTAAAATATGCCTCATAATGAATCAGCGACACATTTCACGGTTTTTTATGTTTCTGAAACTAGGCCTGTCACAATAATAAATATATCAACTTATCACATAACACGTTCCAAATCATTTTTGAAGATGCAATATACACCACCTGACAAAAGTCTTGTCGCCTATCCAAGTTTTAGGAACAACAAATAATAACTTGACTTCTAGTTGATCATTTGGTATGAGAAGTGGCTTATATGAAATGCAAAGACCTCTAGATTACGCTTATTTTACCAAAATAAAGTATGATCATGCCATGATTTGTAATTATTTAATTAGGACAGAAAGGTCTGCTGTCTGCTTAGTCAGTTGCTTAGGACTCCCAGAGTTCATAAAGATTTTTTGGATTCATCTTCAATGCCTCCTCCATCTTACCCCATACATTCTTAATAATGTTCATTTCTTGTGACTGGGCTGGCCAATCCTGGAGCACCTTGATCTTCTTTCCTTTCAGGAACTTTGATGTGGAGGCTGAAGTATGAGAAGGAGCACTATCCTGCTGAAGAATTTGCCCTCTCCTGTGGTTTGTAATGTAATGGGCAGCACAAATGTCTTGATACCTCAGGCTGTTAATGTTGCCATCCACTCTGCAGATCTCTCGCACGCCACCATACTGAATGTAACCCCAAACCATGATTTTTCCTTCACCAAATTTGACTGATTTCTGTAAAAATCTTGGGTCCATGCTGGTTCATAAAATATGATATGTTCTTTGGAAGAGTGTACTTGAATTTTGATGCTATTTTAGGTCTTAAAATGGCAATAATGTTGTTTTTTGCTATATATTTTGGTGCTATACATCATACCACAAAAAATAAATATTGTAACAGGCCTATCTGAAACCTGCACTGATTTTTAGTCTAAAGTAAAGTCACTCACCTGATTACATTTCTCATCAAGAGGAAGAACGCGTCACGTGCAGAGCGGCAGAAGTTTTTGCCGTATATAGCAACCTGTGGCAGAAAAAAGACGCATTTAATTAAGAACAAAAACTAAACTTGTTTGGGATGGCAAAATTGAGACAAACATATTAAAGGTAAACATTAAATGAACAGATTAAAAAAAAATAATAAATAAATAATGATGAAGTTGAAACAAATAAGTAACTGCAAACAAGTTAAGCATTAATAATTAATTGAATAAGATAAGCATTTTCAGAGTTTTGCCCAATTGAGAGTAACAACAACACTAATAAAAGTCATTTATAAATCATCATTATTATTAAAACATATTTAAAATAAATATCTTGTAATCTAACATTAGTTGATTAATACAAGTTGATTACTGTATTATTAAAAATTATATACTGTAGCAAAGATCTGTACAAGCATGTGTGTTTGAATAATTAAGGACATAATAACTGAATAATAATTTAACAATTTAAAAGAGAAATTTGTGGACAGATTAAACCATCCTAAAGAACGTCCTTTTTTCTTTTTACTTTATCCAATTATCAAACTGTCAGGCTTTTAGTAGAGCACAGTTACTGAAAGAGTTTTCAGGTGGTGATGGATTTAAATATAAGCTTAAACCAAATGCATTACCACTGAATTCTCCCAAAGGAAAATTGCAGCTGGATATCAAGCAAAATCCGTGCCTGATACAGGATGTAAACATGCAGACACTGCCCATGCAAAAATGCAAACATGCTTGTTATTACACCATCATTACAGAAGGTATAAACTGATGATTGGTCAGTGTCACTGCAGTGTACAGTTTTCTGCACGGATGTAGAAATCTCTGACGCAGCAGTAAAGTACTCTGTTAATGTGTGTAAACGAGGTAAACAAGATCATGATGGACTCTTTGTGGGTAAAAAAAAAATCAATAGTACAGCCATTCCTACAAAAGCACCTCTTCCCATTAGTTTCTCCTCTTATTATTGCTAGGAAAACCTTAATATTGCCAGTGAAGCATTGCATCTCTTCTCTAGCTGCATTTTAAATAAAAATTACAACCATAATTTGCACAATGTAGTATTGCATCAGTATTTTATTTTCTGAAAAGTGTTGTGGTAAAAGTAGCAACAAGGAGCTCACAAAGTACAAGCTTTTGATGGCACCGTGCACCTGAAGTCCAAAAAATACATATAAAACGTGAATAATATAAAAAAAGTATCACTTTCAGAGGTTTTCTACTACATATGCAAGTAAGAAATATCATTTACAATATATTATGCCACACAAGTATTAATACCTGAGATTCCTATTTAAACATGAAGCTTTCTTTTGTATTGTGGCCTGCAGACTTGAGCATGAAAAGTGCTGCTCGTTCAACCTCAATAATCCATAAAGGGATAATATTTCTACTTAAAAAATTATGAATTATATTAAACTATACTGACCTACAAAAGCAAAGCACAGTAACCACACTGTTACATATTGAGTAACATTATTTTGACAATGCTAGTGTGTATTGTTCTTGTGTGTGTTGTCTCCTCTATTATCTGTCTCTTTTTCTCTCTCTCCACGAGCGGAGATCAGGTGCAGCTGTGAGAGGGGCGGCGCCAATTATAAAAGCATGCTGTTTGCGCTCTTAATCGAGTTCTCTTCCTGTTTCCCCTCGCTGTTGTGTGTGTGTGAGCAGATCGCTCTAAGTTCTCTGTGTTGCAGTGATATCTTTCTGTCTGAAATTTTCCAAAGTCATCTGGTGAGATACTCTGTTAAATACGGTACTAGGACGGTATTCTGTGTTAGCTGTGGCTAAATGTTTACTTACTGCTGAATGATCTAAGGGAAGGCCCCTTTTCTATTGTCCAGTTTTCTCCTGTTTAATGGATAGTTATGAAGGGCAGAATTGTTTGTTTTATTTACAGAACTTTATTTTCGGTTTTAGGTAAGAAATTTAATATTAGGTAGCGTACCTTGTTTTGTTTATTGTTTTGGCCTTTTTGTTCCCTGGTTCCTATACTGGAATTTTTGTTTAATAAATTTGTTACCCCTTTTTCACAACTTGGCCTGTGTGTGAGTGCTTGGGGAACAGGAACGGGGACTCCGGGTGACCTCTTTTAACAACGGTCATCCTTATCCTTATGTGCGTAGCGAGGTGCATCCGCTACGTAACACACACAAACCTTAAAACTGAGGAAAGTCCACTTCAAAGCAATAAACTCCACATCATGCCTAAATCTCCCTCAGCTGTTGTAAACTCACTGTAAACCACAAGCTCACAGGACTTACTGCTCTTATAAAATGGTTATTCAATAAAAGTCTCACAAAACAAAACCAGGGAAATACTACAGTTTTTTTTGGATCAGCTAGTGTTGTCACAATACTGGAATTCGGTACCAACTGATACTGAAATTTTAAAAACGTCCATTTCCCGCGAACATTTGAGTGCTGTTGAGCATATTCTTAAATCGACGCTGATTTGTCATTGTGTTCACATGCTCAACAGAAATTACTCTGATTGGCCGTAAAGGTCATCAGTTCACCGAACTCACCGCTGTTTACTAAGTGTAACTACAGATACAGGGACACTGGAGTATTTTAAAGCCACGAAAATCAGTCGATTCATCAGCGGATTGCTCGTATGTCAGCTTATAAAGAGACCAGCTGATCTTCACAGCTTTAAAATGCTCCAGTGTCCATATATTGTCAATATATTGTCATGGGTGTCAGTGTATGAGCATAATAATGCTGTGGAAAACATTACAGTATTATAATGGTGCATCAATATTTCCCACTGATGTTAAACACCAGCAAAAGGACTCTGCTTAGTCATTTCTGGGATTTCTACTTGAAAGCAATCACACTACAAGCGACTCGCAGCAGCAAACTGACAAGCGACAGTATATTTTAATGGAGAGCGAGCAACTTCCAGCGACCTCCATCTATGCAAGCGACAGCGACCGTTGGGGAGCAGATGGGCATGTTGAGCGACGCCACAAAGTTAAGAATCCTTCAACTTTTTGCAAATTAAGAGCGACTTTGTTGAGCGACAGCCAATAGGATCACCAGTAGAGCTCACGTGATCCTCTCTCAGCTCGCTCAGAGGCCGCTTGTATTCTTCATGCTGTAGACCTACGCAGATCTATGTTTGCAGCAGATCGCCACCCAGAGCGACAGGCAGCTACAAAGCTGCTGCTAGTGTGAAGGAGGCATCAGTTGTAGTAAACAAATACGCACCATAATGTAGGCGTTCCTGTTGATGAACTTGATGAACTTCTCCAGACACCAGAAGCAGCATTTCAAACAGCACAGCAAGAACTTGGCGAATTTATTCTCTGCTCCTGTGGGAACAAAAGAAAGAAAGAGTTGAAACTAGGCATGGGACAATAACCGTTTTCAAGGTATACCGAGGTTTGGAAAAGTCAAGGTTTTAAAACCGCCAAAGTTTTCTGCTATACCGTTCCTAAGGTATGTGTACGATTAAAAAATAATAATTTATAAGTTTTTCACAACTGTTTTATTAAGTTTTTTAGTGCAACAGCATCTCCAGCAAAAAAGGAACCTCTACAACAAAAGCTAATAGTACAAAATATTTTAGACGTTTCTTAAATTGAAATATATTGTGTTCAGTGGGGTGTAAATGTTTGTTTTTAACCCAGACATTTAAAAAAATTATTTTGGAGCAGTAATCACAATACCGTGATACTGTGAAACCGTGATATTTTTATCCAAGGTTATCATACCGTCACAATCTTTTACCAGCCCATGCCTAGTGGAAACATTCTGAGAGCATTGGATAAATTAATAGATAATATTCGGCATCATATGGGGTCTACTGCTGCATCTCTAATTACACTAAAAATGTCATGTTAACCAGTTTACTGCACATTAACCAGCTTATAACACTGATGCTTATTAACTTCAAGCTCAATTCTTTTTTTGTTATTATGCAAAACTATTTCATTAAATGCTTTGACAGTCATTTTATGCACATATTTAATTAATAACATATTGAAGTTATTAATTAATGCTCATCTGAATATTTTTTTCCTAAATTATTGTTTTTTTGATTGGAATTTTTCTGAACTTAAAAAAAATTCTAAACTATGTCTTTTTTTCAATTTAGCAACAAATTAGGACTCTATTTTCAAGGAATCCTACCAAGCTTTTTTATTATCAAGTTTTATTCCTGCTAAAATTAAATTATGAAAGAAGGGACTTATTCCTTATAATAATAACAACAATAACTTCTATTTTTAAAAACCAAAATTTTTTCCTTGCATAAACCAAACGTTCATTCTGACGTATATATGTAAAGACGTTTCTAAGGTCTTTTGCATTTTAATATTATCAGACACAAGTCACTACAGTGATTTAATTAGGTGTACAGCCTTACCTCATTATCCAACAACCAGAATTTTCTCAAGTAAACCTTTTAAATGCGTTCAGGGATACAACTACTAACCGCACTAATTCGTCATGGTTAATTTAACTCAACACCGCGTTTCTGCATGGAACAAAACTGCTGCAACTAAACAAAAGTTACACCAACTGTGTGCTAGTTTAAATTTCAGAGCATGTATACCAAGACTAATATGCACACACTGGAATAAATATGGCTGAGGCTTTTAACTAAGGGCCGTTCACATATCGTGCCTTTTGTGCGTGCAAGTTCATTTATTTATTTATTTATTTATTTATTTATTTCGCTGTCATTTATTTTCATTGTACAATTATTACTTATGATTAAATGCCAAAAACATTTTTTCATTTATTTTTAAGTCCAAAGAGAAATGGACTATTGTTTGTTTTTATTATTATTATTATTATTATTATTATTATGTGCTGTATTATTTGGTTACCGAGCAGAAATAAATAACACTCTAAAATAGTTTTCCTGTGATTTTCTAAACTAGTAGTGTCTTGAAATCAATAAATGCATAATAATCATGATAACCATGAAACCCTGATTACTCCTCAGACTATAATCATACAACCAAAATCTATAATCGTTGCATCCCTAAATGTGTTGAGCAAATAACCGACTGCAAATGTTTTTACCCTTGAGTTTGTGATCAATATACTCCAGCAGGACCCTGATAACCTGCACAATGGCGAGCAGGAGAGAGCCAAATGCCAGAGAACCTGTGTGATACCTGTGTGTGGACAAAACACAAGATATTTATCAATTAAATCCTTCACAGTTCACTATTTCTATAGCATTCCTCTGAAAGGCATGGTTCACCCAAAAATGAAAACAACCTTATTATTTACTCTCCATTCTGTTAAACACAAAACATAATTTGAAGAATGCTGGCACCCATTGACTTCCATAGTAGAGAAAATATACTATGGAAGTCAGTGGGTGCCAGCTGCATGCATTCTTCAAAATATCTTCTTTTGTGTTCGACAGAAGAAACTCAAATAGGATTTTGAAAATGTGCTGGTGAGTAAATGGCAGAATTCATTTTTTAGGTGAACTATCCCTTTAAACTGCTGTCACACCTGAGGGATCTGCCCAGAGAGGCACATAACGGGAAGGCCGGCATGTCTTTGGATTTATCAAAAGCCCAGTAGTACGACGCAAACGCTCCTGCCAGAGTCATCTGACCCAGAGCTGTGACGAAGTTGGCACACCAGAAAAACAGGAAGACGTTGTAGAACTGAAGCAGGATCAGGTATTTGTGATAAGGTGTCTCTCCACCGTAGAAAGCAAACAGACACTGCGACTGCGGACAGACTGCCTTCGTTAAAGAGGATGTGAAGTTCTGCAGAGAAATGAGAAATGAGGATCAAATCACAATTCCCACTCATAGCCAAATGCCAAATTCCCTGCCTAAAAAGCTGAATTTCCATGACTTACTGTATAATGAATGGGAAAACAAGACTCTATTGTGCTTTGAATAATATTAATTTTATTTGAGCTTGAATTTCATTCATCTTGATTTTAAGAGCCATTATTAGAAGAATGATGGATAATTTATCTCGGATTTAGAAAAGAAAGCATAACAAACAAGAGCACTCTGTAACACTCAGACTTTAAGAGTCATTTTGCAGCCAAAGCCCTTGAAATTGACCTTTTCTCTGGCATGTTTGTCCCAAAAAAAAATTAACAAGAATCCAGCAGCAAGCAATTTGACTGTCCGCACTAGATGCGACACTAAAAACATTTAAATAGCAGCTGTTCAGAAATCCAAAATAGTGCACTACACCCCCAACAAAATGGTAAGGTTTATAATATAATTAATATATATTAAACCTCTTTAACATTATTAAAAGTACATGCTGAGTGACATATTTGTCAGTGAGTCCCAATTCTAGCATTAATGTGCAAACTATACAGCATGCTTACTAGCTATTTTATTTTCAAGATATGAGGTAAACGGTTTGCTCTTTCAGTACAAGGCAATAAAGGTCATGTAAAATAATGGTACTCAATCTAGGCATGGGATGATAACTGGTTCCAAGGTAAAAAAAAATTTATACCGTTCCTAAGGTATTTCTAGGGTTTTTGAAACCGTTTGTCTGTGTTTTTGAAACTAATGAAAACAGCAGAAGTCAATGATTTATAAAAAATTACTTAGCCTGGCATGTTTACTGTTCCAAATTATTATAAATATTTCCTAAAACAGAAATGTATTTTTTTCAATGGGGAAAAATAGTTTTTGTTTTTTTTACCCAGACATTTAAAAATAACTTATTTTAGAGCAGTATTCACAATACCGTGAAGGCTTGATATTTTTATTCAAGGTTATCGTAGCATAAGAAACTTATACCGTCCCATGCCTATCTCACATTGGTAGCATTTAGCACTAAAAAAGCTCATAATCAGCATCTGAGGTGATCATTGTTATAGTAGTTTATGCCGCTGTTCGGCCACGACATGGCAGAAATAGAAATATTGTGCATCGTGGATGGTTAGAACAAAATCTCCTTTTAACATGGAAAAAAGATCATTTTAGCATGTGTTGCAAGGCGTGTAGTTAGGAAATGTATTAGTTGACAGGTACAGCTTGGCAACTGTGATCTGAAGAGTGGGAAAGGAAAAGAAATGGTGGTGAAAAAGATCAACAGGCAAAAGAGTAAATCAATGTTATAAAATAACATGTCACAATCAGTGTTGGGTAAGTTTCTTTTTTATGATCTGATTACTTCACTAATTACTTAATGTAAAAAGTTATCAGATTACTAATTACTTTACTTTGAAGTTAATTTTAAAACATAGAAAATATACCTATAAATATACAAAATAAACTGCAGCTCTTTCAGTGATTTAATATGCACTAAGAAACATTACAAAGGGTTGATCACAGCAGATTAACATATTCAAAAGACCTAAAGAGTTCGACCAAAACTTAAAATTCTCTCATCATTCACTTTTTTCAATCAAGTTTGTCTTTTTTTGAACACAAAAGAAGGCATGAGGAAAACTAGATGCCTGTAATCATTGACATCTATAGTATGAAAAAGTACTGCAGTGTTTGGGTGTTCTGTGGCAATTAGTCTACTGAAATGTGTATATTCCAAAGCATGAACTGTTCATCAAGTTCAACACGTGACTCCTGGTTTTCAACTAGGTTCACCTGGGAAATGTGAGCGTGCGCTATATGCGCTCCAAATATGCACGCATGCAAAAGATACAATATGTGAACGGCCCCTACACTTCAATTCAGATTCAGAAGATACCTTCACTCCCTATCTTGCACAAAAATTCAATTTTGCTTGTTTAGGGTAAGTTGGGCTGCTCTGTTTTTGGGTGCCGGTGTCCTCCTTGGTGACAAGTACTGTCCTAGAATGCTTTCTATTCAAGTGCTTAAACAAGTTGCTGGTCAAGATAAAGGCAGTCTCTTTAGAGACTGGACATAGACTGCATTTTACAGCAATATTTTTGTTTTTACGCTCAATGAAATTAATGTCTGTATCTCCACTTGAAGAAGCAACCACTCGACAGCTGCTATTTCAGCTTGCGTTCTCCAGCAATTTAAAAGTGCATGCTTAATAACTGATGTTGCATTGGAAAACGTGATTTAAAAGAAGCATTTTTCTCAACTAAAAACTATATTCGTAACGCAAGTAATGCAATTATACTGACTTTAGTAACTGTAATCAAATTACACAAATTTAAAATGTAAGGCGTTATATTACTGTGATCCCCAAAAACGTAATGAGAATACAGTAACGTGTTACTGAGGTGCGCGTTACACCCAACTCTGGTCACAATATATAAAAATTACAGTTTGATAATTGTTATCTAAAATTTAAAAAGCAACAAACAAAAGTCCCTGACAGAAGATGCCGAACAAAAAAATACAAATAAAATTCCCTGTCTTTCAGTGCCTGTAATAGAACTTCCATGACCTGTGGAAACCCTGCAAATAGCCCATTTTTCCTGAACAGCCACATAACCCATTTTAGATGTCTAATATTGGACAATTTTAAAACTAATTTCTGTGCATAACATTAAGTATTTTCCAAAATCCCTGTTTTAAAAACAAACAAAAAAAAAAAACCACATACGCACCTCTGGGTTGCAGGTTTCTCTTGAATGGGCACATTCAGTTTCATTGAAAACCTTATAAACCGGTTCACTGGATGTAGAAAGGAAACTGGCGAGGGGGATTAAGGGCTAGAACCAGTGTGATCATAAGAAACATCTTGCATACAATATTATAATATACAAACAGCTGCTTGGGATATTAGGTTGTAATATACTGTACATCTATTAGAGCTGAACTGCTGATAATGTTAAATGCAATTTCACCTTTATAAATAGAATAATTGGGTCAATTAACATACGGTAGTACAATTCATTCATTCATTTTCCTTCGGCTTAGTCCCTTATTTATCAGGGCTTGCCACAGCGGGATGAACCATCAACTATTCCGGCATATGTTTTACACGGTGGATGCCCTTCCAGCCTCAACACTCTCGCATTCATACTCACACACATACACTACGGCCAATTTAGCTTACCCAATTCACCTATAGAGCATCTCTTTGGACTGTGGGGGAAACTGGAGCACCCAGAGGAAACCCAAACCAACACGGGGAGAACATGCAAACTTTACACAGAAATGACAACTGGTCCAGCCAGGACGCGAACCAGCGACCTTCTTGCTGTGAGGCAACAGGGCAAATTTTTATATTACAGGGTGAAAAGCAATGCATGTTATTGGTATCACTTCAAAATAAAAATGTCATTAGTTGAAGTATTTATAAAAATACTGCATTTAATAATCATAGTTAATGTTAATTTTAATGTAATGTTAATACTAATGCATTATAAAACTACAAAGTTGTTCTTAACATGAGTCCGTGAACCGCGAGTTAACAAGAACTAACAAATTAACAACTATTTTAATTAACTAACGTTAAAAAACATGAATAAACACAATGTGCATTCTTTGTTTATTTTAGTTAATACATTAAGGTTCTATTGGTTCATGCAAATTACTAATTCATTTTATTATGAAATTCAAAATGGTTTAAATTTTAAAATGGATTAAAAAAAAAAAATGCAATTTAATGCCTTTTTTCTACTGGAGGCTACTAAAGTCATGTAATGGACTTTTATTTAGTTTAGTGGTGCCTTTTTTCACACTATTGCAGCTGTTTTGATTTAGATTTCAATGGAATGACTATAAAAATGTGAGTGTCTGTTTTTAAACGCTACAGCAGTTTCAGTTTCAGCTTGAGTTAAGGATACACTGCATTAACGCCCCAGAATGCGATGACAATGGCCAGGAGGAAGAAGGTGAAAATAGGGAAAACCAGCGATGACATCACATAACCGATGGCCCTGAAAGAGGAAAACAAACAAACAGAGGGTCAAGAAAACCAACACAAACCCAAGATCCCAAAGTAAACCCAAAGTAAAGCAAGAAGCATCACATTAGGCATCAGGCTATTTGGTTGCAGATAAGTGGATTAGGAATGCACAAAATTAAGGGTGCTTTCACACTTGGTTCAATTCCCTGGACCGTACCCAAGTTTAATTGTCCCCCCTTGCCAACTTCTTGGTTGGTTTGTGTTCACACTGTCTTTTCTCCTTCTGAACCACGTTATTTGGTACGATTGCATTCATACTAGAAGTGAACCAGGCCAGAGTTCAGAAGACTCGTTCACACTAGCTAAAAATACCGTATTATGACATCAAACGAACCAAAGTGCGGACCAAAAGTGCTAGTGTAAAAGCACCCTAAAACTTCCCGAAACTGAAAACTCTGGATGGACTTGGCTAAAAACCAAAACTGCTTTGTAATAAAAATTTTTTTGAAAAAAGTAATTTCGAATTTAAATTTAACTCATTAACTTACATTATTATGATAAAAAACACACATTTTATAAAACTGTCCATTTTATTGAGAGTGATGGAATCTAGAGTTGTTATTTTACCAGCGTTGCAATGACAGCATTGTAGCACTGTTGCATGCAGCAGGAAGTACAGAAATATAGAAACCTAGAAATGGTCGGTCAATGCATTATTTGACTGGAAATTGACTTTAACTTTAATGAACTTCATTTCAGCTGTGCATGTAAAGTTCAAGCATTGATGTGACCTATTTTGAACTTACCACGATGCACACTCAAGCTAAAGTAGTCAACGGCTTATATTTTCATCCAAAAATGCCACTTTGGGGCGAAAACTATGTGCATTCCTAATATGTAATGTAACAGACCTGCTGGCCTCCTTCATGAGCTCAACAGCGATGCGGATCCTGTTTCTGAGGAAGATGAGCAGGAGGATGATGATGAGCTCCAAAATAGCCAGGATGATTACTGAAGAAAGAAAGAAAAACAAGTGACCTCTGAACTTTCACATTTATAAAAGTGCTGAACCTACAAGCAAAACTATAGTAGATTGATGTTATTTGCTAATGGCTATATTAGAAAGACTATACACAGACAAATTAGAATGATGAAATGCCCAAGACAATATTTTAATTAGAGTAAAACAGTTTTGAAAGTGTTATTCAGCTTATGTTTTAACCCCAAAACCTCTAACACTAAATTACCATGACTTTTAAAACAAAATATAACAATTACTACTCTTATTTATAAGAGGTTCTGACAAAATGTGTTCTGAAATAAATGGTAACACTATTGTTTATTGCAAGTCAAGTTATAGAAAGAGTACAGTGTATGCAATTAAGTTTCTTGGTGTTGTATTGTATTGTAAAATTAAATAATGTGATATCAAAATTAGTAAAAACTTTAGCAACAGTGTATCAAGCAAGATTTATTCTGGACAATAAATCAATGTATGTATTATATAACATAATTATGTTGCCATAAATGAGTTATTGTGCTGAAATTTGGGGAAATACATATAAATCTAACTTACAATCTTTATGTATAAAGCAGAAAAAGTAATTAGACTGATAGAAAATGTGGGGTTATTTGGAGCATCCAAATCCTTTATTTTTGAAATTGAAGATACTTAAGTTCAATGATTTGGTTAAATTTAAAACAGCACAATTTACGTAAACTAACCTCCGAAATGCATACAAAAGTTTTTTGAAGGAAGACAAGGGGGATATAGTCTGAAAGAGGAACTAAATTTTCGGAGGTTGAACTTTAAAAAAAGTTTGTGTATGTCTGTATGTGGTGTGAAATTATGGAAACGTCTACAACAGATTTTCAAACAAATGTCAGGATATAAATCAATTTAAAAAGTTGTATGAATATATATTATTAAAGGAGTATAATGATGAAAGGAGGTGATTGAAAAAGGATAAAATGAGTAAGGTATGATGAAATTTCAATGAATGGCTTTTTGCAATACTATTTTTGTATGTTGTACGTCTATGTTATAAAATTTAAACGTATAAATGAAATTAAACATATGTCAAAGATGCCAAGTGGATAAAATATGTCTCATGTAAAGCTCACATGTCTCATGAAGAGGTAAGTAAAAGAAGAAATAAGTTGAAGCAATAGCCGAATGATGTGTGTGGTAATGGGGTAGGGAAAATAATAAGCTTGTGCTTAATCCTGCTCCATTTCGACCATGTTGAAATGTATTTTGTTTAAAGAATTGTTTTGTGTATGATTTTTCTGTTGGAAATAAATCAAATCAAGTCACATTTCATGCTATTAACAGACTATTAACTATCCCTATCAGCTTAAGAAACTACTAATTAGCTGCTTATTAATAGTTCGTAAGGTAGAAGTTGGGTTTAGGTTTTGGGATGCAGAATGAGATGATATTTTATAACCATCAATGAACAGTTAATATCTTAAATCCAGGGTATATGCGGAAGTATGCTAAAGGACTTTTAATTTGACAGTAACTTGGGTTAAACGTTTCCAGTGAACTGTATACCATTGCAAGATCGGCACGTTTAAGGTCTGTTTGCTTTAAAAATCAGCTATCTCCACTGGCTGAGTGATATCCGACATAAAGTGGGTCTCAGCTTGTATTTGGGACTTGTGGAGCTGTGCATCGATGGATTTGCTCTTCAGTGTTTGGACTTTTAGCAGTGAAAATTAAACCACACTGAACTGAACTTCAACTCTGAAAACAGGACTGACACTGTTTCAATTCACTAGAACTTTTATGTTAAGCTGCTTTGAAACAATCTACATTGTAAAAGCGCTAAAGAAATAAACATGAATTGAACTGAAGTTATGATCTGAAGATACCAGAAATATTCACCTGGTCTATCGCTTCTTCAATTCACAACATTTTGAACCTTTAGAAATAACACTCTTCTGCTTTTGAATCGATTAATCGTACAGCTTTAAGTTCAGGATACTCACTGAAGGCCAGCCAGGTCTGTCTGATGTGCAGGTAGACGGCAAAATCGGGCTGGAAGCCGAGCTGCTGCAGGGTGATGTTGGAGCCAGGAGCGTCCTTCAGACTAACATACTTTATACTGCAGTGAGCGATACCTGTGTGAGAAACAGTCAAATGACTAACACTTCCTTTCTGACATTTTGATAGTACTAAAGGGATAGTTTATCCAAAAAAATATTAATAATTCTTACTTTCTCTGGAGTTAGTTCTCATGTCACATGGCCAATACTTCATTTTTAACATGTTTTCTTTCTCTTTTTTGAGTGTTTTAAGATCTACCTGTCCAGGTACTGCAGGTGGAAAATGGTTTTTGCTAAAGCCAAGCACAAAACATATTTCCTTTATAAGGTCAACTTATTGTTGTGCATGTCCGTGTAAAATAAATCAATTCTAATTTTTAATTAGAGGCCATTCACACAGATTTATTAATGTTTATTTTGCTTTTGTTGTGAGATAATGTGTGAGATCATGTGACCCAGAGGTGCATAAAAGAGCAACATGCTGTGATCAATATTGCTTAAAACATCACACTCTTTGTGATGGCTTTTTTAAAGTTAAAGAGCCCCATTATGCATTAAAAAAGGGTCATATTTTGGTTTTGGGGGTCTCCAACAACAGGCTGATCTGCATGCAAGGTCAAAAAACACTTTCATGGTCTTATAATTTGCATTTATTTTTACCTAATTATCCTAGTGACTCCCATATGATTCGTTCAGCGATTCATTTGTTCCCAAACCCCTCCTTGGCATGAAGCTAATCTGCGCTGATTGGTCCAATGACCCAGTCTGTTGTGATTGGTCGACTGCGTTCTGCGTGAGACTGAGAGAAACGCCCACCATGGCTTATCAACAATTTTGAAGTAGTTCGAGTGCAGCGTGTATGTGTGAGCTTTTTTCAGTTTTTTCATGACAATTTGCTTTTGTATAATGTTATTACTATTAGCAGTATTATTTATTATATGCATATTTATATTTGTTTTATTAAAACAAGCTTAGATTTGTCCACATGTTGGGTTTTGGACCATATGGGTCATAGCATGTGTATTTGGATACAACTCAGTTTTTTGACCACACTTCATTAATATTGTTAATTTATTCGTTTGCTGGAAATTAAAAACTGAATTTAGAAATAGTTTTGAAACAAATCTTTGCACTTAATAAACAAAATTATTATGTAGGCTAATGGATGTCTGTGCGTACAACACGTTTCCTTATCCACGAAAGAGAGAAAGTAAAAGTAAAGAATGAGGAGGTTCATTCTCACGCAGCAGATTCTCTGTTTAACGATATTCTTGCTAGTGAAGCGTTCAGTTTTTCCACTTACAAAGTCCGTCACGTAAATAGCAAATGTGCCATGGCACGACACAGCTGACTCTTAAAGGGAATGGGAGAGGAGACTCTGATTGGTTTATTCTCAAAACACACCCATTACTCATTAAGAGAATAAGCTCAACCCTGTCAGACAATGCGCCGCGGCGTAAAGCGGATTTTTCCGTCATTAAAATAGCAAAAGTAGATTCGGACACGCCCTTAATGCTTTTGCGCCCTGCACTCTGGAATTTGCGGCTGGATCATCAAAATGGAGCCCTCAGTATTTATCCACACAGTGGCAAAAGCTGAACTATTTTGAAACTTGACGGCCGCACGTGTGTAGGAACAGCTTATGGTGGCCATAGAATGACAAACGGCAGAGGATCGCGAGCTCACAAACGCATTTAAATCCGTAAATAAAGCGGTATGCATGGCTTTAGACGCAATATGAGAATATAAAGAGTTAACCAGATACAGCACAAGTGACAAAACACAATTAAATACATTATTTGCAAGCTAGCGAAAACAAGGAGGCAACCATTTTAATCGCAATTACTTACACTTGTGAAATGGAGGAAGGAACTGATCCATGAACTGTGTACTGTAAAGTTCCTGTCAAGCTCTGACAAAGTCCCATAGATCAGTCTTTTCTTATCTTTCCCTTGACAAACGGCCAATGAATCCTGTTATACGCGTGTAGTGCTGAAGCACTCGTCAGAAAAATGACGGGAACACAGCACAAGGTTGGGGCTATCATGCTGAGGTATTTTTGCAAAAAATAAACTTCAACCACTGACTCTTCACAGCCTCATCTTTGGGTAAGGAAAATAACACTAACTTTTCCTCATACTTCAGAGCACATTGTCTTCACGACATGATTTAACCGGGATCTGTTAATGTTTGTCTTCCTCTTTTTCTTAGTACTGTGTTTGTGGACGGGGTTTTAAATTTTCCCGGGTCTGCGCGTGCAACAAATGGACGGGGCTTGAGTTCCATATTGACGTCATGCCGGGATCGCTAAAGAATCGTTACCGCTGCGATTGATTCGAACCACTCTGAGTCGACGCTTTTATAGATGAATCAATCAGTTTAAACACTGTCCACTTTCAGATTTAAGCCTTATCTGGATATTTACCTTCACTTAGCAATGTGTTGCACAGTGCATGGAAGGTCATTTTAAAAAACCCATAACAGGGGCTCTTTAAAAAAAAATTATATTTTTGGAGCTTTGGTGTTGCCACCTTTAGAATTTATTTTATGAATCTAAAAATGCAAGACGCAGCACTTAGAAATGGCTTTAAAAAATGTATCAATAAAATTAAATGGCTCCTCTGCAATGTTAAATCAAAATAAACAGTTGTCATGCCAACTTGCTACTATAAATAGAATACTGCAATGCTTACTCTGCCTCTGGGTCTTTCTGATTGGTCCACTGCTTTGAAACTGAAATTAATGAGTGGCGCTGTGTTTAAAGTTGAAACTCTTAATTTCACATGGCGTCTTCAAGGAACACTCCACTATCTTTTTTTAAATAGGCTAATTTTAAAACTCTTGAGTGTTACCATTTTTAATTCATTTAGCTAATCTCTGGGTCTGGTGGGAGCACTTTTATCTCAGTATTGAATGAGAATATGTATCAAAAGTATCCCAGAATGTTCACATCTGATGTTCAATACAGTTGAAGTCAGAATTATTAGCTGTACCACCCCATCGTTTTACAATAACTTGCCTAATTACTCTAACCTGTCTAGTTAACTTAATTAACCTAGTTAAGCCTTTAAATGTCACTTTAAGCTGTATAGAAGTGTCCTGAAAAATATCTAGTCAAATATTATTTACTGTTATCATGGCAAAGATAAAATAAATCAGTTATTAGAAATGAGTTATTAAAACTATTACGTGCAGAAATGTGTTGACAAAATCTTCTCTCCGTTAAACAGAAATTGGGGAAAAAATAAACGGGGGGCTAATAATTCAGGGGGGCTAATAATTCTGACTTCAACTGTATATACAGTAGTCATCATTTGAAGCACTTCAAAACCTTGCATGAAAAACGTCCTAAAACTATTAAACTTTTGCATCCTTTTTTCAAAATCTTGTTGTTGATCACTATTTACAGCCATAATCTGGATGAATCCATGTTGGACATTTTTTAAAAAGATTTTTTTGTTTTGAAAAAGGGCTCACAGCATTTAAAAAGCAACAGCTGGGTAAAAGATTAGTTAATTTCCCTTTTTGGATGAACTCTCCCTTTAACAGATGAGCGTTTTCAGCAGTAAAGAAATGATACCATAGGCTATGACAGCGACGACCAAGAGGATCATGACCCAGACCATAATTCCAGCCAGAAATCGCAGAAGAACGATGAAGATCAGACTCAACACAACCGCAATCAACAGACAACTGTATAAAGAAACAGATTAACACTCAGTCACAGCAGGAAGGACATGTCCACAACTTTGTTATTACTGTCTACTTAACTTCTTTAAAAAAGGACACAAATTACCGTGTCTAATAAAAGGGCTTTTTTTTCCAAGTGTTTTTTTCTGCAGATTTCAACAGATTTTCAACAGATGTCTTAATTTTAACCCTTTAGTTTAATTTGCTTTGTTTATGTGCTGCACAAAAATAATGCATTAAAAAATGCATCACATTAAAATGAATTGTCACAGAAAAAAACCCCCAATCACTCACACAAATACATGTTTTTCATACAAATAATTACATACATAAAAACAAATGATATCCATACAACATGCCCACAAAATGACATCACTGCAATTAATCTGCAATGCAAAAAAGTATTTGCTCCATACAGATGGTCAAATATGAGAAAATGTAGGGCTCTAAAATTAATGGAAAATTCAGTTTCGATTTCGGCTTCTAATAATTATGAAAAAACAATAAACGATTATTGCATTATATACCACCCCCTTTCCAGTTGTATACATTTGTTGCTCTGCAAAGCTCAATTTCACGTGAAAATTATTAAAGCATGTACTGTAATGTAACATTTGCAGCATGGGATGTGCATTATTCATTGTTGTAGCCAACATTCGAATCATTCATGTTTTTAAAAGCGCGAAAGAGATCGCATGCTGTTGTATGCATGCGCTTATCCTTAGAGACGAGCAGAGCACACACATCTAAAGTCTTAATGTGAACCCTTTAATGGTCAAATACATGCAAATTTGTGTCAAAAACACAGTGTTTAGTGATTATTCATATTAACCCACATTTATGTAATAAACAAACGAGTTAAGAATCAAAAGACACAGGAAAGTGAAACCATTAATCAGAAGCGTTCTGCTCTTAAAGTGACAGCGTGCAATATTCCTGCTGCAGACTGTTTTTATTATTAATCAAACAACAAAAGGACAAAAATCACTCACTGCTCTTGACTGAAGGACTTTTGTAGCTATAATTCAAGTTTTTTCTTACAGTGAAGATGTATTTATTTCCCTTTTCTTATTTAAAGGGAGGAAAATAACTATATATACAGTTGAAGTCAAAATTATTACCCTTCCCGAATTATTAGCGACCCTTTCCCTAATTTCTGTTTAATGGAAAGAAGATTTTTTCAACCCATTCCTAAACACAATAGATTTATTTTGTCTTTGCTATGATGACGGTACATAATGTTTTATGATATATTTTTCAAGATGCAAGAATTCAGCTTAAAGTGCATTTTAAACGCTTAATTAGGGTAATAAGGCAGGTCATTGTATAACAGTAGTTTCTTCTGCAGACAATTAAAAATATATAGCTTAAGGGGGCTAATAATATTGACCTTAAAATAGGTTTCAAAACATTTAAACCTGCTTTTATCCTAGCCAAAATAAAACAAGGAGAAAAAAATATCAGACATACTGTGAAAAATTTCTGAATCTGTTCAACATTTTAGGAAATATTTATTTAAAAAAAAAAAAAAAAAAGTTTCACAGGAGGGTTAATAATTTTGACTTCAACAGTAATCGTTTTAAATAATCTTGTTTACAATTATGACCAAAATAATCATGATTATGATTTTTCCCATAATCGAGCAGCCCTAAGAAAATGTTGGCAAAATGTCTATGAACCTCAAATTTATGACTTTTAATATTTCTCACAATTACTGAATAAATAAATAAATTAATTAATTAATTCATTAAAATGTAAAATATATAAATACATAAAATAGTTTTAAAAATGAACAAATCAATAGAGAATATAAAATAGATCAATTAAAAAATAAAAAGTAAATAAATTATTTTAAAATAAAATTAAAAAAGGAAAAAATTAATTAATTTAAAATAAATAAAGTAAAAAAAAATTTAAATACATGAAAAAATGTAAAATGGATAATTGAAAAAAATAAATAACAATAAATAAATAAATACATAAATAAATAAAGTTAAAATAGATAAATTAAATAAATAACAATAAATAAAAACATTTATTAAATAATAAAAAAAATTAAATAAAACATTTAATAAAATAAATCAATAAAAAGGCAAAAGAAAAAAAGAAATAAAAAAATTTAAATAAATAAATAAATTTAAATATATAAAAGCAATAAACAAGTAAAAAATAAATAAATAAATAAATGTAAAAAATTATTAAAAGAATAAAAATACATAAACAACTAGTTTACTATATGGTATATATAGTATACAGTCTCAGAAATAAAGGTACGTGAGCTGTCACTGGGGTGGTACCTTTTCAAAAGGTACACATTTGTACCTAAAGGGTCTATATTGGTACCTCAAAAAGTATATATTAGAACCTACAAATTTTTAAGAAGAAGACTTTTGTACTTTTTGGGTACAAATATGCACTCTTGAGGTATTATTATGGATCTTTTAGGTAGAAATTTGTACGTTTTGAAAAGATACCACCCCAGTGACAGCTCACATACCTTTATTTCTGAGAGTGTAGTATGTATAGTTGGAGACTAAAATTACCAACCAAAACTGCTAATAACTGAACTAAAACTAGAAAAAGCCATTAAACAGACATTACAAAAACTAAAGCTAAACAAAGAAGGAAAAAAAAACACAAAATAAAAAACTCATTAAGTTATTAAAGCATCAAAAAATATAGAAATTACGTTTTTTTTTTAAATGATAGTCATAAAACTATAACAATATTAATGATAATTGACTGCATGTCAAATGTAAAGACTAAATAAATATTTTATAGATTAAATAAATTTACTTACATTAAGATCCAGTACCAGGACTTTGTGTAATCCTCAAAGATCTTCATTGCAACCTGACGACCCTCCATGACTATAGAGGCGTTCCTCAAATGATCAAAACAATGGATTTATAATAAACAGCCCACCTGCACTACAGCGTCACTACACTGATGCGTTACTATGGTACGCAGTTTAAAAGTGCTTACTTCATTCCAGCCACCAGGTCTTTAGCATCCAGCTCCTTCACTCCATCATTAAATTTCTCCTGATCGCCCACAGTAATGACTTCTCCCTTTTTGCCCATAGATGGAAAACACCGCTGCAAAACTAAGACAGAAAACTGACATTATTTATCCTATAAATACTGAAAGTGTAGTAATAACAAGACTTACATGGATTGCTGGAAACTAGATACGCCGGACAGAGCTTCTCTTGCAAAATTTGTGCCACAGGCTTTAAAAGAAGATGATATTGATTGATCAGCTGCAAAAAAACCAGACACTTGCAAATTAAAAAATAAATCTGCATACCTTATTGCCTGGGTCTTGTTTGCAGTAGGTTTTGTAATACCCCCAGTCTTGTGGTTTTGAGAAGGCAGTTACCAGAGTCATAGTTCGATTAGGACACGTCTGTACACACACCTAAACATAGAATAAAGCAGATGCACTGATTTGACAAGTTTGACTGTAAAAGAAAAATCAAACAAATAAGAAATCATGCAATCTGAATTCAGCTCTCAACAGTCGCACCTTATTTTTGAGCAGTGAGACACACAAAATTCTATATATATTAGTGGTGTGATGAGATCTCGGGCTATGAGATCTCACGAGACTAAAGCACGATGAGATTTCTCGCCGAGGTAAAAAGTTGTCTTGTGAGTTGTGATGTTATGATGAAGCATGAGGATGAATTCAGCACTGAAGATTGGAGACAGGATTGGATTTGAACCTCAAATCAAGTGCTTTGCAAACACCTGGCAACCAGGGCTGCCTCAGTGTTGCACGTCACTCGTTTGCTTGGGCTGGTGTTGCCGCGTCCAAAAGCAAAGGCTGCTCTAACTGCAGCCACAAACATTAACCAAGCGATGGAATAGCACTTTAGATATGCTTAAAGTCATAATCTGAGTAAACACAAATTGAATTAAGACGTGAAACATTCCTATTTGATTCGCATTACTGAAGTGCTGTAGACATGTAAACTCTGTAATCTAACCATTACCGTCTGTTACAGTCATATGTATATGCCTGTGTGTTTTGCTTGTGTGTATGCGCTCTCACTCTCTCTTTCTCTCTCGCTCCCTCTCTCTCTGTGTCAATTCTCAGGATCCTATTCATCCGTGAAGACGTCAATCTCCATTCCACCCTGTGACGTCATCACCTTCGCTACCAATCAGGATAGGAGCTCAAAGTTTAAAGGGACGCAAGCGGGGAAGTTAGTTCTGCTTTGTCTTGCTTGCTTTCTCTTTGCTTGCAGTTCGTGTGTTTTGGGGCTTGTTGTTATGTGCTATGATGTTGATGTGTATTTAGTTTTGATTTTGGTCTTGTTCACTGTTACCGTCTTGTATGTGTGTACGTAACAATCCCCTGATCTCTGGTGTCAGCCTTCCCCTGGGATTCGAGGAGTTTAGATGTCACGTGACATTCACCTCGCATCACGCAGATAACTCCACCGTCTAAACATACTAGTTTAGAAGTGAGTGCCACCCGCTGTAAGTTTTCTCCGTATTTTTGGTTAGTAGAGAAGTTTTAGGTATAGCGTGAAAACGCTGAAGATGTTTAGTTTGTTTATTTTCTATTATATAGTTTAGAGGGTTATATTAGCTAGATTTTGGGTTTTTGTTATATTGCTTTTATTTATTTGGCGCCACTTAATTCTCGTTTCCCCCATCCATAATAAACATTGATTGATTTATTTTCTTTTGTGAGATCTTGTAAATAATACTTTTTTTTGCTGTTTGACTTCTTTCACTATTGTAAATAAATTCACTTATTTTTGCTGTATTTTGGTTGTAGTTTAGATATTTTGTCACAAAATTCAATCACATTAAATGTTACCTATTTTAAAACCCAGAGCCAAACTTGAAAGTCGTAACACCATCGTGTAGGATCTTTAGCCGCATTTGCGACAAGACAAGCCATACACACAAGGCTGTTTGACACTATTCTCTGCACCTACCGAGTCAATAAAGCACCACAGACACACACATATTTTCTCACACATCTTCACATACACATACAGAACTTCTGAAGTCTCAACACGGACATCATTTTATGCTGTCAGAAAAAAAGTTATTTTCACTCAAAACATCCAGTTGCTCAGAGTTTGCAGCAAAATATTTAGCAGCGTTTGCCTGTCCTTTATGGCATAATTCACTAAAATAAAAGTAAAATAACATTCTTTACAAGTTTATTTTAAAAAGCACCTAAATTGTTTTGTATTTTTTCTGTTGAATAAAAGACTACTTTCCACATACATATTTCATTATTGAGGACTCCAAAAAATTATATAAAAATCTCATCTCGTTCTCTTGAACCCAATTTTGTGTCTTGTTGAGTAAGCGTCTCATCACACCCCTAAGAGATATATATATATATTTATTATGAAACAATTAAATTAAATAATCATAATAAAAATAAAATCATCATCATCTTTTATACAAAAAAAAAATGTTTTCGTACTATATTAATAACCAAAATACTTCTACTTATTGAAATTGTTTAAAAGGAACTATTCTGGTAATAATACAGTAATATTAATACACTAACACAATTTATTTATTTTATTTTATTATTTATTTATTTTTTGCTCATCTAAAAAAGTAACCAATCCTTGGTTTAAAAAAATAATATTAATAAAAAAATAAAATAATAATAATAATAATAATAATAATAATAATAATAATAGCCATCTATTTAACCACTGTATACAATTCTGCAATAACAGCACAAGTCCTAAAAATAGTAGGGAGAGACTGAAATGAAGAACACAAACCTGAGGAGTAGGACACTGGAACTCTAGGAGGACCATGGGACTGGCGCACTTCATCATGTTAAAGTAGAACAAGAACGGCTGCTTCCTGTAACACATAAACAAAATCTCAATTCACTCAAGCTAACAGCAAAACTTACCCAGCAATCAAACACGGACGGACCGGCTGATGAGAGCGTGTATTAGCGGTTAAATTACAATATTTTCAGCAATATTAGTGACACTTTATCATCTGAAATGTGCTATTCTAAAAGTGATTTATACACAGTAAATAACCCAGTAAATGGTTGTAAAAATTATTTATTCATGTTTTATAAAGAGTTGATTGATGCTAGGCAGATGGTGATTGTCAAAAACTGGAAATCTTCCAGTAGACCTCCGATCTTTGAGTGGATCTTAGAGTCAGGCCAAGCGGCAGCTTTTAAAAAAACTTTCCTACAGTGTATACATGAAATTTATTTTGATAAATGGGGAAAATTTCTGTATTTCTGTGACACCATGTTAGAAAACATGCAACCAGGCAAAACAATAATTAAGGCTATGATATTGGCAACACCCCACTGTCTTTTTTTGTATGTGTTTTGGTTTGATTTATATACTCAGTTTAAATGCGGTTAATTATTTATTGTATTTCTTTATTTTGCATTGTTCTGCTTTTATGTTAATGCTCTGTATTTGATATTCATCTGCATCATTTGCAAATAAGAAAAATACACAAAAAGTTCAAATCATTTATGTATGTTTTAACGCCATATCAGCAGCAATGGCTACATTCATGGCAAAACCTACTCTAAATATACAATATATAACAAGCAGCCATATGGGTTTCTTAATAAACACTTATTGTACAAAAAAAAAAAAAGATACAAATAACAATAACAACAACAACAACAACACCACTGAAAATCTCACAAATGTGTAACTCATTTTTACTACTACAAACTTTGCCTCTTTTTATTTACGGTTATGATTTACAAATTGGTTAGGTGACAGAATCAAAGCAAGTGTTGTAATAATCTTAATCTTGGTGTAACTCACTCTAGTTTCCCCTGGCCACAGAACTGTCCCATGCTGTCTGTGGGGTAAATCACCTTCCTCGGGTCACCGTGAGTCCAGGCTAAGAAATAAAGACAGAAATGACTGTCAAACACAAACAGAGCAGGACACAATAAGGTCCACATTAAAAAATATAGACCCTTTTTCACATTTCTGGGTTTCACAGCAGCAGAAGTTGTCATAGTTGGGTAAACCTAGAGTGCAGTGAATGTGAGAGTACAACAAATACATTTGCTTTCCAATATGCTCAAATAATAAATAAATCTAAAACTTCACAATAGTACAGGAGGCATTGAGGCTCAATGTTACAACTGTCACCTCGCAGCAAGAAGGTTGCTGGTTCAAGCCCTGGCTAGGCCACTTGGCCTTTCTGTGTGGAGTTTGCATGTTCTACCCGTTTTGGCGTGGGTTTCCTCCGGGTGCTCCGGTGTCCGCAACAGTTCAAAGACATGTGCGATAGGTGAATTGAATAAACTAAATTGTCAGTACTGTATGTGTGTGTTAATGCAAGTGTGCATGGGTGTTTCCCAGTACTGGGTTGCGGCTGGAAGGGCATCCGCAGCATAAAACTACAATAGTTGGTGGTTCAACTCACTGTGGCAGCCCCTGATAAATAAGGAACTAAGCCGAATGAATGAATGACTTCCCAATTGTGTTTTCATGACTTTCAGAAAAAGGAAAATATATTGATAACAGCAGAAAACAATGTCAAATTTACTGTCCCTCCTAAAGACTGCATTAGAAACACCCTGAATAACCTTAAACAAGATTTCAACTTTGCATGAGGCAAAGAATACTTTCACATTTATTGCTGATATTATTATTATTATTTGTATAGACCAATGGTCAAAATGATAAGTAAATCTCATCAAAATAAAACCGTAGTATTTGGATTTAATTGTAACGATGGGGATTGCGAAGGTTTTAAAAGAAAACAGACCAAACTATTATAATTCATCTGATCAAAACATTGATTTAAAAGGGGACCTATTATGCCCCTTTTTACAAGATGTAAAATAAGTCTCCGATGTCCCTAGAGTGTGTATGTAAAGTTTCAGCTCAAAATACCTCATAAATGATGTTTTATAACTCTTTGAAACTGCCCTGTTTAGGCTTCTATCTAAATTGGGCCATTTTGGTGACTGTCGCTTTAAATTCAAACGAGACTGTGTGGAGAAAACCAGGCACTGCTCATAACCTGTCCAATACAGTACCAACAGTCAAGCATGGTCGTGACAGCATTATGCTGTGGGGGTGTTTTTCAGCTGCGGGGACAGGACGACTGGTTGCAATAGAGGGAAAGATGAATTCAGTCAAGTACAGCGATATCCTGGACAAAAACCTTCTCCAGAGTACTCAGAACCTCAGACTGGGCTAAAGGTTCACCTTCTAACAAGACAATGACCCTAAGCACACAGCTAAAATAATGAAGGAGTGGCTTCACAACAACTGCATGACTGTTCTCGAATGGCCCAGCAAGAGCACTGACTTAAATCCAATTGAGCATCTCTGGAGAGACCTAAAAATGGCTGTTCACCAATGTTTACCATCCAACCTGACAGAACTGGAGAGGATCTGCAAGAAGGAATGGCAGAGGATCCCCAAATCCAGGTGTGAAAAACTTGTGGACATTAATGAGGAAAAAAATTTACTTAAGATGATTTTAGTAAATGGCTGCATTATAACAAAGAGTGAAACATTTAAGGGGGTCTGAATACTTCCCACATCCACTGAATAAACTGTATATATAGACCACAAGTAAAGCATTATTTATTTGTTATATTTTAAGTATATACTTAGAAATGCACTCATTCATATCAAATTTGTCAAATTTTGATAAAAAAAATGTAGAAATATAACAAATATTAATACTATGATTACACTGATTGCAGATCCGATTACAGAATGATTACAGACCTGACATAAAAACACAAAATATTGCTAAATAAAATGCAAAATGTAAACAGTTCTTTCAAGATTGCAACTTTCTTACGATGCTGTTATTTATGTTTCTGTCTTCATCCCCGTAATATTGTGCTCATATTAATTATGAAAAAGGATTACCGTAAACAACATATTTTGTAACACCGCATTAGAAACAATAGAGCATAATATGAAACAGTAGACTGTATTTTGTCCATATAATATTGCACAGCCCTAGAGCACATATTTTGAAAAGTCTTATCGCAAAAAGGATACCTGCATCAGCTGTATTCTAATACACACACATAAATACTACAGTACATATAAAACTAAAAATAATCATTAAATAATAACCAGTCTCTAACACAACTGCAGACTGACTTACCCAGTATTCCCACAGCAAGGTAGCCCACGATGGCTATGATGAAGATGATGCAGCAAACAATGTCTGTACATCCTCTGTGGTGCAGAAACAAACAGTCAGTTATAAAAATGCATTAAAATAGTTCATCTACAGCAGAGACGGCCAAACTAGGGCCTGCGGGTCAAAGTTGACCCATGGAAACCTTTGATTTGGCTCTCCATCCCATCTGAAAGAGGGAGAAGGATGGGGATGGTTTAGATATTGTCATCCCAAATCTTATGTAACATTTTGTTTGTTTGTTTGTTTGTTTTATTAAAGCTAACTGAAATTAAGCGCTTCACTTCAGTTCCGATTTAGTTTAAATTTACATATACGGTCAACCTGATCGATAGAGGACAACGCAGAGACAAATGTAGGTAAAGACAGATTCTGCATCAGCACAAATGTGATTGTTTGTTTTTGCAATAAGTTATAATTTAAAAAGTTATACTGCATCAGTTAATACGATTTAAAGTAATGTTTACTATTTATTTTGAAATATTAGGAAATTGCCAATTGCCAATGGCAACTTTAATGTAATTTAATTCAGTATATTTACCTTGGCTCTCAATGATATTTGGTTTTTGGCCCGACATACAAAAATGTTTGGGCACCCCTGATCTACAGGATGTTAACCTACAGCATACAGAGTTAAAAGCAAGTTAATGATTACAAATTTGTAAATTAATTCCATAACACCAGACGAAAAATGCCTTTCATGGCAGACACATGTACCGTGGATGAGGAGAAGGTGAAATCCTATTTATTATGGTCTAGGGCTGCACAATATATCGTTTCATCATCGATATCGCAACGTGATCATTCGCAACATTCACATCATGAGTATACGGAATGTTGAGTCTGGATTATAATTGATAATTTCGCAAGTGTATTTTGACGCCTGTGACTGTGTAAGTATTTAAGCCATTCAGGCTTAAGAAATCGTACCATTTGTAACTTTTATTGAATTGTTAATAAAATGAAGACTATGCAGTATTATTTTACATTTGATTATTCAATTATTGTATACCTGAATACAGATTTAAAAACAATATAACACTGTTTATTTAATTAGTATTTTTTGTATTGAATTTATCCATGCGTGTAGAATGTTTCTTATAGTTTATGCATATTTATAGTTTATTATCAATTTTTGCAAAGAGTTAATGCAACTTTTCTAGTGAAATTCTATTCATTTTGTATTATACAATCGCAGTGTTGCGTGCTTGTGTTGTTTGTTTGGATAGATAGAGTAGGACAGTTAGGATACCCGGAAGACCTCTTCATGTGTTTATCTATTTTGTTTTCATTTATTTAGTTAGAAGATTCTGGGGAGTTAGACATTGTTTGGCTTTTGTTCTTTTCTTTTCTTTAGCCACCCACGTCCCTTCTGCCAGCTCTCTTGTGTATCTTTAATTGCACTTTAAATGTCAAACCACATTCCCCTAGATTAGCTTCAGGGATTTGTAACACGCAGAATAAAAAAATATAGCAATGTTAGTTTTTTCCAGTATCGTGCAGCCCTAATACAGTCAATTTAGAGTTCTATACCCACACATAAGAGCAATTCCAGTGTTATGCATGTGACATTTGCAGTAAAAACTCACACCATAAATTCACAGTTATGTGAATTATGTGCATGTTAACATTACACTGAAACATTTTTTTATCTTTTCCAAATCTACCAACCACAGAGTTATTATGAAATCAGAAAAATATCAATCTGTTAACATTTCCGCCACTGAGACTGCAGTTCTGCACAAGACGTTTGGCCAGCGGAGAAATTAAAATGGTCGTGCCCAACTGAGCCTGGTTTCTCTCAAGGTTTTTTTTTTCACTTTCGCCATTAGTGAAGTTTTTTTTTCCCTCTCCACTGTCGCCACTGGCTTGCATGGTTCGGGATCTGTAGAGCTGAGCTGCGCATCGTTGGATTTGCTCTTCAGTGTTCGGACTCTCAGTAGTGATTATTAAACCACACTGAACTGAGCTAAACTGAACTGAACTTAAACACTACAAACTGAACTACACTGTTCCTATTTACTATGACCTTTTATGTGAAGCTGCTTTGACACAATCTACATTGTATAAGCGCTAAACAAATAAAGGTGAATTGAATTGAATTGAACATTTTAAATGAGTGAAATAAATAAGGGTTATGGATGTGACTAAAAGTTAGTAAGTTTACAGTATACAACAAAATGGGTAGAAACATGTAGAAATTCAGCTAATTAAACTGTACAACCCAAAAGAAACAATGCTCATCTAAAAGGATAAGAGTTGGCTCACTATAGAACAAAAATGATTGATTTTATTTTATATTTTTGCATTTATGAGGAAAAAAGCTTGGTTTTGGATGTGACAGATGTGAAATTGGCACTTGTGTGAGTTTGGTAAATCAAATATAATTGTTTGAAAACACTGACAGAGACAATTGAGCATTTTAGATTACTGTAAAATACAAAACTAGACAAAAAAACTTAGTAAGGGTTTCACTATTTTGGTGAAAGCTTAATTTTTTTTCATGGCAAGGTTGACATTTTCATGGAATTGCTCATCAGCTTTTTTCTTACCTGTTTTGGATGGGCCCTTTGAAGGTGGGGTCGAATTTCCTGGGCTCTCCTGTGAAAACAACAGGGAAAAACCAATCAATACTCCAGGTATCTTTTAGATCAGAGGGTCCCAAACCTTTCAGCTCGCGACCCTCAAAATAACAAAGCCAGTTAGTTACTCGCAACCCCCACTATACTCACAGGTGGTTATAAACATGCAAACATTGCACACAACGGTGCACACACGCCAATAGACACTATATAAACAAGCTTATTGATAAAAAGTGCAACAGTCTTATAACCATATAATTTATTAAAGCCTCTATTCATTTGATTCATTTAATATTAACCTCACTTAATGAGAATGGCGGGCACAATGTTTACAGCACAAGACTATCCTTGATTTAAATTTGGAGACTGCCACTTGGAGCCTTTATGTTCAATCAACGCCTTTATTTTTAATGTACGTGAGTGCAGTAAAATCAATCTGCTGCAACTAACACTATTGCAGTGTCGTTAATCTAGCGTAAAAACCCCAGGGGTCACAATTGAATGGACAAAGAATTGAAAGGCTGATGGCTTTTTATTTGCATGTTTTTTATGCAACTATTAAATACTATTTTTTAAGTTCTGTAGGATAAAATATAGTTATTTTTTATTTATTTATTTTTATTTTATGTTTATTGTGAGCACTCAATTGTGAACAATCATACCGCACTTCAAGGTATTTTGAATCTCAATATGTGATCTTAGGTGGTATACAATTTACGTACATTATTGTCAGGTGTCCTAACTACAGAGTAGTACTCAAATTTTGTAAATTATAAAATGAATAATAGCATAAAGAGAATAAAAAAAATAAAAATAAATAAATAAATAAATAAAAATTAATGCACTATTTTACATCCGGGGTGAGAACGCATGTCATAATATAATTCCTTCCAGAATAATCTCAACTGACCATCTTCATTATACACATGGGGATATCACACAATACAGTATGAATATGTATAACCATACACTGTAAAAAAAAATCTTGAGGCTTGTCATTTCATTAAAAAAAAATTGATGTGGTCATTAAAAATAATGTGCATATTTTCTTTAAAAAAATTATATTCTTAATTTATTCTAAAATATTGTGAAGATGTTGCTAATAAAATCAAGAGATAAACTTTACAAATTTAAGCAAACCAGTGCAATTATTAGGCTTAATTTGAGAAACCAATTAAGCTAATAAAATTGAGGAAAGATGGCTTCATGCTTATTTTAAGAAAATTCACTCAATTATGTGGATTTGATTGAGATGTTTGCATTTGAATCTCAACAACAGCAGTGATCAGATGACATTGTTAATCTGCTCCTTCAAAGTTTGCATGTTAAGAGGTAAGCATTAACTGTTCATTATTTTTATTGTCTTAAGTTCTTTCAGGAAAAGACACATGCTGTTCAAGCTTGTTCAGGAGCTTAGTTTTTGCCATACGATGTATTTAGGGATACACCAACACGGCAATTCGTAACTTTTTGATTTAGTGGCTTATTCGTACGAATTCATATGATCTAATTCGTACAATTTAGTACGATTTGCTCATCCCCCAATGACGGTTGGGTTTAGGGGTGGGGTTAGGTGCCACGCCTCCTTTTTAAAATCGTACAATTTCGTACGAATGAACTCGTACGAATTAGCCACTAAACTGACAAAATGTAAAATACTTACGTTTTCTCGTGAGATCAGGCTGGATACACAGGTAATTTAACCACCCATTCCTATTTGAAATTGATTTGCTTCAATGTTCATTCTGAGTTATGTATTAAAATGGAAGAAATTATTTGCATTGTAATTTAGTAATTTTTTTGTAAAAATCTTTAGTAATTTTCACATGATTCTTTCAGGTGGTTGTTGCTAAAAAAAAAATCAAGTCTTGAAAACTACTTAAAAATATATCGTGCAATAGCGTTACCACTATTTTTTAAGTAAATAGCACATAAGATTTTTTACAGTGTATACATGTACAAACATTAGCATATATTTACCAGTAAAACATCTTTTCGTTTATAGCAACAAAATCAGGTCTTTTAACTAAAGTATATTCAACCCATTTCCTGCATTATTCCAGGAAAATATCCTACTTTAAACTGATGACAAAAGTGATTTTTTCCATTGTGTATATCTCAATATCTCAAATCCAATTATTTAGGGTTGGTCGCTCTTGCTGTAGCCATTTGCGTGTGATTGCTTTTTTTACTAGCAGTCATGAGCACACATCAGGTATTTATTGTCTGCCATTACTGTATCTGGATCCACACAGCCAAAATAAAATATCTTACTTTCTAGAGGTATATCTAAAATATAGTCATTCTAATAGTTCAATAACATATTTGATATTTTTGGAAATCTCCAAGCAATCCCCCTTTTTGTCTCACGACCCCCACTGTTTTATAATCACAAAAGAAGTGTGCTTGCAAAAATGTCACTGAAGAAAACCAATGACTATAAGCTCATTCACACCAAACGTGTCTTTGCTTTTAAAATGAGGGCATAGAGCACAGAACAGAATAGAAACTTTCACGGGTTGTCCCGCCTCCGAGCTCTTCTGATTGGTCCACTGTTTTGAATCTGACAGTGATGACCTGCCTTGTGTGTAAAAGTTGAAGACCTTCTTTTTGCTGCACTTTGACTGAAAACTACAATTAAAGGCCGTACAGTGCTGTGGCATCACAGCAGTATTTTGTAATCGTAGTTGTGCTCGAGCCCGTGTTTACAACAATGTAGGTAGAACTCCAGTTTGTAATATAAATTGGTGTTCTCTTTCAACATACTTCACAAAGTGTCCTCTTTTAACTTATTTTAGGGCATACAAGTCTTGATACCCAGGGTTCCCTTTAACTTGACACAATGTCTAAAACGAGCAGTGTTTCAAAAGGTGTAACGTACACACACATCCGTCAAGCGTGTGCCCCTTTAAAGACATAAACCAGCACACAACCACACAACTGGGGCCTGTACCATGGAGCCTCTGTTAAATTTAAGTTTAGTTTGCACCAATTCTGTGTTTTAAGTACCATAATGGTAGCTCAGCTGTTCCATACTACCACTGGCAACAAAGAGTGATTAAAGTTGACCTGCCTTTATTTTACATAAGACCCAAGATTGGTCAAAATTAACTGAAAGCCAGGTAATTCGGCCTCATGGTACAGGCCCCTGGAAAATAACATTAATGTTTGCATTAAATCAAAATTTACCATGTTTATTTAGTCAGTCTGATAACTTGGCAAAATATGCTTAGCCAAGCCCCTCCAACTGTTAGTTTGCTATTATTGGGAAATGTGAGGAGTGCAAAAATAAAACCTCGCGCCCTACTGAATATTCCATTTCAGTTGGGAACACATCATATTGAAACGAATGCTGCAGCAACTTCAGGTTTATGCTCACTTTGAAAAAGTGGAGAAAAAAAAAAGACATTTTTTCTAGCACATTTTTTGTAATTGTATGTGCGTTAATGTATGTGTGTTATAGGGCTAGGCGATAAAATCGGTATAGATATTTGACCGAACACCATGGTCAATATCGATAAAAAAAGATTCGGTATGTAGTTTCGTTATGAAGCACTATAGTTTTATTAAAAAGAGGCTGCTTTAGAAGCAATGCCAATGAGCTTGGGGTGGCAGTTTGTCATTACCAATGGAGGTGCGCGACTTGCACAGCGCGCACGCGTATTTTCCAGCCGCACCTAGTTAAAAACATATGAACTTTTCCAAATGCCGCAAGCGTTCTGGGATCCATGCAAGTACAACTAACCAATCAGGTGAATAGTATCATGGCGAAGGAAACCATGTACTCGCGCTTGTCACTTTAGGTCAGAAGTGCCGTAGAGCAGCAGTGAAGAGATTGTAAATAAAAAAAGATCAAAGGATGTCTCCAGAGTGGCTTTTTGATTTCTTTTCTTGTGCATCACAGCCACTAGCTCCTCATCTGAGAGATTTTTTAGCATAGGGATAATATAATCATCTAACTTTACAACCTGTAATGTTGCAGTATGTATTTGAATAATAATGACAGGTTTCTTTACTTGAAAGCTCAGATTTGATTATCAGAATTTGTGTTGTTGAGAGTTTGAGGTTTACTGTATCATTTTTCACACCTTAAAGTTTGCTTTGATTGTTCAATGTTTGCGAAGTTTAAGAGTCTCCTTAACACGCATGCTTATTTTACTATGAAGAGATCAAATATTTTGTTGAAATATTTTAGTTTTTGACTATTAAAACTATTGCCTTAGTAATATTAGTGAATTAAGATGAAGTGGTTAAATAAAAATTCTAATATTCCTAAATGTATTGTTAAATAATTATTTTGCAATATCGCTCAGCCCTGGTGTTAAATATATTTTATTGCAGTTTTTTTTCCTTCTGCGTTTTTTTCTTGTTTGCCTACTCATTGGTTGATTGGGACGATTATTGTTTGCAGCTGTGATGTCTAGAGTTTGAGGATGGCTGCGTCTGAAATCGCATACTTCCATACTATATAGTTTGCTAAAAACAGCACGCATTCTGAGTAGTATGTGAAATTCACATCATTTAAAAAACAGTATGCCAAAAGTACCTGCATGATCTACTACTTCCAGCACATTTGAAGTGCTCATCAGATAGACGCTACGCTATCCCTTGTTGCAACGCGAGAGAATTCATGAACAGGAGTGAAGCGACGCAACTGACGCGGGTAGGTCACGAGATCAGGACAAAATGGTGGATGTAATACGCTCGAAATCCATTCATACTACTCACATTCATACTGTATAGTATGTACTTTTATCACGGTCAAGTAGTATGTTTAAATTCAAATGTATTACCTACATCTTGAGTTCTCTTGTGTTTCCTGTATGACCTGATGAAGACGATGTAGGTTAAAACATTGTCATATTAAATCTGTTTTTTGAGAGCTAAAGTGGCAGAGTGCCGATTTTTGAACTTTTTCTATTGGGTTTGGCTAGATCGGGCACCCACCTTCAAGAATCTCCTAGATGTGTGCACACTGATGATCACAATTAAATTTATAATGGAACTAAGGAATTGCCCATGTGTTGTATTGCTTGAACATTCAAATGTGCCATTTGAACAGAATTAAGATTTTTCATCACTTTTGGTCAAGCAGTGATAGTGAAAGTGATAGTTCACCAAAAATTGTCATGATTTACTCCACTTGTTCCAAACCTGTTTGAGTTTCTTTTTTTCTGTTGAACACAAAGAAATTTTTGGAAAAAACAGCCATTGACTTCCATAGTAGAAACAAAATATACCATGAAAGTCAGTAGGTAGGTTTCCATCCACATATTTTATGCACATTTTTGATTATTCACATAAAAACCGGTTAATGGAAATGCCAAGATGCACATACTAGGGCTGTTCGATATTGGAAAAATCTTATGGCGATAATTTATTTATTTTTTGCTCCGCGATTAAAAACTGTGATATGAATATCATTTAACCAGATGGCATTTGGAAAGTCATTAATGTAAATTGATTGGGATAGTTTTGTATGGTCAATATTATTTTATATACACAATTTATTACAAACATATAATTAAACTACAGATATAAAAAAGAAAGATTAAAGTGAAACAATGAGTGCTTTATGGTTTTCTGTGGTGTCTAATAGTATCAGGTAGATATATTGAATTATTAAATGTTTACTCATTTGAATTGAGAAAATATTTGCTTATGGCCACTTTTTAGTCCTATCCCACGTTAAAGTGAATTTTATATAAATTCATGGTCTACACAACAATTTCTGGACTTGCTGCATCACAAATACCAAAATTAACTATTTATAAAAAATTTATCACTGTCTAGCTATCGGATATTAGGCATGGATATTTATGGATAGTTCGGTTGCGCACTTCTGATTGGGTAGAACGAAAGTGTGCTCACTCAATTGGCTAGTAAGACTATCACACACAGACGGCAGTCACGCATTTGCCCTGGGCGGGGGAAATTAAATAATACATATATATTCCATATCACAGCTTCTTGTGAGTAGCTAGATTGCGATTCGATTTAATCGCAACCCCCCTATAGTCATTAAAAATCCCATGGCACTTCTCGTAAAGAGTAGGGGTGTCACCCCGGTGTCCTGGATTCCCTCCATCAGCTTTTACCCATCATGGCCTCCCAATCATCCACTGAATTGGCTCTATCACTGTCCTCCACTCAACCAATAGCAGGTGTGTGGGGAGCGCACTGGCGCCGTTGTCCTGTGACTCACATCATCCAAGTGGTGGAGTGGAGAGACCCCCCTCATAATTGTGAAGCGCTTTGGGTGTATGACCATGCACGATAAACAAACTATATAAATACATACATTAACTCATTGAATGGAAACGCTGCTTTATTCGCATGTCTTTTATGCAAAATTCCAATTTTGCGCATAAATTTAACTCTCATCTTGGAAAGAACTGGATGGAAATATAGCGAATGGCTGCTCTTTCCAACATTCCTCAGAAAACCTTGTTTGGTGCTCAACAGAAGAAAACTAAATCATAAAAGTTTAGAAGAAATTACATCAATACCCAGTGAGTGAGCAAGACAGTAAAGCCACCTAGCAACCATTCAAACCACCCAAGCAACGCTTAAGGATGTGGTTAACATGACTCAGCACATGACTAGCATTTTTGCTGACCTCTGCATGGCTGAACACCACTCACATGTGCATGGTAAACTAATTAAGGTCTGTGCAAGAAATGACAAAACCTCACACTCACATGACGTTTTCAGAAATATTTCGTAACTTACAGCCCTTTAATGAAACTTCCCAGCAAATCTCAAAATGGAGGAGTAAGAGAGAGCTTTCCCATGCATCACTGCTTTTAATTACTGTACATTTGTTGCTGCTTGTCTTGGCCATGGGGAATGCTCCTAAAATAAATAAGTCACGTGGTGTAAACGTTGTGCCAAACAGAAAGTAACCAAGCCGTCCTGTTAACCTAATTCAGTTCTGCAAATGAGTGAGCAGAAAGACTTTGATCCATATGTCGCACTTAACGCAAGTCAATCCAAATTAAACTTTTTTTAACTTGGTACATTTTATGCAAGTATTTACCAAACATATGACATATTTACCTTTTAAACAGATATGATCTTCGAAACATAAACACAAGGTATTATCTGGTCTCTCTCTAATTTTTCAAACCACTTTGAAACCGGTTTCAAGTTCCTTCAATGAAAATATAGGCAGACTACAAAAAGTTTTTTTTTTTTTCTTAAAAACAAATTAAGATATTTTAAATTAAGATATAGTTAAATATAATGAATTAAGATCTAGAATTAAGATGTGATATTTTTGGATCTAATATTTTGACATTTTGTGCCAAATACTGTGCTTTTTTTTTACTGTGGCCACTGTACTTCCGTTATGTAAACTGCTATGAACTAAGTAAGAACAGATGTGCAAATGCTTTTATTCGCCAACCAGAGCTCTTTAGTGGAAAAAGCTGGTAGGTCTTTCCCTTTACTGAGAGAAAACATCTTATGCGTTAGGACTGGAACAGAAAATCTGCTCTGTTTTGTCACAGTGAATAATAAAAAAACATTCAGAAATATGATTTACAAAAGAAAAAACAGAGACTATAATTAGGGAGGATCAAAAAGGTTTGCTACTGAAAAGTTGACCAGAACAGCAAGTTTCAGTTTCGGGTGAAATGGTTTTAAAGGCCCAAAATGTTGACCACAACAGTGACATTTGTTCATTTTATAAAATATATTTAACAAAAATTTTTTTTTTTAAAATGATATATATATTTGTTCATTTTATAAAAAAAAAAAAACATTTAAAAAATAAATAAATATATTTAAAAAAATAAATAAATATATTTAAAAAATAATAATAAAAGAAATAAATAATAATAAAAAAAATAAATAAATAAATAAATAAATAAATAAATAAATAAATAAATAAATAAATAAATAAATAATATATATATATATATATATATAAATAAAATGAAATCACAGAAGGAAATAAATAAATACTTAACTATTGCACAGTTTGTTATAATAGTGACAATTTGTGCTAGTTTAATTACTTATACACTATAATATATTCCCAGAATTTTACAACATGTTACTGTAATTTTTCACAGTAAATTACATAAGTGTCACTTTACAGGATTTATCTGTTAAATTTTTACGTATTCAGAATTTTATTGTAAAATTAAGGCAGGCATCATGATTACAGCAAACTACTGTAAAAAGGCTATATCTTTTGCACGATAGTTATTGGAATTCAAACACTATTAATATTTTATTCAACACAGAAATTAATACACATTAAATTTTATGCTTGTACAGGCTATTTATTGATATTTAGAAATATTTACTGAATTATTGTTATTATGAAGTACCTCACAGTAATTTACTGTGAATTTACATTCAGTACCTTACTGTTAAAGAAATGTAATTATTAGCCAATAGTTTACTGTAAATTTAAGATAAAATATTTTACAGTGTACATTTATTATTACATACCAGCTATCAATAATATTTAAAATATAGTCTTATTCAAAAGTCTTATTATAACGTAATAAAAATCTATCCCGAAACTGCACTGATTTGCTCTTCAGACTTCGGTACCGCGTGCCTGATGGCATGAGCATGAGCAGACTATTGCCAGAGTATGTTTTTACAGTGTAGCTTTAAAGCAATAAGATCTGAATGTGTGAATAAGTGAATAAATAAGAATTAAACCTACAAAAGCTCAGACACCCACTCAAATCTAATAATTCTTTAGCCATTACAATATTTGAGTCAAATAAATTAAAACAGGTAATGCCTATAATAATCCATTCATGTTCCTTTTTCTCTGTTGTTTATGGAAAGACAATAAGACTGGCTCTATACTGTATTACTTTCAAAATAACTAGTAATTATTTTGTACTGTCATTATGGCAAGGACAAAAATAAATGAGTTATTAGTAATTAGTTAAATATCTAAAACTCTATTAAACAACACTAGTTTTCATTCACAGGAGGGTTAATAATGTTGTCTTCGGCTCCTAAATTAGTTAGCTGTGGCATCTTCACAATGATTTCTTTCTTCTGAGGATTGCTGACATTTAAGCAATTCCCCCAGCACATAATGGGAAGATACATAGGAAATTCTGCTGTGGCATCTGACTGTAAACATCCACACCCTTTTCTGAGACAGACATGTAAAGACTGAGTGCTTTAGTTCCCATACAGGCCGGAGTATAGTGCAGACAAAGCCCTGTGACCCTAATACAGTTTAAACACACTTCTGTCGACGCATTGAATGGATGCAAATAATGGCTGATGGCATAAAAGCGAACCGTTGTGCCTTTAGAGCAGCTACAAGAGACACACAAAACCTAAAGATCTAAAGAAGATCTCCTGTATGATATTGGAAAAAACTGAGATTGGGATATTTTGTTTTTCTGCGTTATGAATAAAACTTCAGAAAATATGTCTATTTGGAAAGAATTCATAATTGTATTTTGTATCATAATTCATAATTCTATCATTGCGAGGGATGATTTTGTAGGAGAGTGCATGTGAATAAAATATACAAAATAAGGTTGTGATGGTTTCACGTTTTGAATGTGTTTGATTATCATATGATTAACATTTTCATATCGGTTTAAAAAACAAATAATAAAAAAATAAATAAAATCAATGTGTATCAGTAACTTTATGCTTCTCCGATAAGGTGTTATGCATGCATTTCATATCTTTTGAGAATACATTTAATAAATTATTAAACACAGAAATTCATAAAGAAAATAAATTATTCTATTCAGTTTTAACAAAACAGTTTATATTTATCCTAGTCTGTTAAATAGTTACGAGTTGTTGTTGTTTTTTTAAATGGAAGATATATAGCTTTATTTATTATATATTTTTATTCATTTATTTTCAGAAGAAAGACTATTATTTTTACTATTAGCCTGTTACTTTCATTTTTTAACAAAGCTTGTACAATAAACCATCTGTTCACTTAAAATTGGAATTTGTGTTTTATATTTATATATTTATTAGGGCTCCACAATATATAGTTTGAGCATCGATATCGCAATGTGTGTGTCCGCAATAGTTACATCGCAAGACATGCAATCTTGAGTTGACCAGAAACCACAAGTCAAAACACACAAGATTTGTGGAGACACTGTAGAATTGCACCGTAATAGAGTGAAAGCTTATCATCTGCATGGGTTTTAAGGCCTGTGACTGTGTGAGCATTTGAAGAGAGCATTTTAGTAGTGCATAAAGAAGTTTCATATAGATTAATTTTAATAATTATTTAAATGGTGAAGACTATATAGTGCTAATTTACATTTGATTATCCAATTTCTTTACCTGAATACTGTTGCTCTCTCCAGAAAACCATAAAGCTCAGTTTATTTCACTTTAACATTTGATCAGTTGTTTATTTATAACTGTAGTTTATGTACGGTTATAATAAATTACACAAAAATATATTTATATTTCTCTCCCCTACAAAACCATCCCAAGTAATGCCTTTGCAAATAGAGCGTTTAAAAGTCATCTGGTGAAATTTAATAATAATAATAATAATAATAATAATAATATCTCAATGTAAAAAATTTCCAATATCACACAGCCCTATATTTATACATTTACTTATATTGTTAAAGGTCTAATACAAAATAAAATAAACTAAGCACAAATGAGATAAAAACACTAGAAAACAAAGGAAAAATGAAATAACATTATTATTACTTAATAATGTCTAGTGCCCACATGCTTAAAATATGCTTGAAATCATACAGTCACAGGCCTTAAAAACACATCCAAATAACAGTCTTTCACACTATTTACTTATCGTGCAATACTTGGACATGACCTCAATCATTTTTGGTGTTGATATAATTATTTCCAATTAATTTACATTCTACCTCATCGGTGTCATGGTTTATAATTGGACATTTAATAGTATATTATATAAATATATAAACACATTTTACATATACATTTTACATATACATTTTACCATCAACCTTTTTAACATCCCTAACCATTAATGTTAATGATATTGCTTCCGCTGCGGGTGATTCCTACATGCATTTATACGCTGATGAATCAATCATTTATACATCTAGTACGCCTTTGACTACAGCACTTTCTTCACTGCAAGCCAGTTTCTTTAAACATCCAACGCCCTTTTACAAATGTTCATTTAGTTTTAAATACTTATAAAACAAAATGTATGGTTTTTAATAGAAATTTACCATATGTTAAATTTCCTCCTAAAATGTCCTCATTGGACGGTACTGAGACTGATTATGTTGACTGCAACAAATATCGTGGTGTCTGGTTAGATGGTAAACTGTCATTTGACTCATTTGTCATTTGAAACTCACATATATGTACTGCTCAAAAAGGTTAAAGCCCGTAAATCTTCTTTTACGCACTCTTCAAAGCAGCATTTGGTCAAATTAACAGTATTACCCATTTTGCATAACGGGGATTAAATTTACAGATCAACTTAATAAAAAATCTCCTTCACAAACTGGATGTTATTTACCATTCAGCATTTCATTTTGTTACTGGTGCGCCATTTAATACTCATCACTGTCGACTGTATTCTTTATTGAATTGGCCTTCTCTTCAATCACGTTGACAAATTCATTGGTTTCTGTTAATTAATTAACAAAACTCTTATTGGGAAAACTCCAACGTATTTACAGTCACTTCTTAACATTCAGAAAATTGTCTCTAGTAGTTTTATTAACCTTTGTATACCCAAAGTTCGCACTTCATTTGGTAGCTACTCTTTTCAGTTTTCTGCTCCTGATGCTTGGAGTCATCCGCAGCAGACCTTAAAAGCTCAACACTTTTATTCCACCACCATCCTTTAAAAATTAAATCCAGTTAATAGTACAAGACCACTGTGCTTGTTTTTACAAGTTATTACCTGCATCTGTGAAATTTTTAGGTTGCCTCTTGGCCAGGTCGTCATTGTAAATGAGAACTGGTTCTCAATTGACTTACCTGGTTAAATAAAGGTTATACTTTTTAACATCTAAATTACAGATTCTATATTACCTTAATAATGGAAATCGTAGTCCTTTGAAAGAGTTTATGGCTATTAACATTACTATGCTCTTTTATTATAATTATATTATCAGTGGCATGAAATGATCTCAACAACATCGCTTGTCTCAACAGTTTGTGTGACAATATATCACACGACAAAAAAATTTTATCGTGAAAGGCCTAAACACGATTAGATTAAAGTTCAACTTTGCAATGACTCCCCAAATCACGTGTTCTGAAGTGTGGTTGCTGGATAATTATAATCCCAACTTATCCTTGTGACTATTACAGATTCACACACTGCAATATTGATGCTAAAAAAATTGTGCAGCCCTACTGAAAGTAAAAGAAAAAAACTATTTGAAGTAACTACTCAAACGAACACACTAGCACAGCTTTAGTGTCAAGTTACTCAATGAGATTTTCAACGGGCTTTTCGACATGCCGAAAACAAGAAAACGCATGCATAAAGAGATAGCATCATCAAGTGACGTTACCGCTCTTTTTGGAAACACCGTTCTCTCCGCACATCCTGATGTTTATCTGATGATACGATAAATAATCCTTCCTCACTGTGAAGCTAGGTTACACAGTCCTTCAGTCCACAATCTGACTTAACTTCCTGATTTGATTCAGAGGAACAGCCCGATACTGTTGAAAACTGGTTCGACCTGTCTCTGAAACAACTGCAAGCTGAGCTCAACCCCCCCTTTTCAAGCATGAAAATATTGAATGTCACTCATTTGATCAGTTTGGTGAACTCATTTTGTCTGCAGATTTTGCAAAGCAATTTTATTGTTCAAGTGTCTCTCAATATTTCATTACATGTCCTAATAAATGATCATTTTTATATAAATTATACAAGGTAAGCAAGTTAGTAATGTTTTGACTTGTTTATGTTATGCAAAATGCTGCAATAGACAAACATACATTGTATGGGTCAAAATTATGCCAAAAATTCTTATAATATTATTGTATATTATATGTCTTAACTTATATGTTACATATATAGAATTAGGGATGCACTGATGTCATTTTTTTGGAACCGATCCGATACCAAAATTCGGAGTATCGACCAATACAGAGCTGATCCCGATATTGTGCTGTTTTTTTTTGTTTTTTTTTTTCTTAAGCGTAGTACAGGTTCTGGTGATAAACTCAAATAATATATCTTCTTTAGTAAAAATAACAGACCTGTGACCTACTGTATATGACCTACTGTATATACTGTCTGCGCAACCGGATGCGTAAATGAAGCGCTTGATGCATCACTTGAGAAAGAGCAGCCCTCCAGTATCTGCAGACACTTTTAAAACTGAGCAGCACAAAGGGGAGAAATCAGTGCGTTCAGGATCTGTCCATGACAAGAGCGGGTAATAAACCTCTCTACTTCAGTGTTGCAAATGCAATCTAACAGACAGCCTAACATGATTTAGAAACGGCAATGAACTCCTTGTTGCAGGTCAAAATGAACCCATTTAATGCAAAACTAAATGCATTCTCCACTGATTACTTAAACTAGGGGTGTCCAAACTCGGTCCTGGAGGGCCGGTGTCCTGCATAGTTTAGCTCCAACTTGCTTCAACACACCTGACTGGAAGTATGTAGTATAGTTTGTAGAACGAGACTGATTACCTGGTTCAGGTAGGGGTTGGAACTAAATATGTAGGACACCATCCCTCCAGAACGGAGTTTGGACACCCTTGACTTAAACTAATAGGAACACATAGTCTTGGAGAAAGTTTTTCGTGTTGTTATAAATGAACGTGCCATGTAGTTTGAATTGTGAATGAATGGAGAATAATCGACAGGCACAGCGGAGGGAAGCATTGAATTGAACATGAACTTAACCACTTGAGTATTCATCTGTACTTCACATTAAACTATAGAATGGCTTCAGAACACCTGGGGTATAGTAGGCATACATGACAACACTCTAGTGCCTTATAATAGGCTACCTTCATGGCTTTGATGGCTTATAAATGACACAGAATATAGCACACGCGAAAGATCGGATTTGGATCGGTACCAGCTGGCCGATACCGGATACAGCAAAAATATGCGGTATTGAACCGATATCCGATCCAAGTATCGGGAACGGTGCATTCCCTATAATAAAATATTAAATGTTTAGCATTAAATGTTTATCCTTTATTAATTGTGATGAATAATGATTATTAAAGGTACAGTAGGTGATCTGCCAAAATGCTATCCGTTAGCATAATAGCTTTGAAAGCACAGTCCCTAACCTGCTGTCCAAAGCCACGCCTCCTGAAATCACGAACGCACACTGTAAAGATGACAGTAGACAATCCACTAGATCAATAGTCTCATTACTCAATTCCTGGAGGGCCACAGCTCTGCATAGTTTAGCTCCAACCACCTCCAACTCACACCTGCTTAATAGTCTAGTTAGTTGGATCAGCTGCGTTTGATTAGGGTTGGAGCAAAACTGTGCACAGCTGTGGCCCTCCAGGAATCCAGTTCTAGACCTATGCACTAGATCATGTCATTCGCCAGTTAGAAAACTTGATAGTACTTTATAATACTACAATTTCGAATTAAAAACTGTATTATTTCAAGCATGTTTTCAGTTGTGTAGCAAGCAAAACTTATCATAATGTGCAATATTTCATGCATGCAAGGATCACTGGTCTCACACTATCACACACTTTGTCCTAAAGCTCCTATATGGTTCTTGGCCGCAGGGGTGCAGGACTAAGCCATACTTGTATGCCAATTGAATTGAAATGAATTTTAGACCAAATATTGAAAGTACTGTAGCATGGTAAACAATATATGGGCCGCATCACAGGTTTTCATTGCTCAAAAAATAAACCAATGTGAAAATAAAACCAACTTGATTGACCTCAGTAAATCAGGCTAGGCAGAATAGCGCTATTTACTGATGTTTTGTTGTTAAACTAAATAAAAAAAAAACCTATATTATCGATGCTGTAAAAGGTCTCTTATGAAACTAAAAATGGTCACAATTTTTCGCTGGAAGATTTCAGTGGCTGAACAACACTTCTGTGCTCTACATAATCTACATATGCTTTGCAAGATAAAATAGTTTTAAATCAAAACATTACCCGTCTAAAAGAAATACTTCAGCCATGATGTCGTCCTTCCTCCAGCGTGCAAAACTAACTCCAATATCGATTCAGGATTTTAAAACGTTGATTCAGCATTTGTTTTTACAGCGGTCACTACCTCATATGCACATGCAAACGGCGGATCTGCATGAACAGGGATGCGCAGACGTACAAATCAACATTTGTTGACAGACAGTTATCTTATCAGAATTATGGGAATTATCGGCCTGACAGATTTTAACTGAATGAACAGTTTTTAGTCTTATGCCTTACCCAGAATATAAAAATACATACAGATATAAACACATTTAGATCATTACTATTGAAATGTGAAGAGACTTTCGACCAGCACAACAAAACATGTTTCTGAAGACAATCACCTACTGCACCTTTAATGTTCATTGCTAAACACTTCATTTAAAGACCAATTTAAACTTGATTTTCTCAATATTTAAATTTCTCAATATTTTTTTGCATCCTATTCACCATTTTAAGTTGTTCTAGCCTGGCTAAATATGGTCCGATCCTTACAAATCATAATGGAAAAAGGAAATTAATGGAAAGTTTCCATTTTCCACTTTGATTTGTTAGCATTGGACAATGTTTAGCCAGGCTAGAACAACTTAAAATGGTGAAAAGGATGCACACACACAAAAAAACCAGCTAAATATCAAAATATTAAGGAATATCTAGTTAAATTTGTCTCAAAATGAAGTGCTTAGCAATGATATTATATTAAACACAAATCATATTAAATATATAAAAGATTTTTTTTAAAGTAACAACAATTAACAATTATGACTTTTCATGTTTTAAGATGATTTGATTGAAACAAGTTTAATTAAAATGTATTTGATCTAAAACTATATTTTTATATTTTTATATCTAAAACTGTATTTGAAATAAAAACTATTTGATCCAACTTAAAACATTTATTACAGTTCTGCATGAGTGAAGGGATTAAAACAAATATAAGATCCATTTCAGGGTACAGCCTGCATTCAGCGTAGGCTCATCAGTGGAAATCAAACACATAAACAAGGTTTATCCTGCATAGAGAATGAGGGGCACACGTCTTAAATTTCGTGCTGCTTCTGGCTGTTGGCAGATTTTAAAACATATAATTTTCCAGTACAACTTGGTGAAATAAACTCATTATGCATTTAGAGCTGGGCGTTATTGGTTTTTAACCAATGAGGCATGATAGCCAATGTAAAACAGGCAGATGAACAATGAATGTACATTATATATAAATATTTGACTTTATCAACTTAACAAATATTTTAGTACACTGAAAATATTATAATATATATATATATATATATATATATTATATAATATATATTATAATTATTAAAAAAAAACATTACTAATGCTTTGCTTCTTAGACTTTACACAGCTGAAACTTGCCTATAGCACTTATTCACTGCTGCTCTTATAGTTGTGTAAATTGCTTCCTTGTCCTCATTTGTAAGTCGCTTTGGATAAAAGCGTCTGCTAAATGACTAAATGTAAATGTAAAATTTACGCCTGCCAAATTTAAGCTGTCCTATTCATGCTCATAAAAAGCCTGTGGTTAATTAACAAGTAATTTTTTTCAATGCATAGACTGCATTTGGGTAGACTTCAATGCATAGCTTCCTTCCTCTATTTTGAACTTTTACATATTCCCTGTTATAAATCATAATATAAATATATTAAATGTAAACATAAAATTTTTTTAAATCATGTTATAAATTAAAAAAACACGTGGAATATAAAACATTTTATCTTATTTCATATATTTTATATCAGTAAACACAGATATTATGTGACAAATGGGTTTATTTCTTTTTTACAAATAAGCTTAACAGCATAACTGAGAACAAAGGAGGAAAATCAATATCTCCTCCATTTCTCTTAATGACTAATGGGAGGAAAACTGCTGTCAGCAGTCTATTCCTTTGACTGGATGTTATCACAAGAAGACCTTTTACAGTAAATGGTGTTTAGATCTACATAACAATAAAAACTCTCAGAAATTTCATGTTGATTTAAGTCTTTTCCTGCTGTTTGATTAATAAAAAAAGCTAAATTTTCTGAACTCTGACAAATTCAGGATTCCCTCAAAAAATTCTTTGTGAACAACTCCAGTTAATCATTATCATAATAACTCAAGCCACAGTCAAGTTAGGATGAGTTAAATACTAGATGCTAGCATACAAGACATGTATGTATCACCTTACAGCATATGACTGCATAATGCCAAACTACAAATGCTCATTTATATTTTATTAGAGCCAAGCAATTTCTTTTGTATACTCTTAACCCTTTAACGTGCATCAGTTTTCATAAAATGCAAGTTAAAGGGTTAACAAGGAATCGCTTATGCATGTGCATCCTTAAATAACAATAGTAATGGCATCTAATCATGTTTCTGGTATTAAAGTCCAACTCTAATTAGCCAATACTACAATTTTCCAGGGGAAAACATTGCTTGAGATCTATTAGAGAAGTTGAAGTGAATGTAAAAGTTGCCCGTTCCCTAATTTGAAACAGCTGCAGTCACATTCAGGCCCTCGACCGCAGAAATAGCACATAAACATAGCTCAGCAAGGCACGCAAGTTTAAAATTAAGCGGTAAAGACCTAACTTTATATCTTTAAAAAGCACCATCCCATATTACACCCTTTAATTACATGCACTCCGACTCATCTAAGTGGGCCTCCCATGACTTTGTGCTCTACGCTACTGGTTACCAAACATACTCAAAAGGAGATCCACCAGTTAAACAGACAGGGAAAATACTATTTTAACCTACTGCACATTGTAAAAAATGCTGGGTTACACAAAATCGACTTAAGGAATTAAGTTAACTTATTAGTTTTTAAACAAATGTAAGTGGATTGAAGATAACAATAGAGCTGTCGCAATAAAAACCTTAAGAATTGTGTCGTTTGAGCTCATTTTAAGTAAGTAGTTACAGCAAATGTATATTTTTTTGAGTGTAACAAACAAGCAGGAATGTTCTCGTTAAAGTAAGATTGTATTGGAGCTTTTTTTTTTTCAAATTCAGGATAGGAACCATAAGCAAACTATCAGGCGATCACAATCAACCCTTTCAATAGTGTCTATATTGTGTCCAATGACTTGTATTCAGAAACACACAACAGCTGTGTAGTTTCATATTTCTGCATACAGACAAACACGACTTGGCATGATTTGGCAACACAGCTTAACAATGCATGCACTTAATACAATGGAAACCTTTAGTTAGCCCATTATAACCACAAAATCTACTTCCTAAACCACTAAAATAATACCAATGACATAAATAAACACATTGAAATTTAAGCCAGCCTTCCACGAACAAAATATCATGATACCAAAAGCAAAACCCTCACATTTACAGTAGGAGGAAAATGACAAAAGTACCTATTTTTACAGATCTGACCGTTGTTTATGAGGAAATGGACATTACACGTATCAAAAGTAACGTTATTTCTAAGCAAATACAAACACATGGAGTACATAACGGGAGTTTTTAGGCGTTGACTTACAAACACAACACTTTTAACACCTCAAACCCCACCTTATCCCGACATATACAGTCAAAAACATATTTTCTAGACTGCTCTGGGTAGCGGTTGATGCCTTTTATGCTATTAAAATGATTTATGTTTGGTATCGAAGGCACGCGAGGGCTGCGTGTCAAACCGCAAACTTTCACAATAAACACCAGCAAATATAAAACTCGAGTAAACTTGCCGTATTTCGGTTTCTCATCTATATCCATTTCAGCTTAGCGTGTTGTGGAGCAGCTGTGGTGAACTACACTTCAGTGACCATGAGCAGTTCTGTCCACAACAAACTGCAGAGCAGACTAGCGATTCATGAAAGATGAAACTGCCTAGGAGTGATTTGATTGACAGTTCTTTTAACCAATCACCGGGCGTTCTCGTACAAATGAAAGAGCAGTGGGTTTTCTTTTGTTTTCCGTGTAAAATATTCAGATAATGTTAACGAAAGGACACACATACAGTGAATTTTAATACTAATTGATTAAATTAGCAGGATATAACATAAGCCAACAATAAAATTTCCTTAATATTATATTATATTATATTATATTACACTATATTATATTACACTATATTATATTACACTATATTATATTATATTATATTATATTACACTATATTATATTACACTATATTATATTACACTATATTATATTACACTATATTATATTATATTATATTATATTATATTACACTATATTATATTACACTATATTATATTATATTATATTATATTATATTATATTACACTATATTATATTACACTATATTATATTATATTATATTATATTATATTATATTATATTACACTACATTATATTATATTATATTATATTACACTATATTATATTATATTATATTATATTATATTATATTATATTATACTATATTATATTATATTATATTATATTATTCATTCATTCATTTTCTTTTTTTCAGCTTAGTCCCTTTATTAATCAGGGGTTGTCACAGCAAAATAAACCGCCTACTTGTCCAGCATATGTTTTACACAGGGGATGCCCTTCCATCTGCAACCCAGTACTGATAAACACCCACACACACTCATTCACACACATACACTACGGACAATTTAGCTTACCCAATTCACCTGTAGTGCATGTCATTGAACTGTGGGGGAACAAAAATGGGTTTTTGGGTAAGTAATGGTACCTTTACATGAGTATTATTTTTCAGTTCTCTTTCCACCACTGTGTAATACAAACATGAGAGTTGGTTACAATCATTACAATAATAGTTGTTTCAGGTGAGGAAAAATACTTCAAGAATTAAATACAGCAGTGTGAAGTAAAGGTCTAGTTTTTTTAGATGAGCTTAGGACATATTATATTCTATTTGCTGATGAACACGAACAAAGCACAAGTTCTTGTCTTAAAATATTTCCAAAGAAACTATTGGTTAAAGTAATCAAAATATCACTTACATTTCCTTCTTGGTTTGTTCTCTATACTTTTAAATGACTTCTAATGTGTTCACTGTTTAATGTTTGTAAGGACAGAAAATAAAATCTGTCAAAACAGGGGGAAAGCACCTGAAATATCCATCAGTTTCCCATGAAATGATAGAGTGGGGGATTATCAATAAATATTGTATGTACAGTATGTATCTATGTAACAGTACTCTCATTCATTCATTCATTTTCTTTTCGGCTTAGTCCCTTTATTAATCTGGGGTCGCCACAGCGGAATGACTTATCCAGCACATGTTTTACGCAGTGGATGCCCTTCCAGCCGCAACCCATCACTAAACATCCACACACAGTCATTCACACTCATACACCACGGACAATTTAGCCTACTCAATTCACCTGTTCCGCATGTCTTTGGACTTGTGGGGGAAACCGGCGCACCCGGAGGAACCCACACAAACACAGGGAGAACATGCAAACTCCACACAGAAATGCCAACTGACCCAGCTGAGGCGTGAACCAGCGACCTTCTTGCTGTGAGGCGACAGCACTACCTACTGCGTCACTGCATCGCCTGGTCTGCTTTTATCACTTATTAAAGCCCCCATGAACTGGAAGCTGTGACCGTTATTTTTTTCGTCTTGTAATGCAGTTCCTAGAGAAATGGCATAATAAAGGATAAAACAGTGGGCGTGGCTTGTTTTGTTTACTGCGAGCTGATTGGATGTAATAAAGTAGGCATTTCATTCAGAAAGATGGAGAAAAGTGTTTGGGGAGAGTTTCTACAACCTAACAGACTCCTACGGTTATAGTGGAAGGCATCTAAATTTATAAATGATAAAGTGCTGTCAAATTTTCTTTTACTGTATGAATATTTTACTTTTGGTTTTTTGAACTATGATGACAAGTTGTAAAATGAAGCTTGCGTCATTAATCTTTTGAGTATACCTACCAAGTTTCATATCTATCCATGTAAGTTAAGCAAACAGAAACCTCTTTTTTTATGGTACTAGAACTAGATATTTATATAAATACCAAAAAAAAGCTATTAAAACCGTGTGTTTGTTTGACACATGAGTTAGCAAGGCCTAGCATTATTTGTAATAACTATTTTCTTTATTTGTTCTTTCATTTTTGTTTTACCTATTGCGCTTTTGTACTTCTTATAATTTTATTATGCTTTTCATATTTTTTTGTACACCTCTGGCATTGTTTTTTATGTCTCGTTCTTGCATTAATAAAATGAATAAATAGAACCTAACAGACTCCTCGTCACCATTTCTGTTTGTTGTCAAAACTGACAGCTGCAGCAGCGTGGTTAAATGTGTTGTTAGCCACTCCTAAGATATACGTAATCTGACAATTTAACTGAAAACAGGAAGTGCATTTTCAGATTTCAATTAAAGATTACAAGAGCAAACTATTTTATTTCTTTCTTTTATTTCTTGGGCACTTTAAATAAAGCATGTACACGTTTTATTTTTGCACACACAAATAATAATAATAATAAAACACCACGACACATTTTTACAGAGCTGTACTTTTTTTGCGGATCACAAAACCAGACTTACGTTGCACAACTTTATTTTTAAATAGACAATAATGCATTGCATTGTTCAGATTTGTCGATTTTTAGAGATTGTAAATTCTGTTGTGCAAATCTATCAAATCTTACTTTTTTATTAGTAATATGCATGGCTAAGAAAAGAATTGTTATGGTGATTTTTCTCAATAATTGTCTTATTTGGACCCTCAGTTTCCAGATTTTGAAATAGTTGTCTCTACCAAATATTGTCCTGTCCTAACATACCATCAGTGGGAAGCTGATTTATTCAGCTTTCACATGATGTATAAATCTAATTTTCCAAGAATGTGTCACTTATGATGGTTTTGTAGTCCACAATCACATTTTTTCCCTTTAATATGCAGTATATCAGAGGCCTAATAACCTTTCAGTAGCCCGTTCTTAGTAGAATTTGAGGCTTTTTAACGTGAAAAACTTGTATAATATTTGACTGAAAAGTTCAGATGCAAAAGTGATGTGACAGTTTCTTCTAAAACATTTTTCTTTGTATTATTCTTAAGGGTAAGTTCTGTAATTTCACATTTATGACAAAAATAGGTTGTTTTCATCGTCTTCAAAGTGAAATAACTGAATATAAACACAGGAGGCAGAAAAATAGGTTTTATTATGTATTATATTAACCAGCTTTCCCAATGATGGGTTGCAGCTGGAAGGACATCCGCTGCGTAAAATATATGCTGGATAAGTTGGCGGTTCATTCCGCTGTGGTGACCCCTGATTAATAAAGGGACTACGCCGAAAAGAAAATGAATGAATGAATGAATGTATTATTAACCACTTTTGCAAATTTGCTGTGGCCCCCTAGTGGTAAATATGGAGGATGCAAATATCTTGACTAAAATAACTGACTTTAAGGCTTTATTACCGACATGTAAATACAATAAAATTAATAATACATGAAACAATAACAATACGACACATAACCGAGCAAGGAAAGAAGTAGCCTACCTAATCCTAATTCTCCAAAACACATGATTAATCTAAACAATAAATAATAATAGTCAGTAACAATAATTGTTAATAAGTAATTGTTAAATAATAACTTTATGATTCTGTCATCTCATGACTAAACAAACTGTATGAACAACAATCAAATACATTATGAAAGCCATGCATTTACACTGTTTTTAAACTGTTTTGACTGTCCGCTCCATACTTTCATTAGGTTTGGCTCTTTAGTGTTGAAACTTCTTGAATCACTTGTTATAATTTGTTCTTTTCCCCCTTGCTCTGGACTTTTGAAGTAAACTTGGTCACAATTTTACAACAAGGTTCTATTAATTAATGTTAATATAGCTACTAACTAGGCTATAAATATGAAATGAATCATCTTTTATAACGTTAGTTAATTGAAAGCCGTTAATACTTAGCTCTTGTTAACCAAAGACACAGGCCCGAAGCCAACCTATTAAAAGGGGTGGTTCTTTTTTCTCAAAAAATTGACCTTTTTGTAGTTATTCGTCTTAAATAATAAGGTTCGAATACTGCATTTTAGTGAAATTTTAAGCACTAATTTGTGCTGGATTAGTTTGTGGTTTGATGGTTATCATTACCACACTTTTTGATGCAACAAAAATACTTCCTATTTCTCAAAGTGCTTATCATACTATTTTTTGTTTACAAAAATGTAAGTTTATTTACCAATGTGCATCTAAACTGCAAGTTATTAGAGTTTTATATATAATTTAATGAGATTAGAATTTTAGAAATATGAAAAAATACTTTCTTTTTAAATGTTAATTTATTATCATCCATCATAAAAACAGACAAAAAATGAGAATCTGTTAAAACCTGTTTTAAATTAAAAACTGTAGCCTATAGGCAAATAACAAACTGGCCAGCTCATTTCATCAGTCAGAATTTGTCCATTTAAATAATAAAAGCCTTCCTTTATTGGTTATTTCATTGGTTATTCTTCTTAAAGCCTTCTTCTATTGGCTATTTTCACAATTTATGATGGCATCCTGTCAAAAAAGAAATAGGACAAATGAGCTCCTATGGGGAGCTCAAAATTATGGACTTTACAGAAGGGGGGTGGGGGGTTTCATATAAGGCCTGTCGTTAATAATTGATGTTCAGTTATTGTTAATACATGATGTAGCTACTAGCTACACGTATACTGTATGTTAATTTTAGTAAATAGATTAGTAAATACATTAATTAACAATAACTAAAAAAAAAGTGCTGACTTTTTGGACGTTTTTGAATAAACTTTTTGGAGTTAATAAAGACTCTTAGTGCTTTTTTTTTAATAGTTAGATTTATTAATAAGGCATTACTGTAAACGTTTCCAGTAATCAAATATGAAATACTAAAATACAAGCATGAAAGTGATATTGGACGGCATATTTAAACCATATATACTGTACAGTTGAAGGAAAACTTAATTATTAACGTTAAATAAACTTTTTGGACTTAAGTATAGTGTTTTTTAACAATTAAAATAAGTTAATAGCCTATATTAAACTATTTCAGAAATGAAATATTAAGTTAAAACACTCAAAATTCAAGCACGTTAGACTATAACAACAACAACAACAACTATATATATATATTTACCAGCATTATAGATTTCCACACCTCATCGATTGAGATTTGAGAAAACTGGATCGTTTAACTGCAGATCAGATCACGTGTTGCTGTACGCGATCACTGATTGGCTGCGCGATTTCCTCTTTCGTACTTGAGTGCATGATACTGCCTGATTTCTGCGCGACAAACTGTAAATATATTCGTGTTCTCTTCAACTACAGGTTTGTGAATCAAATAGAAGTGTTTATTTTTTTCTAGATTGTTATAAAGGTACTTTGCCTGATATTGACAGCGCTGTTGGTCAGTTTTGCAGATTACTTTCGGTTTAGCCAAAGTCGAAGTATACTGTAATTTATACATGAGGAGTTCATTTGCTAAATCAAATAACTCAGTTTTTATTGAATGAAATAAACAGTATGTGTTTGTTGAGACTATTAATTGAATAAACGGCTTTTATGCAGTTTTAGCTACAAGTACTTGAGTAAAAGTAAATATCTTAACGTTACATCTTTTACTGGAGTAAAGTACTGATTGATTAACATTTATTTAGCGTGATAAAAATCTTTTATTTTATTACCAAAAGTAAAATTTTATTATGATAACTAGACATTTTAAGCTTCCAAATGATATACACTCAACGGCCTCTTTATTAGTTACACCTGTCCAACTGACAAAATCGAGCATCAGAAAGGGAAAGAAAGGTGATTTAAGTGACTTTGAACGTGGCATGGTTTTTGGTGCCAGACGGGCTGGTCTGAGTATTTCAAAACTGCTGATCTACTGTGATTTACATGAACAACCATCTCTAGGGTTTATGGAGAATGGTCAGAAAAAGAAAATATCCAGTGAGCGGCAGTTCTGTGGGTGCAAATGCCTTGTTGATGCCAGAGGTCAGAGGAGAATGGCCAGACTGGTTCGAGCTGATAGAAAGGCAACAGAGGTATGCAGAAGAGCATCTCTGAACGCACAACACTTCCAACCTTGAGGCGGATGGGCTACAGCAGCAGAAGACCACACTGGGTGCCACTTCTGTCAGCTGAGGCTACAATTCTCAATAGCAGATTGGAAACAATAGAAGATTGGAGAAACGTTGCTTGGTCTGATGAGTCTCGATTTCTGCTGCAACATTCAGATGGTAGGGTCAGAATTTGGAGTCAACGACATGAAAGCATGAATCCATCCTGCCTTGTAACAACAATTCAGGCTGGTGGTGGTGGTGAAATGGTGTGGGGGATATTTTCTTGGCACACTTTGGGCCCATTAGTACCAATTGAGCATCGTGTCAACGCCACAGCCTACCTGAGATATGTTGCTGACCATGTCCATCCCTTTATGACCACCGTGTACCTATCTTCTTATGGCTACTTCCAGCAGGATAACGTGCCATGTCAAAGAACAATGGTTTAAACTGAAACTGCACTAATAATAATTACTGATGAAAACTACTGGTCATAATAAATGAAAGAATTGAGGTAAAGTTGGTTTCATATTCTCTCATTCATTCAGGGACAGCTTGTGACACGCTCACTATACTGCTTACCATGGTACTTTGAATATTCGGTCCGAAATCTCATGCAAGTATGACTTGAAAACAATATTAGCACTGTTTATTTGACTGAACAATGTTGTACTTTGATAGTCATTTGCTGCTAATATGTTTTCACTATTTAGGATTTGCAAAGAATAGTTTTCTGAAATGATATTATTAATGAGAAAGTCAGAAAGTGTGAATATAAAACCATTTTTACCTTTAAATTTTACAGGGGCTGATGAAAAATAATGGCACATAATCAGCGTAAGTGTTATAAAGAAACAATTAATGCACCATATTTTAAATAATGTTGGCATCATCATAAATTGACCAAATTTTTCCTGGTTTAATACTTGATTTGTGACTTTTTGTGAAGTACAGATGCTGAGTTTGTGGACACACACTTCGAAGCTCTCATTCAGAGATGTACATCTGTGATGTCTATCGCTGATAAACTGTATGAAAAAAGAGCGTTCAGCTGGGAAGTGTATTCAAAGATCACAAACGCAACTTCTAGAGCAAACCAAAAAAGGGAGCTCTCGAACATTGTGAAATCTGGAGGACGTGATATAAAATCTGCTTTTTACCAAGTACTGCAAGTACTCCAGCCAGATGTTATTCAAGAGCTTGGAGGTAAGTGATATCGGACGACATATTTAAACCACACACATATACATACACACATACACACACACATATATACATACATACATACATACATACATTATATATATATATATATATATTGTAGAGTTGAAGGCAAACGTAGTTGAAGCCCTTCTATGATATTTTTCAATCTTTATAAAATATTTCCTAAGTGCTATTAAACAGAGTAAGGACATTTTCACAGCATATGCTATAATATTTCCTGTTCTGGAGAAAGTAATATTTCTTTTAATTCAGCTGGACTGTAAGCAGTTTTACTTTAAAAACAAAAATTAAGGTTAAAATTAGGGCTGCACAATATATCGTTTTAGCATCGATATCGTAATGTGTGGATCTGCAATAGTCACACATCACAGGATCTGCGATGTCAAGTTGGGATCGTTGAGTGTTTTTACGGCCTGTGACCGTAGGCTTAAAAGTTAATTTAAACCATTTAAGCACAAGAAATGATAAAGTTTGCTGTTTTAACAAAATTAATTGCGTTTAATTATTTGTACAATCAAGACTATAGACATTTGATTATTGCATTTATGTAGCTCAATACTGTCAGACGCTACTGAAAATTATAAAACGCTGTTTATTTCAGATTTATCTTTGTTCTATTGTTTTTATCTGTGATTTTAATTGATTTTATTTAGCAAATATTTGGATAATTTAGCATATTTTAGGCAGATACACTCCCCTACAAGATCATTCCAATCAACACTGTAAAAATTCTGGGTTCCGCACAATTCATTCATATTGTCCCACTCCCAACACAAATCAATCAAGTAAATTTTTCAGATTTAACAGATTTAAGTGGATTGAACATAAAAAATGAAGTTGTCCCAACGAAATCTCAACAATTGTGTTGTTTCAGCTCATTTTAGTGCTTTATTTATTTATATCGATCTAATTAGTTTGAACAAACAAAAATTTTTTTGAGCGAATGTAAAACTATGAATTCTTTCCTAACAGTTACTTAAGTTGTATAGCTATATATATATATATATATATATATATATATATATATATATATATATATATATATATATATATATATATATATATATATATATAGCAGAAAAACAAAATAACGTATTGTCAGTCAGTTTTTCTTATTTCGTGCAGCCCTAGTCAATATTATAAGCCCAATAATATAGTCAATATTATAGCATTATTAATATTTTTTTGATTGGCCACAGTACATTGTGTGTTGTGCATTGACTTGCCTAATTAACCTAATTTACCTAGTTAACAACGTCATAAGACGTTAATATTAGGTTAGATTTAGTTTGTGGTGTCAGGTGACCACAATTCAATGTGTAGCCAGTGTCTAACCCACCGTTATTTTGACTTCCAATAACGACCTAAAATTACGTTGATATTTGGTTGATTTTAGGTTGTGTTGGAAAGTGACAAAAATCCAACGTCGAACCAACATCTTAAACCAACGTTATATTGATGTTTATTTATTTGTCAGGTATGGCAACCAAAGTCCAATCTCTGATAGACGTCATAGTGGTAACATCTACACAACGCCAAGCTGTAATTTAATTAGATGTTGATATTTGGTTGATTTTAGGTTGTGTTGGAAAGTGACCAAAATCCAACATCGAGCCAACATCTTAAACCAACATCATATTGACATTTATTTGTCAGGTATGGCAACCAAAATTCAACGTTGTACACCAACGTCGGTCTGACGTAGGGTTCTGATGTCAACTTGATTTTCATTTCCAAACAAAATGCAACGTCCCCACAACCTCGTGTTGATGTCCTGTGCCTGATGGGATGTACCACTGTCATCATGGCAAAATAAATTAGTAGAAATTATTAAATTATTAAAACTGTTACAACAGCAGTTAGTTATATAAAATCTTCTTTCTGTTAAACAGCACTTGGAAAATATTTTAAAAAGAATTTAAATTTCACAGGAGGGCTAATAATTTTGACTTCAGCTGAATATATAAACACATATATAAACACATAAAATCTAAACAAATACAATTTGAACTCAAATTAGGTGAAATAATTTTTTGTCCAGGATCATTCTCACAGACTGGGAATGAAAATCATTTATCTGAGTCCCACCATCAGAGGGAAGAACCAACAAGGGCACAAAATATGCCTGACAGACCTGAAGACGCGATTATCAGGTGGAGCCCGTCCTCAATAAAACACAGAGGTAAAATAGAGGAGCTCCGGAAAGATACCTCAAGGAAAAAAGTGGGAAGCATCTATTTCTCCAAAAGCAATAACTACATGATTGGCTCTGGAGGAAGTGGCATGGTATATCTGGGCTTGAAGGAAGATGGCACTGAAGTGGCCATTAAACGGATTTTCAAAGACCCACAGAACAGCAAAGACTTTGAAAATGAGCTGAAGCACCTACGAGATCTAAATCTTGAGAGCAAGAATATTGTCAGATATGTAGACCTAGCTGAGGATGACGATTTTTATTATCTGGCACTACAGCTGTGTGAACATGACCTTGTGGACCACATGAAGAGTCTTGATCTCCAAGAGCAAAATAACAAAGAGTTCGACTTGAGGAAAATAGTGCAGGATGTGCTGCTCGGCCTTCAAGTTCTTCACAGTGCCGGAGTGATACATCGGGATATAAAGCCAAAAAACGTTTTGATAGGTAATGCAATGTCTAGCTTTACAGGAAATACGATAAGATGTGTGGTTTGTGTGTTACTCAAAGCTTAACATGCACTCAACAGATTCAGGGAAAAATGCGAGGCTGGCTGACTTCGGGTTAAGTCGCAAACTGGAGGAGGGCAGAAGCGCAGTGCACACGGTTCGAGCCGGGACACAAGGCTGGGAGGCAACAGAGATCCTGAATCAGTCAGAAAAGGGCGATTACAAGAAGAGCTCAGACATCCAGGTTTGTGATATACTGTAGTCTGAAGTCCGAATTATGAGCCGCCCTGCATATTTTTTCGTCCAATTTCTGTTTAATGGAAAGAAGATTTTTTGAGAGAACCCATTAACAGTGTGTTCACATAGAACAAAACACTAGAGCACGCAGCCACAGTGTAAACATGAAGCCACGTGCTTACACAACACCAACACAAACAGAACGCAAGTGTCAAGCACACAATAAATGAAAACACTTACCGTGCACTCACACATGCGATCCCAGTGGCAACCAAAACTAAAACCAACTGGACTGGAGCGCTGAGAATGAAAACACCATGCAGCGAACCAAATAACAAACACAACAGGGTGAGAGCGCGCAATTTAAGGACCTTGTGCGCCCACAAAAGCAGGAACATGCACGGCCTAAGCGCAGCCAAGATGGCGTTCATACAATGACAGGAAATATTAGTGGTCAACCCGAAAAAACTTTATTCAAGCACAACATACTAGACAAGACAGGACTAGTGTCTAGACTCTGCCACCAAATCAAGAATTAACAAGACCGAAGTGGCAGAATCCTGACCAGAGGGACAGTCCAGGGCGGGTTCAGCGGGTCAGGGACCCCGGCAAGGGGCCAAGGTGGAGCTGGAGGAACAGTTCAGGGTGATGGAGGAACAAACTAGGGAGGAGCAGGAGGCAGGGAGGATCAATCAGAGGCGACAAGCCAGGAGGCCTGTGGTGAGCCATCTGGGCAGGAAGCCTGTGTGGAGCCATATAAACACAAGGATCTGGGCTGAGGCTGGCAGCTCAGGGGGCAGGAGCCATCATTGGCAGGCGCTCTGGGGCTGGAGCCGACAGTGGCGGGCACTTTGAGGCTGGAGCCGACACTGGCGGGTGCTCTTGAGGCTGAAGATGCCTCAACTGAAGATGCCTTCCTCTTTAATCTCTGCTTTTGGGAGCAGGTTAAGCCCTGGGGGTTGGTCATGGGCTGGGAGGTGGTGCTGGTGGTGGTGAAAAGGGTCCATTCCCCCTGCAGGATCTCCTTCTCCTTCCTGAGACAGGTGTATTCCACCTCCTCCCAATAAGTCCACTTCCCAAGTTCACCCAGCTTCTCCCAATCAAATAGCTCATCCAATCCAGCCAGAACGAAATGGATAAGGGTGGTCTTGCTGAACCTAAGCCCCCGGGCTGCCTCAAGGAGACCGGCGAATACACTGAAGGGGCGATGGGTTTGATGGTGTGGCAGTCCTCTGGCTAGAAGTTGGTCTTGGGTTCCTCTTGGCTGGGAGAGAGCGAGCGCAACAACAAACCCATGGTCTGCTAAGTCCTCTTATGGCCAGTTCATTCTGTCAGGTTTCAGGAAAAGTAAGGATGAGGACTCAATTGCAGGGACAAAAACATGGGTTTATCAATAACAAAAACTACCCCGAGGGAAAAAAAACTTAACTAAGACACAATAAACAAACTTGACTGGAGCGCTGAGAACGAAAACACCATGCTGTGAGCAAAACAACAAAAACACCAGGACAACAGCATGCATCCCCAGCACGCCCAGACCTTGTGCGCCCACACAAGCGGGAGCGTGCACAGCCCGAGTGTAGCCAAGATAGCTCATACAATGACAGAAAATATGAATGCTCGACCCAAAGAAAACTCGAGACAAGCACAACATACTAGACAAGACAGGACTTGTGTCCGGACTCTGCCACCAAAACAACAATTAACAAGACCGAAGTGGCAAAATCCTGACAGTGTATTTCTCTCTGTGCTTTTAATTTTCAGGTTGCTGGGATGCTGGTTTACTACATTCTCTCTGATGGCAAACATCCATTTGGGGGCATAAATGACCGTGAGGACAACATAAGGAAAGGGAAGTGCTGTCTTGACCATGTTCAGGATATAGTAGCCAAAGACCTGATTGAGTGGATGATCAACAAAGATCCAGCAAAAAGACTAACCATTGATGAGGTCCTCGTTCACCCTTATTTCTTGGATGAGCACAGGTAAAAAAAATATGGGGATGGGAGTCACTAGAATCCCCACAATATGATATTATCATGATACTTGTGTCATCATGATACAATATTATTAAGAAAGGGGGGCCTATTATGCAAAAATCACTTTTATAAGGGGTTTAAATACAGTTGTGTGGCAACATTCTGTGAATATAACCAGCTTTTAATGGAAAAAAAATATTTATTAGTCCCCAAAATGACACATACAGTGCATCCAGAAACTATTCGTAGCGCTTCAATTTTTTTTCCACATTTTTTTTACCTCCTTATTCCAAAATGGAATAAATTCATTTCCTTAAAATTCTACACACAATACTTCTTCTTGAAATTGTTGCAAATTATATACAAAAAACCTGAAAATCACATGTACATAAGTATTCACAGTATTTGCTCAATACTTTGTTGATGCACCTTTGGCAGCAATTACAGCCTCAAGTCTTTTTGAATATGATGCCACAAGCTTGGCACACCTGTCTTTGGGAATTTTTGCCCATTCCTCTTTGCAGTACCTCTCAAGCTCCATCTGGTTGGATGGGAAGCGAATTTTCAGATCTCTCCAGAGATGTTCAATAGAATTTAAGTCTGGGCTCTGGCTGGGCCGCTCAAGGACATTCACAGTGTTGTTGTGAAGCCACTCCATTGATATTTTGATGGTGTGCTTTGGGTCATTGTCCTGCTGGAAGATGAACCGTCGCCCCAGTCTGAGGTCAGGAGCACTCTGAAGCAGGTTTTCATCCAGGATATCTCTGTACATTGCTGCATTCATCTTTCCCTCTATCCTGACTAGTCTTCCAGTTCCTGCTGCTGAAAAACATCCCCACAGCATGATGCTGCCTCCACCATGCTTCACTGTAGGGATGGTGTTAGCCTGGTGATGAGTGCTGCCTGCTTTTCTCCAAATGTAACGCCTGGCATTCACTCCAAAGAGTTCAACTTTAGTCTCATCAGACCAGAGAATTTTGTTTCTTATGGTCTGAGAATCCTTCAGATGCCTTTTGGCAAATTCCAGGCGGGGAGTGGCTTCCGTCTGACCACTTTACCATACAGGCTTGATTGGTGGATTGCTGCACAGATGGTTGTCCTTCTGTATGGTTCTCCTCTCTCCACAGAAGAACACTGGAGCTCAGACAGCGACCATCGGGTTATTGATCACCTCCCTGACTAAGGCTCTTCTCCCCCGATCACTGAAGCTTAGAGTCCTGGTGGTTCCAAACATCTTCCACTTACGGATGATGGAGGCCACTGTGCACATTGGAACTTTTAGAGCAGCAGAATTTTTTTCTGTAACCTTCCCCAGCCTTGTGCCTCGACAATCCTGTCTCGGAGGTCTACACACAATTCCTTTGTCTTCATGCTTGGTTTGTGTTTTGGCATGCACTGTCAACCCTAGGAACTTATACAGACAGGTGTATGCCTTTTCAAATCGTGTCCAATCAGCTGAATTTACCACAGGTGAACTCCAATTAAGCTGCTAAAACATCTCAAGAATGAACAGTGGAAACAGAATGTACCTGAGCTCAACTAAGAGCTTCACGGCAAAGGCTGTGAATACTTCTGAACATGTGATTTTTCAGCTTTTTTATTTTTAATAAATTTACAACAATTTCAAAAACTCTTTTTTCACATTGTCATTATGGGGTATTGTGAGTAGAATGTTGAGGAAATCAGTTAATTTAATCCAATTTGGAATAAGGCTGTAACAAAAAATGTGGGAAAAGTGAAGCGCTGTGAATACTTTCCAGATGCACTGTATAGGAGTTATAAAACATTATTTGTTGGGTCTTTTGAGCTGAAACTTCACATACACACTCTGGGGACATTGGAGACTTATTTTAAATCTTGTAAAAAGTGGCATAATAGGTCACCTTTAAATATATTGCAGTTTTTTACCTTTCAATTTTAGATTATGTCCCCAAGGTAAAATGAAACTTAAGGTTTAACTAAACAGAAACTTTACTCAGTTTGTTTATTTCACTTCAGTTTTATTTCTGCATTGCAAAATAAAAATTTCAAGCAGACAAATTGACAAACTGTTTAATGAATAACTCTCATGAATGTTGTATACAAATAGTATAAAAATTCTGGCATAATTTGCTCAACCTTTAAAACCTAGAGTTTATTTTTTTCTTCTGTTGAACATATTTTGAGATATTTTTTACCATAATTTTTTTCCTACTATGGAAGGCAATGGATACCAGCATTCTTCAAAATATCTTCTTTTGTGTTTAACAGATGAAATAAATCCATAGAGGTTTAAAAACACATAAAGGAGAGTAAATGATGATCGAATTTAAATTTTGGGGTGAACTATCCCTTTAACTATATTACTTCAGAGCTAACAAGGCTCCATCATAGCCTTAGAGCATAGGTCTCAAACTCAATTCCCGGAGGGCCGCAGCTCTGCACAGTTATACTCCAACCCTAACCAAACACACGTGATCAAACTAATCAAGGTGTTTAAGACTACCCGTGAACACCTTGATTATTTGTATCAGCTGTGTTTGATCAGGGTTGAGCAAAACTGTGCAGAGCTGCGACCCTCCAGGAATTGAGTTTAAGACCTATGCCCTAGAGAAACACACATATGGTACATGTTGAGTTTGAGATGCACTTACAAAATATACACCCTTGTTCTGTAGCTTGAAATAACCTGCTTAATGCCTGCACTTTTCTGTTTCTTTCAGGAAATATACAATCCACAAAGAGCTGGGTGACAGGCCTGAAATCCAGAAGTATGAGACCTTAGCAAAACTTTATAGCTTCTACAAAGACAAAGGACACACAGAGGGAACAGAACCTACAGCAACACTGGCTCTCAGTGACGCTCTCAGTGAACTTAAAATCAAGGACGAGAAAACGTTAGTGTCTGTGTTTTTCTTAATGACTTTCTTTGTATCTTGATTTACAGAGGACATCAACTAAGTGTCATTCGGTGTAATTTATTGCCAGGCATTGAGTTAGAATCACTGAATATGATAATTCGCACAAAAATATAAATTCTGCTATCATTTACTCATCCACCACTTGTTCCAATCCTGTTTGAATTTCTTCTGTTGAACACAAATGAAGACATACTGAAGAGTGTTGGAAAAAAACAGCCATTGACTTTATAGTATTTTTTTGTTCCTATTGTTGTAAGTGAGAACTCGGTTACTCCTCTTGTGCACCACCAGAGGGAGCCATCACCTGAATTCTAATCGGACTTTTGGACTTAAATTCCCATAAGCCCTTCTGCCTGGCACTGATTGCGACACAGGTGTCTCTCGTTGTCGCAGTGTATTTAAACCACACTCACACAAACACATACTGCGAAGTCTTGATTTGCCCAGCAGTCATTACCGAGTGGTTTCATCCCATTCCTGCCCGATTCGTGTACTGAACTCTTAACCTGCCTTACCGACTGTGATTGTTATCCGCCTGCCCTGAACTCTAGCCTGTTTCATCAACTGTGAATGTTCTCTGCCTGCCCCGGATAGTGGTGGGCAAAGCGAGGCTTCATGAAACACTGAAACACTAGGAGCAAATGTGACGAAGCTTCGAAACGTTTCGAAACCCCACTCTACAGTGACACCTAGTGGTCATTTTAATGTATTGCACTAAAATAGCTTCAGCAAAGAACATTTGAGTAAATTAAGGTATTAAACCCCACTTGTAAGATTGGATCTGCAAGTGATTTAGTGGAGCGGTTAGGGTTCCTGATTACTGTGCGAGGATATTTGGTTCGATTATAGACTGATAAAGTTATTTTGAAGTGCTTTGTTCTTGTACCGTTTTGTTTCAACATTAGTCGGACATCCGAATAAACGCTTTGTGAATAAATATGTCTTGTTTTGGTCATAAAACAGGGTTGTGGCCAGAAGTTAACAAGAATTATTTATAATATTCAATAAATTTCCCATTGTATTTTATTAACATCTACCCAAAACCTAAACGCAACCATCACAGTACTGTAAAATAATCATTATTGTTTTACAGTGTTACAAAAATGATGCTAAATTGATGGCGTATCAGCAGCGATATCCTATCTAGACTACACCATAAAACAGAAACATTATTAAAATACATAAAATCATGAATTTGGAGTATTTGTACAAGTCGGGATTCGAAGCCAAAAGTCATTTGAAGGTCTGTAACAACATACACACGCACGGTCCTCTAGGCCAGTGTTTCCCAACCCTGTTCCTGGAGGCACACCAACAGTACATATTTTGGATGTCTCCCTTTTCTGACCCATTAACTTCAGGTGTTGGAGTCTCTTCTGATGTTATGATAAGTTGATTCAGGTGTGTTTGATTAGGGAGAGGTTGAAAATGTGTACTGTTGGTGTGCCTTCAGGAACAGGGTTGAGAAACACTGCTCTAGGCTACATGAGACAGAAGTTTTTCTGACCCTGTCAGTCAACCGCAGATTCACCAGGTCTTGAAGCTCTTCTAAACTGATCGATGCTATGAATCGCTTTAGTCACGTGATCAGGTGTTTCGAAACTCTTTAGTCACGTGACCTGGGTGTTTCGGATCATGCTTCGATGCAGCGTTTTGAAACACTTGCGCTTCGAGATCTCGATACTCAGTCAATTTCACGTCAGCCATCCTTAGCCCCGGACTCTGCCTGTTTTACTTTCTGATTCCTGGTTTGTTCCCCTGTTTGTTACATTTGTGTGATTGGGCTAATAAAGCTTGCAAATGGATGTAAGGGCTTCTGACTCATCACGACACCTACAATGGATGTCAATGGCTGCTTTTTCCAACATTCTTCAGACTATCTTGTTTTGTGTTCAACAGAAGAAAGAAAATTATAAAAGTTTAGAAATCGGTGCGAGTACATTTTGGGTCAACCGTCCCTTTAAAAGAGTTACACTGTATGTCCATTATCTGTATTTTTAAACATAATAAATATTACTCCACTGTCCTTCAGACTGCAAGGATTTGCTCAGTTGTTAGCAAGAAGTTTTTGAACTCTTATAAATGTAATAACATTTAGAATGATCACTTATTTTAAGATGTTTCAATAAATACTAGTTAGAAAGTAAGTTTCATTTTTAACTTTTGCTCTATCAAACATCATTTGGGAAATATTTGAAAAAGAGAATATAATATTCACAGGAGGGCTGATCTGTCTGACTTCATATGTATATGTTGTGCTGAACGACAGAAGATTATTTTACTCGTATATTTAGGGTGACCAGATTTCTCAGAGTGCAGGGGCGTTGCTAGACATAAAGCTCTACTGGGGCACCAAAAAATATATATATATATTATTATTTTATTTTTTAAAGAAATATTTATTATAAATAAAAGTATTCTTGTTATTATACAATTATTATTCTAAATAATCTTAAATGTAACTGGAAAACAATGTTTAGACAAAACTGGAATGATATGCTAAGATCATTTAAGAAATCTTTTGCATAAATATTAATTTCATGTCGGTGCCAATGGCGTAGTGGAAAAGTGCACCGACACATGCACTCCGGTGTTCGCGGCGACTCCCGACTCGACGATTCCTGCCTCGAGGTCCTATGCCGATCCTTCCCCTCTCTCTGCTCCCCACACTTTCCTGTCAATTCTCTCTACTGTCCTGTCCAAATAAAGGTGAAAACCCCTAAAAAATTTTTATTAAAAAAAAAAAAAAAATATATATATATATATATATATATATATATATATATATATATATATATATATATATATATATATATATATATATATATATATATATATATATTAATTTCATTGGAATGAAATTCTACAGACAATTCAATAAAATACAAAAAAAAATGATGTTTTATTTAATTATCTGTTTTCTTACACTTGACACATGGCAGAGAATTAGGTTTATTAAGTCTTTACCTCCCTGACTCCTCATCCCTCCTTTTGCTTCATATCTATTTGCTTCAAATCAGGAGGCATGCTTAGTAAGATCACCATCATATTGTTTAAACTTTAGTTTTGTCGACTAGCTAAACAAAACGCCGGTTTTACAATGCATGAGCGGTGCGTGACAAGCAAGTAGCCTGCTTTTTTGGCTTGCATGTTAACTACCGGGACTCGCACCGGCAGGAGAGCAGCACGTGCGAGAGGCGCACACGCGGAGAGGCGCAATTTCTCTGCACACACGCGGAGATGCATCAGTTTGCTTTTTTTATTAAACACATTGCTTTTACCAGCGTTGGTTCGGTTGCACATAGAGAATAACGTCCTTATTTCGGAATTACCACTCTTAATAAATACACTTGCATATGAAGTAAATCATATCTCAATGCATTTACTGTGGCACTGGAGATTTTTACTGGGGCACGTGCCGCAGTGAATTGGATCTAGCGACGCCCCTGTCAGAGTGTATATTTGACATTCTCACAAAGTTTATTTGAAATAAAGTCTCTTTGGTTAAAAATACAGTAAAAACAGTAATATTGTGAGATAAATATATATTTTCTCGAGCATCCAGAATATCAGTATGATTAGTAAAGGATCATGTGACACAGAAGTAATAATGCTGAAAATTCAGAGGAATAAAAATATAATCACAGCCATTTTTCATGCAGCATTTTTACAAAAGCATTAATTATTTCTGAGTTATTCCACACTTTGGACTAGTAGTGTACCGTATATACAAAAGTACCAATGTAATGAATTATTTTAGATGACATAGAATGTGATGAATGAACTCTGCATGCTGATTTTTGTCCTGCAGGAGACTGGACATCAGCACTATAGTGGGTAAAGATTTAGAAAACCTTTGGAGGCTCTTCAGCACCGCGGAGAAAATCACAGAGGGAAAGAGCTTTTCTAATTGGAAATCAGATGTGAGTAAAAAACTGAGCCAGCTTCTTTTTGCTTGTACACTGCTAATAGTTATATTAAAAAAATTACGACAACAAATGTAGGCGCCACAGTGGCTCAGTGGTTAGCACTGTCACATCACAGCAAGAAGGTTGCTGCTTTTGAGTCCTGGGTGGGCCAGTGGGCATTTCTGTGTGAAGTTAGCTTGTTCTCTCCATGTTGGCGTGGGTTTCCTCCCACAGTCCAAAGACATGCGCTATAGATGAATTGAATAAACTAAATTGGCCGTAGTGTATGTGTGTGAATGAGAGTGTTTGGGTGTTTTCCAGTGATGGGTTGCAGATGGAAGGGCATCCGCTGTGTAAAACAGATGCTGGATAAGTTGGGAGTTGATTCGGCTTTGGCGACAGCTGATCAGAGGGAATAAGCCGAAGGAAAATGAAATGAATGATTGACAATAAATGTTTTTATGCTACTTCTTTTAGCATAGTTAGCAAGTTGATCAGCTCAAGTATTTTTATAAGTTTAAGTACAATGTTGAACTTAATATTTTAGTCAGTTTGTTTTATGTAATTTGAGATTACTAAAATTATTCGACAAGATATTAAAATAAATAAAATAATAATCGCCTTCAGGGCTTAGTTTGGCCTTGCGCCATGATTATTGGTATGCCTCTGCAGAGTCTAGGAGAGTTACATGAGTAGCAAATGCTAAGGAAAACTCAAAGCGTAATAATTGAAGACTCTCATCCTCTAAAGCCGTATTTTAAATTATTGCCCTCTGGAAGAAGATTCAGAAGCATTACATGCTCTTCTGACAGATATAAATGCACTTTTGTTCCAGAAGCCATAAGGCTTTATAACCTTACATTATCGCAAGTTTTAATTTGGAATGTATGCATAGTATTATCTTTTCACAGTTATTATGAAGTGTGCTTGCTTTAGTATTCATTTAGAGTAATTGTTGTTTGTACGTGTTGGTTATGTCATGATGCTACTGCCCTAATTGAATTGCCCCTGGCCAGATTAATAGTGCTTAAATTATTTCACTCATATATTTGGGGTGACCCGAGTGTATTTTTGACATGTTCATAAAGGTATGATTACTGAAGGATCATGTGACACTGAAGACTGAAGTAATGACGATTACATTTTTAATCATTAAAGTCAGGAATAAAAATATCATCACTTAGAAAACAGCCATTGTTCACAGAAATACTGTTTTTGATCAAATACATGCAGCATTTTTATAAAATCATAGATATTTCTGAATTATTTCACACTTTGGAACAGTAGTGTACAGCATATATAAAAGTAAACTACCAATGTAATTTTAGATGACATAGAATGGGATTGATGAACTCTGCATGCTGATTTTGTTATGCATGCTAATGCCCTAATTTAATTGCACCTGGCCAGATTAATAAAGACTTATTATTTTAGTTAATTTACTTAACTTAATATTTTAGTCGGTATGTTTTTCTTTAGTTGTAATTACTAGAAAAGATTCAACAGTTTCAATTAGCTTCAACAAACAAATTTAAGACTTTCTTAAAGTGGATTATAATTATCTTCATTCAGGGATGTGTTATAACAGTAAAGTTTTAAATCTTTTCTTGTTTTATTTACAGCTTTTAATAATATGGAAAGATCTTAACACAAGGCCTCCAGAGGATGTGCTTGGCCTGCTGCGGGTTTTACGCAACAAACAGACACACGAGTAAGTGAAGCAAAAATGATCATCTGAAGTCTTAGTTTCATTTCAGTCTTTACTAAGAGATTTTGCTCAATAAAAGTCTACATGAAATCAAAATTCATTACGTTTATTTTAGTCGCACAGATCATTAGACTTTAAGTGAACTATTTATCAGTGCAAGTTTGTCCACTGGAAAAGAAAATGTTCTGGTAATCTTTAATCAAAATCTGACCATGGCGCTCCTTCTCTGATGATGTCCGTTTGGCAGCTTGGGTTGCTGTCGCCTCACAGCAAGAAGGCCGCTGGTTCGGGTCCTGGCTGGGCCAGTTGGCGTTTCTGTGTGCGAGTTTGCATGTTCTCCCGGTGTTGGCGTGGGTTTCCTCCGGTTTCCCCCACAGTCCAAACACATGCAGTATAAGTGAATTTAATAAAGTAAATTGGCCGTAGTGTATGAGTGTGTGTGTGTGTGAGAATGTGAGTGTGTATGGGTGTTTCCCACTACTGTGTTGCATCTGGAAATACATCTGCTGCGTAAAACATGTGCTGGATAAGTTAGCGGTTCATTCCGCTGTGGCGACCCCTTATAAATAAGGGACTAAGGAAGGAAAATGAATGAATGAATGACTCTTTCATTCACTGCTCCGTCATAATTTACAATTTACAACAAATATGACCTCCACTGCTGAGAAATCCGGACATGTTCGTTTGTTCAATCATTTTCTTTTTGGCTTAGTCCCTTATTTATCACGGGTCACCACAGCGGAATGAACCATCAACTTATCCAGCATATGTTTATCCATCGGATGCCCTTCCAGCTGCAACCCATCACTGGGAAACACCCATATACACTCATTCACACTCATACACTACAGACAATTTAACCCACCCCATTCACCCATACCACATGTCTTTGGACTTGTGGGGGAAACCAGTGCACCTGGAGGAAACCCATGCCAACATGGCAGAACATGCAAACTCCACACAGAAATGCCAACTGACCCAGCAGATGCTCGAACCAGAGACCATCTTGCTGTGAGGCGACAGCGCTACCCACTGTGCCACCACGTCCCATCCGGACATGTGAAAGGAGTCAATTAATTACTAATTAATCTCTTTTGTTTTTGTCAGAAATGTCAGAAAAGAGTTTGAGGAGAAGAAGATTTTCGACCTCTTCCCGGACTACTTCATCAGTTTGCACAGAGTGGCTAAAGAGTTGGGCTGGAGATATTGAAGACGCCCGAAAGAACGTCAAACAGTTCCCGCATTTGACAAACCTTTTGTTATTTGTAAAGTACACGGTAAAAAATATCCAGTTTTCCGTATTTTATGATTCATATTTTTATTTTCCCCTGTTTATTTATGCTTTTGAATTGCATTATGTGACTGATAATTCTGCTGACAACTTTTTAACCTTAAAAAAGTGACTTTTATTGACATTTTTAATAGTTTGAAGTGATATATTGTCTGGGCTGGTGTTGTATATTACGCTACAAAAGCCTTGTAATAAACTTCCAGTACATTTTCTGTTATTTTGCAGATTTATTTCTCTCTATATATTATTTCTTATACATTATACTACTCAAATATCGATAAAAGTCACATTGTTAAACTGTAGAGTTAAATTTTCAACATTAAAAGTGGACAGAGTCGAGATAAAAGACTCATAATGCAATTCATAACCTTAAATAAACTGAACACAACATACAGACACAGATATATATTTTACAGTGTAGATCTTGTTGACAAAATTAAGCACTGTTCTCAAAGCACTTGAAAATGCCATCCCAAGCACAAAAAAAGGTATTGCTATCCAAATTTATGGTCATTTATGGCACTTACACAATGTGAATACACAAAGATAATGAAGTACTAATATCTCTATTGGGTATTTTTAAAACATGAAGCACCACCAAAAGCAGGAGGTGATAAACCACTACTAAATTACTAAACATTGTCTTGGTTGCACACTCCAAAGTACTGCAATAAACATGAGTTAAATATTACAAATATGACATTAAATATAAAAAAGAGAAAAAGAAAAGTGAAGTGTCACGCAGGGAATTCTGGGAATGTTCATTTACGGTTATTCACCATATTTAGTATGGATATTTACTGTTAACCAGGTGACGGACTATTACTGTATTATTTTAACATTTTTATATTTTGTACATTCTCCATTAAAAGTACAGTGCTTAGTATAACTGAGTACACCCCATTTCGAAAATGAATATTTTTATCCATTTCTCAGTGAATATAGGCAATGTATTTTGGTACATTTAAATAAAACAGATTTATTAAACAGATATATTTATTAAATTAATATTTTAGTTACCAAACATATTTAGAAATTGAAAGATAATGCAATTAAATTCAAGCTAAAAAAATTACAAACTACAAAATGTCAACAAATCGTGATACATTTTCTGGCTTATCTTGATTTTTCCTCTTTCTTAAATTTGTATTTAATATTTTTGTGTAACTTATAAATTTGGGTGTGCTAGTTTTTAGACCGTTATTGTAAGTTATTATGTTAGATAAGCTCTAGATTTGGCTTCAGTACTGACTAATGTACAGGCACAAATATAATATTGTAAAGCATCCTATAGAAAATATTCATTTAAGAGATATTTGTGAGGGGTGTACTTATATATGTTGTGCACTGTTTGTCAATTTATATTTCTCTTCACATTTCTCCTTTAAAATTATGTGCACTTTTTAAGTGTGGATTTTGTACTTAATTTAAAAGGGTTTCAGATAAATATTAGACAATAATTGAGTCAAATATTGTATAAGTGGATGTATGCTCAATTTCGCTTTGTGCTTTAACTGGAGTTGAACACTTTAATGTTGCCTTCTTTTTGTAATAATGTGTATTTTATTTATAACACATATGAGCCAATAGTTTGTGGAAATCACAATGATTGAAATAAATACTTGGGCAGAAAAACTAAATAAAACAAAAACATTAAAAATATATATTTTAAATATTCGCGTAACATAACATCTATAAGGCCCTTACACATTGTATCACATCGAAAACATTTTGTAAAGTGTTAATTGTTTAGAGAAATAGTTTTTAGTCAAAACTTCGTTTTCTTAAAATTGTATTAAACTGATTATTGGGTTTTATGTATGTGAATACATTTCATGTTTGAAAAAGTTAAGTATATGTTCTACATGCACATTTTAATCATCTGATTGCTTTATTCATGAAACAAATAAAAATCGATATGTTTTGTAAAATGCTGGTTATTGAGGTTCACCAAAATATTTTCCATACCGTTTATATTAGTTTCCCAGGAGTGCTGGGTACACTCTAGGAATATTCCAGATTTTCACAACATGTTACTGTAATTTTCACAGTAAATTACATTAGTATCACTTTACTGGATTTAACTGTAAATATTCACGGTAGTGCGTTGTTTTCAGAATTTTATTGTGAAATTAATCAAATTAGAATGATTACAGTAAATTACTGTAAAAAGGGCTATATCTTTTGCATGTTAGTTATAGGAATTCAAACTCTTTTTATTTCATTCAACATAGACATTTATACAAATAAATTTTTATGCTAGTATTGGCACTTTTTTGATATTTAGAAATAACAGAATGTTATTGCATCCCCAAAAACAACTTACATCTTCAAAAATAACTTGAAAGAAAAATCATCCTGTATTGAAACGACATAAATGTCACAGTAAATTTTCATTTTTAAGTGTACTGCACCTTTATTTAATTTTATAAGGTTAACATGGAAATATAAGAGTTTTTAATGAACATAACTTAGCCAAAACATAATAAACTGGAACAAAAGTAATTGATTCATAAAACCAAACACTGTTAAACACCTAAAAAGTCAGGGTAAATGTCAGAATGCCTAGCTGAAGAAAGCCTGCTTCACAGTAAAATATAGTTTATTTTACAAGATAATACTGTGAAAATCACAGTAATGGACTTTACTATCTAATGTGAAGCTACAATATATGGCTGAAATTTCACAGTACTTTAATGTATCAAAATCACAGTTAATTACTGTGAACTACGTCAAAGTAATTTGTTGTGAATTTACATACAGTGAAAGTAATGCAATTATTAGCCAGTAATTTACTGTGAATTTAACCCTCTACTGTACGGTGTAACCATATGGCAACATGATATTTATGTTCATTTCCCTGCCACTGTTTCTTTAAGACCAACATTATTTTTTTTTGGTTGGAAAGAGAAGACCTTGTAGCCAATAATGTGCTTTGGTTAAGTCACATGACATGCTGTGTTTGTCTGTAGCGCAATTTCTGACAGACTGGCGCTTATTGTGAGTAGTAGCTAAATGCAAATGTAAACGTCAATAAAAACAAAGGATCAAATTATGCCAGATCTACAAAATAATCTGAAACATCACCTCCTGTAAATTATGATGACATATCCACAACTCAATTAGTTTTTTGTAAATCGATCAAATGTATGTGTTGCCAAATGGCATCACTGTGCAATACTGGAACGTGCAATATTGCAATGGGTTAGCTAGCTAGCAAGGTCAGCTGTGAACTTTTAAGTTGTAACAATAACAACATGAAAGCTAGTAATATAATGTTGATTAGTCATGTTAATGGCATTTGCATTATGGATAAAATCTAGTTTTAATGGCAATACGACTTTTGGATGGATCTAAATACAGGAAACAGTGTATTAGCGAGCACCACCATGTTTTATGGTAAGTGAAAGAAGAAAAGGACCGAACTGGCTCTTCCTGCAGATGAAAAAGAGGATGAGATGGGTTTTAGTGACCATGAGAACGATGCAGACTGGACATTTGATAGAGACAGTTCAGGTAAGTTAGCTCAGAGGCAGATAAGACAGGTGTAGTATTGAATACAGTATCATTGTTAGCTAGTAGCATCATTATTCTGAAGCATCTGGATATATTAGACTTCTTATTTTTAAGTTATAAGATTTACCTGAGGAAATAATCATACCTACTGTATGTTGAATACATGATAATACAATATTAGGTTTGTTTCTAATAATATTCAGCAAAAAAGAATGGAATGAATGAAAACTGTGGTAATACGAGTAGTTGGGACGTATGTGTAAGGTGTCATGTATAAGTTCTGTGTTAAAGCTTATAATACTGCAACACCAATTAAATCATTTAAAACAACTAAATTATTAATTATAAGGAAACTTTTAAATTTGAAGTTTCTAAGATTCACTGTTGGACGCTGTTGCCATTTGGCAACATTTCATAAAGTACCTTAAAAAAAGTAATTTTTCCAAAAAAATTTTAAAGCACTTCAAGTTAAGCCATTTTAAGAAAAGAAAAAAAACAGTCAAATAATTTTTAAATAGATTTATAATGCGTGCGGTAGAGGATTAAAGTCTTTTTTTTTTTACAGTGTAGTACTGATGTACTGTATAGCAGGGTAGCTATGATAGTAGAGCATCAAAAATGTTAAAATAATGTTAGTGTTATGTTTGATTAATGATACCAAAAACTAATATTACCAGAACATTGTGGGAATCAAAAATTGTTAGTAAGGTAAATCAGAGGAAGAAAAAATTGGTCTCTCAGAAATCTTGAATTACTGTGTGTATCAGTGAAGACTTTACCCACATGAAAAAAATACAGTAAAGTCTAGACTGGATACACGGCTGGCCGGAAGTGCGATATGCACATCAATATAGCAGCATTTTTTTGACACTGCATTATAATAATACACAATAGTATTTACTATAAATTGCAGTAGTATTTATTTTTCATGTTTGCATGCGAGTTTGGTTTCAGTGCCACACTCAAAATGGCGCTCTGACCTTTCCTCGTTACACGTTTCCTTTTCCGCCCAACATTCGCTGTCAGTCTGTAACGTTAGAAATCACACCTGTTTAACGTCCATAGAAGCCCGACAAAGTGAACTAGTCCCGAGTGTTCAGCTTGTTTACAGGTACGTGGAGCCCTTATCGGTTTATATAATATGACAGCAAGTCGTAGACTTTTATTAGGTTAGCTGCTGGATTAAACTTCCATCTGTGTGCTGTGCATTACTTGTAAGGTTAGCCAAAACTGTCAGTGACGCTGAGACATTAATGTTTAACGTTACAGATTAAGGGTTTGAGTGACAGTTGAGGTAAAGTTGGTTTTATTTTCGCACATTCGTTCAGCGACAGCTTGTGACACGCTCCGTATATTGTTTACCATGGTAACTTACTTTAAATATTTGGTCTGAAATCACACGTAAGAATTACTTGTAAACAACATTAGCAGTGTTTATATGACTGAACAATGTTGTACTTTGACAGCCATTTGCTGCTAATATGATTTCACTATTAAGGATTTGCTAATAACCCTTTTCTAAAATGATATTATTAATGAGAAAGTCAGAATGGGTGAATATAAAACCAACTTTACCTCACTTCATAGTATTGCGAAATCTGTCATTTGAAACCATCATCTTGAATATTACACCTGCTAATTGTATGTAACATACAAGTTCATATTTGGATTTCACATATGTTAAATCTTTGAAATATATATGACACATGATATATGAAAAATATATGCAAGTAAACATCCCAAAATATATGTAATCTAGGCATGGCCCGATATAAGATTCTGACGGTATGATAACCTTGGAAAAAAATATCACGGTTTCACCTAATGACGATATTGCGATTACTGCTCTGAAATATATGAGATTTTTAAATGTCGGGGTAAAAAACTACTTTTTTCCCCACTGAACACAATATATTTTATTTTAATAAAAATTTTATATATTTTGGAATATGTCAGGCTAAATAATAAAAATAAACCAATGACTATTGCTGTCTTTATTAGTTTCAAGAACAGATTTCTTTACATCTTTGTATATCTATCTTTTCTTTGGATATAAAGTGTTCAGCTCTATAGCATGCTAGGATGTTGGTTTATAAACAATTAGTTTTTCAGATGTTTGCAGAATCGTGGCCTGACCAATAGCTTTTGATGTGGAGATACCATTGCCCTAAAAACCTAAATAAAATAGTCATGAAAAAAATTAACTACACCATAGGAATGGTATAACAAAAAAAATTGCCAGTTTTAAAACCTTGAAACTGGTTATCGTGCCATGGCAAATGTATTAACAACACATATGGACCACTGGTTTGTGGAAACCATAATGACCAAATTAAATACTTGGGCAGAAAAAAAAAATAACAACAGCAACAACAACAACAAAAACCGGATTTAAAATATAATATACATACATTATATATATATATATATATATATATATATATATATATATATATATATATATATATATATATATATATATATATATATATATATATAAACCAAGTATATAAGCAAAGTTACACTAGTGTTATAGTGTTACAAAATACAGTGCTTAGCATTATTGAGTACACCATATTTTGAAAATGAATATTTTTATCCATTTCTCAGTGAATGTAGGCAATGTATTTTGGTATTTGTTTAACAAAACAGATTTATTAAACAGATATAGTTATTAAAATAATATTTTAGTCTCCGAACATATTTAGAAATTGAAAGATAATGCAATTAAATTCAAGCTAAATATTGCAAAAATAAATTACAACCTCCAAAATGTAAAAATTTTTTTGGGCTTCTCTTGATTTTTCCTCTTTTTAAAATGTGTATTTAATATTTTTCTATAACATGTACGTTTGGCTGTACTAGTTTTTGTAAATTATTTTGTTAGATAAGCTCCAGATTTGGCTTCAGTACTGACTAATGTATATGCACAAATATAATATTGTACAGCTTCCTATTAAAAATATGAATTTAAAAGAGAGATTTGTGAGGGGTGTACTTATACATGCTGAGCACTGTATACGTGACCCTGGACCATAAAACTAATCATAAAATGTCAATATTTTGAAATTCAGATTTATACAACACATAAAAGCTAAATAAATCAGCTATTTGGCGACTAGATACCAGAGCTGCACAACATATCGTATTAGCATTGATATTGCAATGTGCACAGATTTCAATATGAGATGGTAGACTGAAGGGACCCAAATTAATAAAATAACGATATAATAATATATGTAGTGTTGTCTGTTTTCATGCAAACATAAAATGTAAAATGTCTTATCATTTTACAGGGTCTCAGTCATCATCATGGCATTAAGAAACGTGAGTCGTCTGCTTGTAAACAGCCAGAGATGTGTCCTCTTTACAGCATCCAGATCACAGAAAACCGCCGCTTCTCCATGGGGTCAGATTTTATTTTTTTCTGTCAGACTTGTGTGATTTTATTCAATCAAAACAGACTGAAAAAAACTTAAAAGAAGTGCTGGTAATTTATTTTATTTAATATTTTGAGTTTTAATGAAGCCGAGATAAATCTAAATCTAAATTACGGTCCATTTACTCTATTTGCATGCTCTTCTTCTTTGTTTGTTTTTAGATTTTAGTTAATTGAGTTAAATTACTATTTTATTACTAAGAAAACCATTAAGAATCTAATAATCATTTGTGTTCATAAAGCAAGTGCCACAAAAAGTTACCAAAATGATTAGGTTACACTAGTGTTACAGTGTATCCGTGACCCTGGACCACAAAACGATCATAAAAAATGTTCAGTTTTAAAATGAATATTTATGCAACGCATGAAAGCTGAATTAATAAGCTATTTGGCTGAGATACGACTAGGCTGCACAATATATCATTTAAGCATTGCTATCGCACTGACTGAGCACATCTGCAATAGTCACATCGCAGAATCTTTAATGTCAATTATGTGTTAGTGTTGACCAGGAGCTTGTAGATTAATGGCAAATTTAACCATTGTGGATTTAAACTTTTAGATTTGCGTTAGTTTTTCTCTGTTAAAGATATAAAGTGAGTTTAAAGCATTTAGGCACAAGAAACAATAACATCTGTAGCTAATAGTGAAGGCTGCCAAGTGTCATTTTACATTCGATTTTTAAATATTTAATGCCAAGAATACTCACCAGAAAATGTAGCAGATGAAGCACTTTTTTTCTCTCATTTGTATGTTTTTCCCCCTAAAAATCTTATTTATAATAATTTATGCAAATGCACTCCCCTATAAAATCACCACAACCATTTTGAAATAACAAACTCTGCACAGATTGGGATATCCAGTCCATCTGGTGAAATATATTTCATATCGCAATATACAGCTGAAGTCAGGATTATTTGAGCTCCTGTGAATTTTTTTGTTTTGCAAATATTTCCCAAATGATGTTTAACAGAGCAAGGAATTTTTCACAGTATTTGCTATAATATTTGTTCTTCTGGAGAAAGTCTTATTTGCTTTATTTCAGCTAGAATAAAAACAGTTTGTACATTTTTTAAAAACCATTTTAAGGTCAATATTGTCAGATCAGCCCGTTAAGCATTTTTTTTTGATAGTCTACAGAACAAACCATCATTATACAATAACTTGCCTAATTAAATTAAATGTCACTTTGATCTGTATATAAGTATCCGGAAAAATATCTAGTAAAATATTATTTACTGTCATCATGGCAAAGATAAAATAAATCGGTTATTAGAGATGAGTTATTAAAACTATTATGTTTAGAAATGTGTTGAAAATAATCTCTGTCAAACAGAATAACATTTTCAGAGAGGCTAATAATTCTGACTTCAACTGTATATTGCAGAAAAACTAAATATTGTAATGTGATTTATTTTCCAATATTGTACAGTCCTAGATATATTACAAACAAAACAAGAAAAAAGCCTTAAATTGTTCAAATGAAGTGCTTAGCAGTGCTGATTTCTAATCGTTGATGGAGTTTTCATGTATTTACATTAGGAAATTGACTAAATATCTTCATGGGATGTGATCTTTACTTAATATTCTAATGATTTTAGCATAAAATAAAAGGATATAATTTTGACCCATACAATGTATTTTTGGCTGTTACCAGTGTTGGCGGTAATATTTGCGTAATAATATTACTTTTCTAAGTAACGAGTAAAGTACCGCATTACTTTGAAAACTAAGGTAATAATATTTGTTACTTTTTAAAAATTTAATGCGAGTTACTTTTTTTGTTTAATTAATTATCTTTTTCAAAAGTAAATTGCTGAATTAAAATTGAGATGAGAGAATGCGTTCATTATTTTGAACACATGGAAGAAAAGGAATACTTGAAAATGGATTGTACTTCGCTAATAAGACAACAAAAGCACAAAAGCAGCACACACATTGCTTTAAACTTTCATTAATTTGTATATATGGCATGTAGAGCTCTGAGCTCAAGAAGTTCTCAAGAAGATTACATTATCCTACATTATTATTATTATTATTATTCTGTTTTTTAGAGGTATATAAAGCTGTAGGTAATACAGTAAGTTGTTAATTGCAGAGCTCCTCCATTAAAAAAAAAAAGAAAGAATAAAAAACCCTGCAAGAGATCAAGCCTCAGCCTGGTGAGAAAAAGTAACTCAAAAGTAATGTAACGCATTACCACAAAAAGTAACTAATTAACTCAACTATTCACTTTTTTAGGAGAGCAACTCAATATTATAATGCATAACTTTCAAAAGTAACTTTCCTCAACACTGGCTCTTACTAGATTTTGTGATCCAGGCTGACAATATGTGTTATGCATAACAACATAAAGATGTACGCATATCTGTTCAATCAGATGCAGAGAAGTCTGGAGAAAAGAAGCAGATGAAAGCACGTAGGTTTACTTCATTTTCAGTATTTTCTATCTGCTGATCACCAGCTTGATTCTTAGTAATATCCAGTAATCTGTCATGTAAACCTCGCAGCTAAAGTGCAGTTTAACTGGCGGGACGCTCTGGATCTGGAGGGTCTTCTGACTGAGGAGGAGATCATGATCCGGGACTCCTTTCGCACCTACTGTCTGGAAAAACTGATGCCACGCATTCTGATGGCCAACAGAAATGAAAGTGTGTGCGTGTACATTTATATCATGTTGATTTCTTAAACATTACTGAACTAATGCCTCTCTGTCCTCTATTAGTTTTTCACCGTGAGATTGTGTCTGAGATGGGGGAACTTGGCGTTTTGGGCCCAACCATTAAAGGTATAAACAATATTTATGGATTTCCCTTTTGAATGAATGAAGCAAGCAAGCATCCATCCATTTATCTATCCATATAAGATATTATAGGTTATAGTTGGGCTACACGATTAATCAAAATTAATTAGTCAATCATAATGAAATGATATTTTGTTTTTCAGATTTAATTTACACACAAACAGCTCAAGATGTTTTTGAGGCACAATATAAAAACCAGAATGTTAAAATAAAAATCAGATGAAAGTCCACCATAAATATTTTAGTGTTGTAATTTTACAGCTGTTCTGTAAATATACTGTATCATTTGTTTTTAATCAGAGCTTTATTTACAGTGATGTCTTGCAAATATTTATTTATTATCCAATTATTTATGCTTAAATAATTGGATAATAAATAAATATGTATTTTTTAATAAATAAATAAGTTATTGGTTTTTGATTGCTAGTCAGGAGATGCTAAATAATACATTGCATATATTATTTGTTTAATAATGAGCTTTATCCATAGTGACGTATTAAAGTTTAATTAAATAATATTTTTATATCTTTTATTTATTATTATAATGATGTTTTTAGTGCATTTCTAAATCATGTTTTTTTATTCCTAGTCAGGAAATGCTAAATAATAAAGCACATATAATATTTGTGTCTAATAATGCACTTTATTCACATTGTAATTGTTAGAAATATTGTTTATTTATTGTTTTTATTATTAATATAATTTATTACATAAATATGTATAATTAAATACTATCATAACAATTACTTATTATGATGATGTTTTTAGTGCATTTTTAAAATCACATTTTTGATTTCTAGTCAGAATATGCTAAATAATAAAGTACATATATTGTGTTTGATGAGCTTCATTCACAGTGATGTATTGCAATTGTTATATATTTTTTGGTTTATTTCTTTTTATTATTATTAAATAATATTATTTATTTATTATCTATAATTAAAAAATACTATCATTACAAATTCGTCTTATTAAATGTTTTTTGTAACAATTATTTATTATTATAAGGACGTTTTAGTGCGATTTTTTTTTTTTTTTTTTTTTTTTTTTTTTTTTTTTTTTTTTTTTTTTTTTTTTTTTTTTTTTAAAATCACATTTTTTTATTCGTTATCAGGAAATGCAAGCCAAGGCAAGTTTTTTTATATAGCACATTTTGTACACAGTGGCAATTCAAATTGCTTTACATAAACAGGAATAAAAGAGACAAGAAAATAAAAACAAATAATAATAAAAATGATTAAAACAGATTAGAATGTGTTAAAAACAGCTTATACAAATGCTAAATAGTTTGCTTGTTGAAAAAGTGCAATGTTAAGCAAATGATAGCATGATGATTTCAGTGATATTTTTGTGATAACATGCCCACAGTATCAGTTAAATATGAAAATCCACCGGTATTTGTTTTTTGTCTATTGGGATTTATTGCATTGCTGATTCAAATGGTTTGGTCTGACAGATAATAAAGACAGCAAGTGACCAAATTTATGAATCGATCATTGAATCATTGACTTCTAATAATTCACATTTAGTCACAAACAAAATATTTTCACTACCAAAAAAAGTAGAATACCTAATCTAAAATGTCATTTACTCAAAATGACCTTCTTGTTTGTTGAACTGTTGTCCTGCTCTTCGTGTTGATATCTGGAAAATGGCACTCAAGCTAATGTGTCTTATTGATAAAATATATTGTTCATATCCCAAAAAAGGGATATTTTTATTGATCTTGAATTATAGTGTCTTTCAAACTGCATACTAACAGGCTTAATTGTGCTTTTGAACTTGAGTATTTTTGTTTGCACATTGTTTAAAGAGCAGCTGCGATATTAATGAAGATAATAAATACTCCACACCCCTAGTTTAAAACATAACTATTAAATAATTTCTGCATTTGTAACACTGGTTTGCACTCTCCTATTAAGGTTACGGCTGTGCTGGTACAAGTTATGTGGCGTATGGCCTCATCGCTCGAGAAGTGGAGCGAGTCGACAGCGGATATCGCTCGGTCATGAGTGTGCAGTCCTCCCTGGTCATGCACCCTATCAATGCTTATGGCACAGAGGAGCAGAAGCAGAAATACCTGCCCAGACTGGGTAAGACTGCAACATCTTAGAAAAAAAATCTGTTCGCATTGTATTTTAGGCCCAATCCCAATTCCACCTGTGAAGGGGTAGGGGTGTCCCAATTCTCTTTAGCTTGAAGGAGTAGGTCTAAGGGGATCTAGATAAGGGGATCTAGATAGCCCTTCGAAGATTTTTTTCAGGACCACACCCCAAACCAAGGGGTAAGAAAATCCACAACGGCAGTATTGCTGCACCCGGAAGCAAGTAGAGCCACAAATTAGTATTTTTTTGTCATTATTACGAATTTTTACAACAATCTAGCACATGTTTTAACATATTCATAACCGCGTTCATGTTTTGCCGTCATGCTTTAAAAAAAAAATGCTAAAATAAAAGCCGCTTAATTTCGCAATCTATAATCCCTGAAAATAACTCCTGTACAGCAGTCGCACAACATTCTGACACTCGAATACCCTGTCAGTAATGTCTAGTGGCTGACTTTTTACAGTGTCTGCTCTAATGTTACATAGATGAATATGGCCACTGTGTAAATGTACAATACAGTTATGATCTTATTGCCACATTAGATGGTTATGATAACATGATATATGCCTTCAGTGATTTCCTGAAGATAAATACCAAAAAATAGCACAACTGGAATAACTACAGCAGTCGCCATCGTCTGATCTCATATGAAGCAAGAGATCACGATGACATATGATGATGTGTGCAGGTGCTGTAGTGCTGTCTCACTTCTTAGGGGTAAATTTTGAAGCCCTTCCCTTTCACACTCATTTTAAGGGCCAAGGGGAAGGGGTGGGGGTATAAAAATAGAATTGGGCCTTAATGTTTAATTTTTTTTGTAACATATACATTTTTTTTATCCTTTAACATTTACTAAAGAAAACAAAACATACGAAATTATATTGAAAAAATAAATAAATAAATGCATGTACATACACATAAACGTATCAAAACAATGGTATAGCAGGTGAGCAATTCCATGTAAATGTCAACCTTGTCATGAAAAAAAAACATTAGGTTTTCACCAAAATAGTGAAACTAGTTTTTTTTTTATTGCGTAGGCTTGTGTTTGTACTGTAAAAGGACTCAAAAATAGCTTTCAAACTATTATTTCAAACTAAGTTTTCAAACTATTACATTTAATTTACCAAAGTCACACAAGTGGCAATTTCACATCCATAACGAAGCTTTTTTCTCAATGCAAAATAAAATCAATCCTTTTTGTTCTATAGAGAGCCAACTCTTATTCTTTTGATTATCATTATTTTTTTTAGGTTGTGCAGTTTAATTCACAGAATTTCTACAAAGTGTAGAAATATTTTTTGGTCACATCCATAACGCATCTTTATTTCCCTCATTTTAAATATGAAAAATCCCATAATAAGTCTGGATTAGTTGTTTTGAAAAATATAAACAGATGTTTCAATATAACTTACTTTCTCTGTGAATTTAGGTTTTAAGATTTTACTGCAAATGTCACATCTATAGCACTGGAATTGCTCAGGTGATACAAGATATATGGACAAAAGATTTGTATCAGCTTCCTTTGGAAATCTAACAAAGCGATTCCATATTTTGAATAACTTTTCAGGTTTTCTCTTAACTATACACACGTAAGTTTTTCTAAAGCCAAACAATGAAACAATTCTTGCAACCATTGTTGAAAATGAGGGCTCTCTCTATTTTTCCAATAATAAGTGAATATAAGTTTTGCATGTAATAAACAGAAAATCGACAATTTCTTATCTGAGCTAGTAAAAGAGCTTGTAAGAGGAATTTTTTTTAGTATATAAAGTTTTGGACATTTCGGAATACTCTGTTTTAATACCTAATGTTCAATTCTTGCTATTAACAAAATATTCATTATAATGTTAATGTGACTTGTTCTTTATCTTATGTGGGGTTTTTTTTTAGCTGAACAGTTACTTATGAGACTGTTTATGTGATGTCTAGCACGAGGAGAGATTCTGGGTTGTTTTGGACTGACTGAGCCAAACCATGGCAGTGACCCGGGCAGCATGGAGACCAAGGCCAAGTACAACTCGTCCAGTCGCACTTTTACCCTCACCGGATCCAAGACTTGGTTGGTTCTGTACTGCTTTTATGAAATGCACACATTCTAAAATACTGGCAAAGTCAAATAAAGCTCACAACTGATATACCTGTACTAGTATAGTTCAGTGTATCAAACATGCATGCTGAAATAACTGTAACATTCCTAGGCACTTACAGTGTGTCCACAAGGTGGCGGTATGAGCTCTTTTTAAGGACTTAAAGGATAGTTCACCCAAAAAGAACAATCCTGTCATCATTTACACACCCTCCATGAGTTTCTTTCTTCTGTCGAACATACATAAAGATCTTTTGAAGAAAGCTGGAAATCTGTAACCATTGACTTCCATAGTATTTTTTTTTTCTTCCTATGGAAGTCAATGGTTACAGGTTTTCAGCTTACTTTAAAAGATCTTTTTTTATGTTTATCAAACTCAACGGTTTGGGACCACTTGAGGGTGAGTAAATAGTGAGAGATTTTTTTTAGCTATTTATTTAAAGGGATAGTACACCCAAAACCAGTTAGAGTTTTGGAAAAGGCAACCATTGACTTACATAGTGTTTTTTTTTTTGTTTGTTTGTTTGTTTGTTTGTTTGTTTTACTCATATGGATGTCAATGGTTACCACATCCAGCATTGGTAAAAATATCTTCTTTTGTGTTCAACAGAACAACAAAAACAAAATGTTTTGAAACTAGTCAAAGGTGAATAAACAATGACAGAATTTTTATTTTTAGGTCAACGATCGCTTTAACAGTCAGTTTCGACCAGTCCCAGGATGCCAGGGCCAATCCAAAATTACATATTTTTTGTAAGGCCAATAGGATTTTTCCATAGACTTTAGTATTATTTTATAAAACAAAATAACCTAGCATAAATACAATGGGCAGAATAGAAGCCAAATGTATGCTATAATTATGTAGTGCCCAAACTTTTTCATATAAAGGGCCAAAAACCAAACTTGATTGAGGGATGTGGGCCGATTATTTAGCAAAATGAAAATATCACACCATATTACATTACTTTGCCTGGGGTAATTTCCTTATTTATTTGCTAATATTTAAAATTAACCACAATATGTTTTTTTTAAATCATATTAACTAATGCAGTTTAGTTTTTAACATTTAATAATAAACTTATTATTGTAAAAACATAAACCATCTCATTTATAACACAATAAAGCTCAATGCTGAAAACACTAGTCAACCTGCTCCTGCCTTTGCCTCGATTTGCTTGTCGGTGTCTCGTGCATTGCTTTTTTTTTTTTACAAGTGACAGTTTTTACATTTTAAAAGTCTGATTCATTCACAACATTTAACTGAAACATTTAAGTTGGCTTTTTTTGTAGCTCAGCAATAAAACAAAGAAACAAAGAGTTAGGTTTAAATTGAAATAACTATCTCTGTCAAAGGCATTCACCCCAACCACATCACCATCATTCTCACTCTCTTTTCAGATAGGATGGTGGGCCAAATCAAAGATTACTATGGGCTAATTTTGGCCTGCGGGCCCTACTTTGGGCATCTCTGCTATAAAAAAAAATACACACCATGGAAATATGATTTCAACATCACCAAGCCTCAGACTTGACTCAACTCAAAAGTGCTTTACAGAAAAAAAGGAAATGACAAAAAGAGATGATGAGAATACCTTCATTTCATAAATAGGACTAAAACAACCCATTCAAAACCAGTAGAAGGATGGAAACGAAAGTAATACTAAGCTAATGTGATTTAGAAAACGTGTATTTTGTGAAATCATTCATACTGTGGACGACAGAAGAGTACACTGAAAAAAAAAATGTTTCATTGGATTAACTCAATTATTTATTTTAAGGTAACTGGTTGCAAACAATTTATATGGGCTGAATTTAAACAAACAAATGAAGTTGAACATTACTGAATGTAATTTGTTTAAATTTAGCCCATATAAATAGTTTCCAACCATTTACCTTAAAATAATTAAGTAAATCGGGTAAATCTTTTTTTTTTTCAGTGCATCTTCTGTAATCTTATACTCTTTCCCTATTTCTCGCTTAGGATCACAAACTCTCCAGTGGCTGATATCTGTGTGGTTTGGGCCAAATGTGAGGACGGGAAGGTTCGTGGCTTCATCTTGGAGCGTGGCATGAAGGGTCTGTCCACCCCCAAGATTGAAGGCAAATTCTCCCTGCGGGCTTCAGCCACTGGCATGATCATTATGGACGAGGTGGAAGTACCAGAGGAAAACCTGCTTCCCAAAGCTTCAGGACTAGCCGTAAGCGAGAGAAAGACTGCATGAGACGCCATCAACAAAAACAAAACACTGGCTCAGGTTTTGATGGCTTTATTATTAGTAGGCATAAATATTAAATCAATATTAGATGTAAAGTCTGGCGTAAAAGAAACCAGAGCTGTGGTCTATTTTTTTAGTTATTTGAATTTTGACCTGCTTTATGCAACAATGGATGAATTTACATTGTTATTAAGTGCTTTGTGCCAATATAGAATCGTAATAGTTTTATACTATTAGCTATAATAAAACCATGTTAAAGTGAAGCAGGAGCCTTGAATCTGCCCAATGCTCAAAGTAAATCTGTCCTAGTTTAAACTTTTATACATCTTTTTCCTATAGTGTAACTCACTTTGTGGCCTATGTATCACAATCATGCTACACAGTTGTTATTCACTTAGACTGATGCATTCATAACAGTGAGCATACAGGAGTGAAGAAAAGAAGCAGCAGTTAGAGTAGTTTTGTTATGCTAATATACACTCACCGGCCACTTTATTAGGTACACCTGTCTAACTGCTTGTTAATGCAAATTTAACACAAATCATCCAATGACATGGCAGCAACTCAATGCATTTAGGCCTGTAGACATGGTCAAGATGATCTGCTGCAGTTCAAACTCTAGGGTTTACAGAGAATGGTCCGAAAAAGAGAAAATATCCAGTGAGCGGCAGTTCTGTGGGCACTAATGCTTTGTTGATGTCAGAGGAGAATGGCCAGACTGGTTCCAGCTGATAGAAAGGCAACAGTAACTCAAAAAACCACGCGTTACTACCGAGATATGCAGAAAAGCATCTCTGAATGCACAACATGTCCAACCTTGAGGCGGATAAGCTACAACAGCAGAAGACCACACCGGTTGCCACTCCTGTAAGCTAAGAACAGGAAACTGAGGCTACAATTTGCACAGGCTCACCAAAATTGGACGATAGAAGATTGGAGAAACGTTGCCTGGTCTGATGAGTCTCGATTTCTGCTGCGGCATTCGGATGGTAGGGTCAGGATTTGGCGTCAACAACATGAAAGCATGGATCCATCCTGCCTTCCATCAACAGTTCAGGCTGG